>NC_056741.1:1622582522-1622612845 GCF_019279795.1 Protopterus annectens | reverse complement strand
TTTGGATACATCCGTGGAGCCTTGCGCAGTACTCTCCAGGCACATGTGCCCACATATTCATAGTATGTGCCATGCTACATAATATGATCCTGCGGAAGCAGCTGCTGCAGGGACATAATGGTGAAGGGCCACAAAGCCCACCACAACCACCAAGGCCAGTACAGGCACAGAGGGTTCAGGACCATGAACACAAAAAGCTGTGCCAGCCCAATAGGCAGACAGAGGCATACCCAATATGCCTATGCCCTGGCAAGAGGAACGTATAGCACATACTCTGACAGCGTAGGCCCCATGGACTGACACCTCCCTACCTGCACACACAGTGAAATGGATGGCACACAAACATGGCCACCTGTAAAGTGTACCATGTGGGTGGCCCCATGTGTGACTCCAACATAGGCAACACCCAAAAACTGCACACCCAACAGCCAGCGGAGCATGGAACGCCAACACCTGAACCGTACGTGGGTCCTACAGCAGACGGCGTTGCTGTATGCTGCCACGTTTGCCGCAAGGTGTATACATATAGACATGTAGATATGTGCATATACAGATATGGAGATAGATATAATTACACACATAGAAATATATGTACACATATACATATAAGTACAACAGGTAAGACAGGGAATCAGAGGGATGTAAGGTGACAGAGAAGTAACACGCGATATCTGTACATAGTAAACATAGTGAATGACAACCTGAGCATCCGGGAGGTTTAACAGAACAGGAAACCGCCACCCATGGAAAGGTCAACATACCGAAATGCATAACCGTGACTCGGGATGATCGCCAGGCCACAGTACAGTAACAGTACATGCGTGGGTAATACTACGATGATATGAGGGGGGAGGTAGACACCGCCGCCGGTGATGCGGGCCACGCATGTACCGTGTGCAACCGTCCCTGTGACTGCCGCAGTATGTGTATGTGTGCGGTGAGGGTGCCGTGTGTTCCGCTGTGCGAGTGTAATGTAAAAGCCACTGTAAAATGTGTATGTTGGTGCCATGTGACAGGTGGAGTGGAACAACATGTGTAGGCATACAGTATAGTAACCTCAGGCGTATGTACACCAGTACTCCCAAAGTAGTACTGACAGCCCCTTCCTGGCTAGGCATGTGGCGACGTATAACGATGCAAAGTGAAAATGTCCCAGAATGTACCACAGGAATATACCCCACATGAAATGGAAAGGACGTATGTACAAATCATGACCGTATGTATGACACTGATATGCTAATTGCAAAACGATACGTCGGCAAAGTTACAAAGCAATAGGTATGTACCACGGAAATACGCATGTGCTACCCCGGTACTGATCGTGGCCACGTATCGGCCCGTAAACACCGCTGTGTGTTCTACAAGTGTCAAACAAGCAATCGCCACCTGAAGAGGTGGCAACCACTAGCAAACAGGCCGTCCCAAGTACAGGACCACAATGACTGTAAATATCCGGGACAGAATGACAATGGATAGTCGTCACGCATAAACAACCGTAGATATACCACCGATGTGATGGAGGAATACATGCAGGAAGCACACATGCAGGCATACCAACACCACATGACAACAACACTACCTACACTCCCAGAACAACAGACAAGTAACTGCCAACTTCCCAGGCAGGGATGGAGCACACAGACAAGCATACTGTGTATGTAGAGATGCAAGGCCCACAACCCGTGATCCGTCACCTACAACCTCCGATATTCCCCATCGCACATATCAAAGGGATACAATCCGTATAGCAGCACAAACATACAGGCAGTCAATGACAGCTGCATAACCGCAACATCTCGCGTGGGAAACACTATCAACAGCGGATGCATACTTGCATCCGTTGTTTAAAGGAATACAACAGCTATGTTACACATCCGAATGCAAGACGCCATCAACAGACGCCGTCAGGACAGGGACACCCACATAGCTAACAGAATACCATACCCAACACACACAATCCACGGCTAACACCAGTGCGAAATGTACCTGACGCCACACATAGCGGCTGCACTTACACATAACATAACACAATACAGACCATCTCCACGAAGGTAGGGCAAATAACCAACGCCCAGGTGAGGAATGCAACCATGCCCTAGTTACGACGCCAGAATGTACGAATGGAGTAGATGACAGAGTGATATGCGCACAAGTACACACTGAGGAACAGCCATTGGTGTGATGAACCCACATGTTGCAGGTAACGATGGATATAAGGATGACTCCCGGGATATTCAAACCGTATGCTCATACCGAACTACAACCTACAAACGGATATACTGAGAAAACGCAATAGCGAGACACGTAACGAAAACGGAAGGAAACACATAAAAGGTATGTAGAACCCACGATATGTACGGGTGTGTAACGCATGATGTGTATGATGAAGCTGCACTGTATGTGAACGGTGTTTGTAAGTAAGGATACTTGTACATAATGCAGAGAGAGGTGAAAGGTGGTTATGTAGTGCTATCCTGCTGAGCATACTAATGACTGTGGACACCGTGTGCACAGCAGTGGGACATCATGTACACAGCCGGGATAACACAAGGGCTGCCACAGGGGGGCATAACACAGAACAATGCCACACCACACCGATGCTGGCAGTGGATGTCCAACAAGGAAGTGCCATAGCAGGGGATAGGACATGTATGTATACTGTCACAGCACACATGTGTATGGGCATATACCGTCGATGTCATATGTAATGTGCGCACGACGTGCATGTATGCCTTGCAGTAGGGGATACTATGTCAACTATGTGTAATGTAAAGCTGTCATGGTGGATATGACAGACATCATACACAGTATCACAGGCATATCATGCATAATAGAGTTATGGCCTATTGGTATGTGCAATAACAGGATACGATGGCCTGTACATATGGGACAGAGTAGTAGCATAACAGCCATCCGAAATGGAAGGAACACCAAGTAACCATGGACAAACGATCTGTAGCAGGTGCAATGTGGGCAACAATGAAGTCCAACAGGTCCATGTGTAAACACATGTGCAGTGGACACAGTAGTGTCACCTCCCCATGGTAGTGTCCAGTGAACAGCAGAGGTGGGTGTCAACTGCATGTCTACACAGTACTGCTACTGTGGTGGTACCATGACTACGTGTCACTCAAACAGCAAGGGAGCTATCACATGAACAGTGCCACTGTGTGTCCCTGCGGATGTGCACAGGACCTATGTTCCTCAGCACGGTGTGTGTTGTGTCTGCGTAAGTAACACAGAAGCCCAGCCCATGCAATGTGGCATGTGTGCACATATCCATGAGTGGTCCGTTCACACTGCCCACTGCAATTGCCATGTATGAGTACTACATGCATCAGTAATGTGGAGGACATGGTCCATGTCAGAGCAGAAGACCCTGTGTATGTGGTATGCAGATGTGTACAGATGTGTTACCCGTCTGTCAGCCGCATATGTAAACTGTCTGAGCCTGGTACACATCATGGCATGATAATGCTGTGCCATGTAAAGTCATAGCCGTTGTGGAAGGTACACCACGAATGTGGTATTGTAACCCTGCCCGTGTGTAGATGTGTGTATGGCACAGGTACAATGGCTACCTATGTACCAGCATCATACACAGTACAGATAGGTGTGGCCCTGCAGATGTGTACCCATGCCACAGTGGAATACGGCAACCACAGCACCATGTGGGGCATGTGTGTGTACAGCAACCATGTACAATTTGATATGCATGTACGGGGACAGTATCCATGTGATACTCAGTGGATGAATGTTGCTATGCAAAGGTGCTGTGCATGCACCATGTGTCATGCATCCTGATGCCATGAAACCCACATGATGTATCTGCCACACCAACACCCATACGGTTGTTATCTGTATGAGCTGGTGGAGCTATAATGGTGCCAGGTATGTAGATGTGGGATATCTAGGCATGGACAGTACTCTGTGACAGCATGTTGTGTATGTAAGCAAATAGTGAACATGAGGGGCCCCATGACTGAGGACTGTGTAATGCCACATGTACCTGACATGTAGTAGGTAGCATGATATGCTGGCACCACTGTGTGTCCTGTCCAGGAGTCATACAGCCTAACATCCTGAGACACAGGGTATGATGTGATGGTGGATGTGTACATTGCCAATACCAGAATGTGGAATGGTGCTGAAGGGCAATCTGAGGACAATGTCTGATCTGTTGCCCTCTGTACTACACCAAACACCCATGCAATGGTATGACAGGTGGCCAGCATGTGTATGTGGCATGCTGTGGCACACAGAAGCCCAACAAGGGTGCCAGTAAAGGCATGGAGGTCATCAATGAGTGTGTGAAGCACGTTTGTGAGGATGTGCCCCAGTGCCATACAGAATGGCCCAGTCATGGGTGTACGAATGCAGTCCCACACGTGCAATGCAGTGCCACCCATGTGTAGTGTAGATAGATGCGGCAGTGACGGTCAAGGTACACAATATCTGACAACAGGCTAGCAGTGAAGCCAGTGGGCTGGTGTGGAGACACATACCAAACAGGTTGGCAGGACATAACAGCTAGGGAGATCGGAAGGTGACATTGGGACAGTGTCTTAGGACATAACGTGTGCATGGCAGTACCATGTATGTGTCCACAGGGACTTTACGATGTCCATGTATGGATTGCAACCCTGTAGTGAGTGAGTGTGTATTGTTGGTAGGTACACCATTGCCTGGCATGTTGCCAACATGATCTCAGTCAGCAATGCCTGGGTGACTGTTGTACGCGACATCGAATGTGGATGTAGCCAAACAACACAGACATACCACCACACTGCCTGAGGACCCACACTGCAATGTGCGGCAGTCATGTGTAGGTAGCTAGCCTTGGAGCATGTGATGGACCACGATGACTCACCATGGCTGTCAAGTGATGCACCCCACACATGTGAATATACCCACCATGCAACAGCCTGCACATGTGCCCATACAGCAGATGTGCATGGAACATGACCACCACCGTGGCGTTTGTGAAAAGGCCAGTACCGCCATGTCTCCATGTGGAATAGCATGGTCCCTACCATTGCGTACATGCTACGGAAGTGCACTGTGATATGTGTCAGCATAGTCATGTAGACTGTCCATCTGCCGGGGTGCCATGCCATTAACAACCCCTGTCAGCCGATGGCAGTAGTACCGGCTGTAGAACACATGTACCATGTATGCTGCGATGGGTGTGTGTCCAGAGTGTGGCTAGCAGGGCCGTGAAGCATATATGTTCATCTACCAAAGGGGGGATAACCCCAGGTTTAACACAGCAGACACATGGAGGTATTGTGCATGCTGAGGGTAGTGTAGGTATGGTATGTGTTGTGTAATGTGTCACCCAGCTAGGTGGAGTGCATGCCCAAGCATGTGTGGGTACATGGGTGTTCACCTAGGGAAGTGTGGGTTGCTGTCAGCACATGGCAGTAGCAGCCGTCCGAGGCCCAATGTACAGTATGACAACACAGACAGCATGTAACCTGTGGTGTACAGTGTAAGCTCTGTTGCGTGTTACAATGTGTGTAGCGGTCACAAACATGGGTATCTGAACATGGAGCACCTACGATGCATTGTGTTCGCAAATATCCAGTATGTGTGCAAAACATTGTGTGATGTGGGATCCCTCACCTGTGTGTGCTGCGTCCAGGTATGTGCTTGTGAGGTATGATCCGTGTACAATCTGTACTTGCAGGTGTGCTGTGCAGAGCATGGAGGCAGGTCCCAGGCACTGCAGATAAATGTGAGTCATGCACTAGTGTGTGTGCCTTGCTTGTGTGCAGCACAGTGGAAGGTGCAAGCATTGTCCCACATGACCGCATGCCATGCCTGCCTGTTACAGCCCTGCTGTAGACAGTCATGTGACATCACCACAGAGGCAGTATAGCATGTGAAGATGTACATGTGTGCTCCACACCCCAGGCAGATGTCCGCAGGTCATGTGTGCAACAGCAGTGTGGTCGACCAGGACTGTCATAGTGGTCTGATACCACATGCCTGTATAAGTACAGTATGAGCATAGTCAACAGTTGCAGTGACAGAGTAGGTCAATGTACAGTGTCCCTGTTCAGACCACCGCCTACCGTACACTTGGCTAGACACACACCCAGAGGGTGAATATACCGTGAGCCATCACATGTCCCAGTACACGTAGCCTGTATAATGCCATCACAGGGTGGTCACAATAACATGTGGTATGACAGACATGTTGTACCAGGTGATGTGTCATGTGCGCATATGTTGAGTTGCACAGCCGCTCACACGTCCGCAACATATCAGTGCATGATGCCTAGTGTAACATGATGTGTGGAACTGCACTGTGATCCACAACAGGGTTATCTGAGACAGGTGTGTTGTGAATGGTGTAACCCATGGTTCCACGGGATATACACTGGTGCTGTTGGCTGCCATGCTGGGGGCCACCAGTGGTGCCTGCAGTGGTCATACAGACATACTGCACACATTGTTCTGGCAGGAATGTCCATTGTTGTGGATGATGTGTTGCTACGTGAAGGTAGGTGTGTGTTGTGAATGTTACCCATACAGATGTGACCATCAGGCGCAGTCATGGTTGTCGACGGCATCACACCCATCCGCAGCTGTCAGAACCCTGTCCCCAGAATGGGTGTCAGCCGCCATCGTACTGTGTGACCTATGTGCAGATGGCGGGACACCTCCTACTGGCTGGCTAACAGTGTCATCTAGGAAGGCTATGTGATGGCTGGAATACGCCATCATAATGTATAATGCCGGTATCCCAATGAAGTACATGGAATCACACACAGTACGCCATGGCTGGCATGTACACCATGTACAACAATGACTGTGTGACAGACACAAACAATGCGGAGCCATGTTGGACATGCACCCATGAGAACACCAAATGAGGTATGTTGCACATATCGATGTACAACTGTCAGCCATGGCCATAGCATGGATGCAGACGCATATCCCCCACAGGCAGAACCATGCCATGTAGGTAGGGGGGCATTGCACGACTACATGTGACAGTTGTTGTACCGACACATGTACTGCATATCCATCATGTAGGGGTAGCAGTGGTACGTGAGTGTTGTACATGCCTGTGCATATGACCATGTCCCACAGGATATGTGTTATGTGTGTACAACACGTGTTGTACCGTCATCAAGCTGTGAAGTGTATGGCTGCCAGTGTACCTGTGTGACATGGTCTGCAATGGGTGCAAAGGTACGCAGTAGTGCATTGCATGCCCACATGCCCCACACAGGTGCATAGCCTGAACATACAATACAAAGAGGGTGTTGGATCATAGCAACCCACAAGAGGAGATGGGTACAGGTGGCAACCCACTACCACCCGTTCGGTGTGTGCATGTCCATGACACAGTAGCACCCGAGAAGCTAGCAGTACAGGGTGGCATGCATATATGTTCACTAATACCCCTGTGTGTCCCTCCACTGGCCCGTGGACAGACAGACACCAACACAATGTGCAGAATTGACATGTGCACAGCACATCACCGCTGCCTACTGTAGAACAGGCTTACTGTGTAGACATGTGCACAGAAGGTCTGCGCCAGCCACACTCAAACACGTTATGTGTCGAACCCCACCATTAGTTTAGCCCATGCCACAGACAGATGTGCACGCATCTGTGTATGTACGTCTGGGAATGTCCCGCCCAGCAGTATAGCTGTGTCAGTGTTGCGAACAACATACGGAATGGGCTGTGTGTGTGTGAGGTGCGCCATACGTGTATGGTCCGATCGACGATACCATCAGTGCCCCTGCTATGTGAACATCCCTGTCCCCATACATGGATACCCATGCTGTGCCCAACACCACACTCCGCGTGGGAGGGATGGCGCCAGCGGTGCACCAGCTGACATGGGGTGGCAGCAGGCACTGGATGTAGACATATGTGGTACCCATGTCAGGCCAGGCAACCATCCATGTGCACGGGATAGCAGTGTGGGCACATACAGCACTGTGTTGAACAATATCGCAGCACATAGCACCTGTCAGGGGTAATGTGTATGCATGGATGTGTGATACCTGCATGCACTATACACACCCCCACCAAGCAGCGTGCAGCCTACCTTGCAGAAGGCCAGTGTCCACACCATGTTGATAGACATGTAATGTCCATATACACATAAGCAATGACATATGGAATGGACAGCCACCCTGCCAATATCAGTACCCCCCAGGTGGGTCACATCCCAGTGCCATGTATGTGACATACCCTGCCATACCATGCAGCCCTGCTCAGCAAGGCTGCACGTGCTATCACAGTCCTACATGGTGCGATGGACAAATGGCACTTGCACTATCAACTGTCCACACCAGTAATGTGGCACTGATGCACCCTGTGGTGTCACAGGTGCTGTGTGTTTGTGTGGACAACGTATGCGGCACATGCTATGCATGACCTTTCCTGCAAATGTCACATGGTTACACATTGTCCCATGTGTATCACATGTGCAATACAGGTGAGCCGTGGAAGGTTGGCCAACACCCGTACAGTGCTGTGTAGATGTACATGGCACAACACATGCATGTACAGGTGTCCATGTGTATGTGTGCAGTGCCACCACTGACGTTCATAATGGCCGCGTACGTGATGCCTACTGACATATACACAGCATCCAGGTGAACAGTAGAACTGTTGTCACATTGGGACACGTGCCAACTGAGATGAACACAGGTGCAGGCAGGTACACATGTCCACAGCAGGCTACCATCAACATGGTGTGTGTACAGTGTGATGAGTTGACACACAGATATGATATGAAACCCACTGCTTAATGGTGTGACGGCAACACGTCAGCTGTGTCACTGCCATGATGCATCGCAGAGATTACTGTGCAGATGTTGTACATGTCATAGCAATGTATGTCCAGCAGTATGACAGTACATCAGTGTAAATGTGACCTGTCACCATCATTATGTCTTACAGATAATGCCACGTTCCCGGCTGCCAGCCTTCAGCCGCCAGGAGGATGACGTGATTATCCCATTGCTCCACGACAACTACGATATACTATTCAGCCATGTGCCACAACAAGCACAGCAGCGGGATGACTTGTGGCAGGATATGCGCAGGAGGGTGAACAACGTGGGTGGCAACAACCGCACCTACCAGCAGATCCGCCGACACTGCACAGACCTAATTCAGCATGGGAAACAGCGTGCCGCCGCAATCGCCAGACAACAAGGTGGGACACGTGGTGGGCCACCAACCCAGCCCCCACTCACACACACGGAGGAGCTCCTGGCCAGTCTGGGGACACCCAGGGAACAACATGCAGAAACACTCGCTGCCATCGTGGAGGTGGGTGTCTCCCAACCAACGAGCCTGGAGCTGCCTGGTAAGTCAATCTTGCATGTGTGTATGATAACTGACGTAGGTATGGGTGTCATAGTACACCACATAATGTACCAACACATGCCAGGTATATGGCCACACAAGCTGCATACTACAGTATGCTACGTTGTGTTTGCAGACATGTGCATAACACATGCTACCACACAGGTACATGATGTGACATGCACAGTGCTTACTGTGGCTACAGTAATGGATAATGTGTATACTGTTGTGTCGCCCCTATACAGGTACCTCTGGCGTGTTGCACAGACATGGGTCCGTCGCAGGTGAGACTGTTGCTAGTAATATGCATGTTACACTGTATAGATATTCCCCATGTGTCCAGGTATGACATGCACACCTGGGTCTACTCCAATCACGGTATACAGGTTGCACCACCCGACACACACGCCACCCATGTACAGTAGATACAACCGTTAGTATACACCGGCATGACACCACATAACCCATCGGTGTGATATGTGCAGTCAGCTATGCATACAATGGTGGAGGTGTTCTACAATGGCTGCATGTGTAGTATGCATCGGAATGCCTTTGCAGTAAGCACACAGTACCACATAGTGAGCTGTGATCTGGCCAGCACACAGGTGTCACCAATGTGACCTATGCCCCTGCATTGTGTGCACACATTGTGACATGGCACATGACATGTCCCATGTACATGGTGTTCTGTCTGCAACATTGTCACACCATGACATGACCTATGCACGACATAGCAGACATCCACAATGTCTGCATAGCCTTCGGGAATGTGACACCTCAGACTAGTACGGGTGTATGTCACATGGGCCACCACAGAGATGTGTACACGATGCCCATCACACACAATTGTCCATGACCCAGTCAAACATGGCCATGGGTGATACCCACAGGCATGTTGCCACACAGTACATCTGCAGTGGGTAGTCACTGTTGCACCCTGTCCACACATAGTGCGATCATAGCTGTAGTGGACCCCCTGTACATCTGATGTGGTACACCAGACAAACGAAATGCCTGTCTGCAGCCACTGGAGGTGCCACCAATGTCTACCATATACGTGCTGTGGAACAGCATGACTGTGTTGCAGACATGGCAATGCAATGCGTCCATGTTACGCATCACACAGAAACATACCTGTGTCTTGCTGCCATGCAGTGGCACAGTGCCCGCATTCCCCACTGTACAGCTATGTACACAGCTCACACCAACCACACCTGCACAGACATCCTTGTTACACATGCATTCTATCTGTAGCCTGTACACATAACACTGCACTGTGACGTCCAGTTTGATGTGGTGCATGTGATGGGACACCATTGTCACATGTCCAGATGTTATCGCACATGTTTGCGGTGTACATGACAAAGTGACGCCAGCCATGTGTACTGTTAACCCGCCTGTGGCCACACGGTGTATCACAGTGATGCATGCAAACTACCATGAATGTGTGTACTGCAAGCCTACTGAAATGACACCTGCTTGATGTAGTGTGCACCCCAGGGCAGTATGCATACTACCACTATTAATGTCTGGCTTGCATTCACTGAGCTGTGGTGTGGGAATGCTGCATGCCATCTGCAATATCACATGCATGATGTGTCTGCATGTGTGTGTGTCTGCGTGTGTGTGTCAGCGTGTGTGTGTCTCTGCATGTGTATGTGTGTGTGTGTGTGTGTCTGTGTGTGTGTCTGCGTGTGTGTCTGCGTGTGTGTCTGCATGTGTGTAATGTATCTTACAGTATGTCTTTGTAACCACAGGTGCTGTAGGTGCGTTCCCCTCCTGCGGTCCATCTGATGCTAGTGTCCCCACAGATACTAGCGGTGATGATCATATGCATGAGGCACAGGCAGGGTCATCACAGTCAGAAGCTGTGCCATTGGTTAACATCCCACCTATGTCCCCTTCATCTCCGCACACGGTTCAGATGCCGACACATACCACATCACAGTTGCCCATAGAGGAAGGACAGTCATCGTCTGTTGGCACTGAGCAGGACTGTGTGGTGGCTAGAGAAGGTGCGGGTACACACCATGTTGCCAGTGTAATGACTGGTGATGTGCCACACAGGCATGTGGCTGGTGCTGCTCGTAGGAGGAGCTCTGGTAGACATGCACCTGCCTTACAGGGTGCAGCAGCTGGTATCACCAGACGCATGTTTCAGACTGTAATGGCGGCACAGGCACGTGCCGAACGGCAGAACCAAGAAGGGCAGAGGCTGCAGAGGGCTGCAATCCATTCCTTAAATGAGAACATCCAGTCATTGGTGAATGCTCAACAGCAGCTTGCCGATGTTCTGGATAGGAGATTAGGTGAGATGGTTGGAACATGTCAATCCGCGAGCGTGAGCTGTCTGTGCTGGAACACCTGGTAGGGTGAGGCATAGGACACGTGGGTCAGAGGCCAGCAACACCACCTAGTGCAGGTCGACGTGTGCGTGCCACCTCTCATGCCCACTCACACAGTGCTGGTAGCAGCAGCAGTGCAGCTGGTGCTACACCAACCACACCAGGACACAGCAGGCCACGTGGACATGGCCCTGGCCGGTCCCAGCATGGACACGGTTCCAGCGGACATGTGTCATCGGAGAGTGGCCACTCCATACCTCCACCCGGTAGTGCCCGTGCGACCCCAGGCAGGCATGGGTCACGTGGCCGCAGGCAGACACAGTGAGCCATACAACCTGCACTGTACAGTCTGGGGCTGCCAAGTATACCCCGTGTAGGCATCACAGATGGCTGAACTGTGTACACACATACCCACACACAGCAGATACAACTGTAGGGCTCCACCACATCCACATGCATACAGCACAGTCATGCCCAGTATATGCACCAGCCCTTACACACACACATGATGTCATCCATTGGTACAGCCTATGCCCCTGGCACACATATCACCCTGTGCATATGATGAAGCCTCTGCTGCAGCACCATGTTCCACACCATCGGTGCACGGTTATGCAAACATATTCCGATGCACAGGGTGGACAAGATAGTGAGAGGTGTATGTGATTCCTGTGTCCGCATAGTGCGCAATGTGTATGTTGCAGTGGTTGTGTATGACAGGTGACAGGTGCGTATGTGACGTGGGTTGTGTACCGACATCATGCAGCAGACATACCATGTAGTGCAGGTGCAGCATACATTGATCTGTGTACACGGTATGCATGGCGGTTACATGTGTAGCACCATGTTGGGTCTGTTAACCTGTATGCCAAATATGGTGTACTTGCATGTGCCTACTGGGAGCACTGTTATCAGTCCCCCACATGTAGCTGTGGGTTACCCACAGGCACATCTGGCAATATCAGCATACCACAGGTACCCGCAACCTGCATGGACCCCTACATAGGTACATAGGCGCATAGGTACATACCAGCCTATGTGCCCTATGGCATGTGTAAGCCTAGCCAGAGTGTGTGTGGCTGTCACCACCCCTTAGGATGAGGATACTACATCCATCGGTCTGCTGTCCCTCTGTCCAGCAGTGACACAGAGATGATGCCTGGCGCATACCTACGATCACACATCCACACGCCAGGATTACTCTTGGACAAAGTCAGTCAGTGGCTCTGCTTCACATGGGCTGGGAATCCTTTCCATGTTGTAGGGGGTCTCTGGGCGATGACCCTGTCCCCCCAGCACGTCCTATTTATGTCCGTGTTGAGGTTTCTGTCAGTTGCTTCTGTGCACGTGTTTGCTTGGAGCCTAGGAGGTGGAACATGTACATGTCACCCAGGTCGGACATGGCTGTGTATGTCAGACACAGATCACCTCAGAGCAGACGGGCTGAGAAGGTATACAGCCGGAGTCCCCTCGGTCGGGCAGTGTGTGACACATGTCTCAGAACCTTTATCCCTGTGTTGTGGAACATTTGTGGTCCTTCCGAGTGCTGCAGGTGTCAGGTTAGGTACATCCCAGATGTGGCGTTGTACGCAATCATTGGTCTGATGTGTGAAGAGTACAGGGGTACAATGAACTCCCCTGATGTGGATGTGAATCCCTTCATGACCAGGTGGCCACAGTGGAATGTCTTCCCAACCACATTGGCAATGTGAGTGTCGACAGAGGTTACCGACAGGTTTGGTACCCATGTCCCTGATCACGTCCACCAGTTTTAATGGATTACCACCTAAATGGTAAGTCGGGGTGAACATGTCTTTCCCACTGGGTAGGTCTACACCTTCCTGGCATGTAGCATCAGGCCATGGCTCTGGCACCAGTTATCCATTTCTATGAGACCCCAGGTGGATGTCCGTGTCTGATGGGGTGTTGAGTATGGTGGCCGGTGTGCAGTCATCTGCATATCTTGTCTGCCACAATCCCCCTATGTTTGCATGCACATTGGAAAGTTGAATGCTGAACAGGAGGGGGCCCAGGACTGAGCCCTGTGGGCCACCACTCGAGACCAGCTTGGAGTCTGACATGGCACCAGGAACACAAACCCTGTGTGGTATGACCTCCATCCAGTTGGCAAACCATCGTGTGACATATGTCTCCACATGTACGCTGGTGAGCCTTTCCATGATGCCCACATGGAGTGTGGTTTGAACGCTCCTGCCAGGTCATGGTAGTCTGTGCAAACTGACGTACCCCCATCAATGGCCTTAGTGACCACTCCAGACAGGTCGAGCAGGTTTGGGAGGCAGGATCTGCCCTTGACTAAGTTGATGTGGGTATGTTCCGGTATTGGCTGTACACCAATGACTCTATTTATGGGCTCCAGTATGGACCTCCCCACAGCTTTGCAGACAAGGCTTGTCAAGCTGATAGGGCAGGGATGTCTACAGTCCATAAGAGCACTACCCTGGTGTAGTGGGACCACAGTTGCCGTATGCCATCCATTGGGGACGTAGCCCGTAGTAAGTCTAAGATGAAACAGCGGCCTTATGTGCGGGGTGAGGGCCTCAATGAGGTTGTGTAGCACACAGCCAGGGACACCATCTGGTCCCATTGATGCTGTGTTCACCGCTTAACAGATATCAGCTCTCTCCTGGCATACGGGATGTTTGGGAGGCTAGACTCTGGTGGGATGGATACGTCCCCTCCTGGGGGGGGAGGGTAGATGTATGCATGGAACATGTCCGCTGGTTTGTTGACAATGTCTGTGGGTTCAGTGATCATTGTACCATTCTGGAGTAATTCCGGGCATGACTGTGTGCTCCCACCCATGTTCCTACCACAGCTAAGGAAGGCCCTATGGTTGTCTCATGTGTCCGTTAAAGTACCACTCCCACAGGTGGCCTTGGAAGATTGTATGAGTGATCGTATGTTAACGCCGGTATTAATCAGTGATGCCTTCCCTGGTACTGATATTGGTCTGTCATGTATTAGCTCCAACTCTTGTTGTACGGTTTGTCAATGGCTGGGGTCCACCAGACCATGTGCCTGCCTTCGGTGGACAAGGTCCTGATGTTATCAGGATCGCTTGGTGCAGACATTCCTGGGGGTGCTCATAGAAGGCATTTGTAAGGGTTTCAGCAGTGTGGCCTGTGTTTACCACTGGCATGGAGGCCTTGTAGGGTACCACACCGGTCGTATGACGTGTGTGGTTCACTGTGGAGAGGTCGTCACTGTGGACTCCCATGCCGGTGTTGGGTGCAGGATGCAGATCTCCAGTGGGTTCACTATACGGTCTGACATCACCAATGAGGGATATACATCCTGTGTGGAGCATATCATCCCCATGTGTGATGATCAGACCTAGTATACGTTCCCCCCATGTGGGTATGGTGCATGGTTGTTCCACAGCATTCAGGTGTATGAACACCTGGGACCTTTGGTGTAGGGTGTTGTGTCCTGGGTAATGTTCCCAGTCTATGTATGGGTGGTTGATGTCACCCAATATGACGGTGTTGTGAGAGCATTCACACTCACCAGTGTCTTCAGGAAGGCTGTGCAGGTATCCTGGGTTTGGGAGGGTAGTCTGTAGCATGCAACAAACTCTAGGGCAGTCCTACCCATGGTTAATTGCACCTGGATATTCCCCGCTGCTACGTGCATCTCTGGCAACATGGAGGTGTGTGTACCCTTCATGGAAATGGAGACTCCCCCTCCTTCTGTGTTAGGTCCGGGTTATGGTCCTGAACGCGTGATGTGGGGTATGACCCAATAGTGCTGGTGTGCTCTCAGCAGCCCTGATCAATGTTTCAGTCACAGCACTGACATCGATGTCCTCCATACTGAGGAGGGCATTTGAGGGTGTGCAGCTTGGCCGTAGAGCACTGGCAGTGAGCAGTATTACCCTGTGTGTTCTCCAGGTTTGTAGTGTAGGGTGGTAGGTTTATCATTCCAGCCGTGCCTGCAGTGGGCACTGTGGGGGTGGCAGGTGCCTTAGCCAAACCCTTGAAGACCAGGGGCGACAGGTGCGAGCCATACCATCCAAAGGGCGTGCCAAGCATGTCATCACAGGTATGAGGAATCTGGATCCCCTCAGACTGACACCGGTAACCAGGCACATTATCAAGGGTGACCACTTTGAGCCAGTATAGTGGCATCATACTTGATGAGGGTGGGATACTGCCCAGGGTCAGGGACATGCCGGCCTGGGCTACACAATCTGAGTGGCCCTCTGTCTCCTTTAATGTATCCCAGGGTGGTATGTCTCCAGTCATTGACACCAGCATGGGCAATGACCGCGTCATACCTGTACATGCTGCGGAGTGACCTGAGTGCATGTGTTATGTGGCGTATTCCAGCACCTGGCAGGCAGCCTACTGTGATAATTCCCTTGTTCAGTCTGGTGGGTGGGACATCGGTGTGTCTGACAGTGGCGTCACCCATTACAGGTGTGTCTGGCAGTGTGTGTGTTGCCTTTGTGGCTCTGACAGTTTAGCACACTGATGTTGAGAACTATGTGTTGCATGTCCTATGTCTTGTGGAGGCAGTTGCTTGTGTGTCTGCTTCAGAGGGCTCGTTAGGTTCGTGACATGTCTTAACAGTGCCTCCAGGTATGTCTTAGTGTGTTCATGTGTTTGATTAGCATTTGCGATAGTCACATGGGACACTGGGTATGTGGTGTGCATGGTGTCCTTCCCCTCCCGCGTGGTCTTGCCGGTCATGGTGTGAGAGAGCACAGCCCCCTGTCTGGCTATATAGTTGCGTCTGTCACATGTATTATGTTCATTGGGGGAGGTGCGGCTTGTCCGTGTCCATGCGGCACCTGTAACAGTGGCCAGGACGCCCAGATTCACCATCTGAACAGGAGAGGTCGCTAGCAATTGACCCTTCGACATGCCAGAGAACGTGAATGCATTTGCTGTGTAACCGGGTCAGAAGGCACCTATAGGGAAGTGGGTACACAAGGGGGTTCTAGGCCAGTGTAGTACTCCATTTAGTATACATGTACTTTACCTATGTAGGAATACTATGGGAGCAGGTGCAGAGCTCTTGTGATATAGAGAACAGACAGTCGGGATTGCAGGAAGAGAGGCCATACACATAAACCTGCGGAGCACGGAGACGGATACAGTGTAACGTTGCTTACACGGTACATGACGCACATGTCCACATATACTGCACCTGACGCCTGTGGTCGGTGCCACAGGCTACGGTGGACAGAGACATCACATACATGGCATGACACAGTACAGGTATGGTGACATTCTGCAGGTGTCGTACGCAGTGTGCTGTCTACTGACCGCAGGTGTCACCTGTCAGCTGTGGTGCACGGTGTTCGACAGTCGGATGCTGTACCGGTACAGGAATATGCCTGCATTCGTGGTGCGTACACCTCTATGGCACACACACCATTGTGTGCAGATGGGGACACCTGTCTGTGTGGTCAGCACCCTCACAAGACAATGCACCGACGCGCCATGTCACAGGGGGTGGTCTTGCACAGGTGGCCAGTAAGGCTCACAGGTATGGCAATGACAGGGCTGTACAATGCAGCACCAGTACGGGATGGTCACCCTGTGTGGTCATTGTCCAGTCACAACACTATATCTGCATACACCCTCTCAACAGGCAGCAGACATACACACATGTTGACACATTGACATGGTGGTGGCCACACATGTCTACACGGAGGGATGACGTGTTGCATGTACTACACCATCCACATCGATGCACCCCACACTGAGGTAGGTACAGATCTCTACCATGGTGTACAGTGATGTGTGGCACGTGGCACATAGTCCCCCTGATCTGTGGCATACATGGGCACACATTCCTGCACACATGTTGGTGCTAGGAATGCCACACCCGCTACATGGGATTTGTGCAGGCGTGCAGCGGTATGTGGTGCATCCTGCGTACTACCACTGTATCTGGCAGCAGTGCCAATATCTGCACTTGGGAGGTGGTAGAGGTTACAGTGGCAATGTGACATATGGTCGATCACACATGGCCGATGGGTATGCATCATGGCAGCGCTGTCATGTAAAGGCGACATAGCAGACTGTATGCACATGGCAGGGTAGGATGGTGTGTGACACACCAGACCAGCACCTGCACACATGCATGTGGACAGGTGTTTAAACGAATGGTGTACACACAGACTGCCATGCGTGCTGTTACTATGCCACCATATGAAGGCCCCCATGATGGGTATGCATGTGGGAGGGGGTTGCAACTGTGTTACAGACACCGGACACCACTCCTGCATGGCTGCACCGTGCACAGTACATGTGTCACATGTATCCCCTGTTGCCATGTGTGTATGCATTGCTACGTTGTGACATGTGTGTCAACATACCTGGAACATGTACTGTGGTATGGTATCACAGCTGTCACAGGCAAACTGTACAAGGGTATGTGTCCCAGTGAACACCGCTACACCCTGTAGGGGGTGCATACCACAGACATGTGTCCGCCTTCCCTTCGTGTGTGTATTACCATGTACGCCTGTGTTATGCATGTGGTACATCACAGGCTTCATATGTGTCCTGCGTGCAGTCCATGCACACAGCCAGGAAACCACATATGTGACATATCCGGACATTGTTTCACTGTGGTACAGCTGCAGTCATGGGTCATACCTGTGTCAGGCCCGTGGTATGTGTGGAGCACGCCTGTCCATGTATACCGGTACGGGTGGACTACATCACACCTGTGGGATCATTGATAGTACATGTGTACTCTGCACAATGGACGTACACCGCCACATAGTCTTCTGGACATATGTCACATGCAGTTGCTGGACCGTGAGGCATACTGCTGCACCGATGACATGGTGCTGGCATAGCAGCTACAGTGTTCACTACGGTGTGTACATGTTCAGCCTGCACCCGTGATGCCTGTGCTGTCATCTGTGTGTGTACGTGTGACTGCATGTGTGTCCACCCTGTGCGTGTGTACGGGTTTACCTAGCCGTGACTTGCAGTGTGTGCACTCCGTCTGCATGCTGGACGGCGCGTAGCACATACTACGTGTGTGAGTATGGCCGGGTTGCTGTTGTGTGGGTGGACACACACGACGGTCCACATTCTGCCTCCCATGCTGTCACCCCATGTGTATGCATGTCTGCACTGTGCCGATTCTAAGTGTCTGAGCATGCCCAGTAAGCATCTGTGTAGATGGACACATATTACAGTGCACACCGCGCCCGTCTGCGTTGATACCCAGTGTGCATGCCTGTTTCCCCTTCGCAACTGCCACGTCTGTGGCATGGCCGGGTTGCTGTTGTGTGGGTGGACACACATGACGGTCCACATTCTGCCTCCCATGCCGTCGCCCCATGTGTGGAGCACGCCTGTCCATGTATACCGGTACGGGTGGACTACATCACACCTGTGGGATCATTGATAGTACATGTGTACTCTGCACACAGTACAGTGCACACCGCGCCCGTCTGCAGTGATACCCCGTGTGCATGCCTGTTTCCCCTTCGCAACTGCCACGTCTGTGGCATGGCCGGGTTGCTGTTGTGTGGGTGGACACACACGACGGTCCACATTCTGCCTCCCATGCCGTCGCCCCATGTGTATGCAAGTCTGCACTGTGCCGATTCTAAGTGTCTGAGCATGCCCAGTAAGCAGCTGTGTAGATGGACACACAGTACAGTGCACACCGCGCCCGTCTGCAGTGATACCCCATGTGCATGCCTGTTTCCCCTTCGCAACTGCCACGTCTGTGGCATGGCCAGGTTGCTGTTGTGTGGGTGGACACACACGACAGTCCACATTCTGCCTCCCATGCCGTCGCCCCATGTGTATGCAAGTCTGCACTGTGCCGATTCTAAGTGTCTGAGCATGCCCAGTAAGCAGCTGTGTAGATGGACACACAGTACAGTGCACACCGCGGCCATCTGCGTTGATACCCCGTGAGCATGTCTGTCTCACCTTCACAACCGCTAGGTGTCAGAGGCATGGCCAGTACACCATTCGGGGGTACACACTACAGTTGGCACCGATGTCTGCTACTAGGCATGTAGCCATGGCCAATGACATCCTGCATAGCCATGGTGACCATCCAGGTGACTCATATGTGGCTGTTATGCCACAATGGCTGCCTACATCCTGCACGCCGGATGCCCTCTCATAGGGTAGATTGTATGTGGTGCATCCCGTATTCATGTCGTGATGTACTGCTCCGTAGTTGGTTGGTATTCCCGACTGCAGCACTACCGTGTTACTGTACAGCCACCTTGGGATGGTAACAGGCTGTGTGACTGCGCACTCTGTCTTCATTCCCATTGGCTGCCTTGCCTCTGCAGATGATACCACCCACCTAGGGGTATGCCTCCTGACAGTGCTGTGCTCAGTAATCTCGGTAGCGCGTTCTGTAAATGCATCATGCTGTAGTGAGTTCATGTAGGTAGGCGTAGGTTCGACTCCCGGCCCTTCCCTGTGTGTGTGTGTGTGTGTTTCCAGCTGCCTCTGCAGTTGAACAAGCTTTTAGACGCTTCGGAACACATACCTTGGCTATTGTCAGCTATTCCCTTACGGGTGATGTCACCCGCCTAGAAGTATGCCTCTGACAGCGCTGTGCTCAGTAATCTCGGTAGCGCGTTCTGTAAATGTATCATGCTGTAGTGAATTCATGTAGGTAGGCGTAGGTTCAACTCCCGGCCCTTCCCTGTGTGTGTGTGTGTGTGTGTGTGTGTTTCCAGCTGCCTCTGCAGATAAACATGCTTTTAGACGCTTCGCAACACATACCTTGGCTATTGTCAGCTATTCCCTTACGGGTGATGTCACCCACCTAGAAATATGCCTCTGACAGCGCTGTGCTCAGTAATCTCAGTAGCGCGTTCTGTAAATGCATCATGCTGTAGGGAATTCATGTAGGTAGGCGTAGGTTCGACTCCCGGCCCTTCTGTGTGTGTGTGTGTGTGTGTGTGTGTGTGTGTGTGTTTCCAGCTGCCTCTGCAGATAAACATGCTTTTAGATGCTTCGCAACACATACCTTGGCTATTGTCAGCTATTCCCTTATGGGTGATGTCACTCGCCTAGAAGTATGCCTCTGACAGCGCTGTGCTCAGTAATCTCGGTAGCGCGTTCTGTAAATGCATCATGCTGTAGTGAACTCATGTAGGTAGGCGTAGGTTCGACTCCCGGCCCTTCCCTGTGTGTGTGTGTGTGTTTCCAGCTGCCTCTGCAGATGAACATGCTTTTAGACACTTCGCAACACATACCTTGGCTATTGTCAGCTATTCTCTTACGGGTGATGTCACCCGCCTAGAAGTATGCCTCTGACAGCGCTGTGTTCAGTAATCTCGGTAGCGCGTTCTGTAAATGCATCATGCTGTAGTGAATTCATGTAGGTAGGCGAAGGTTCGACTCCCGGCCCTTCCCTGTGTGTATGTGGGGTGTGTGTGTTCACAGCTTCCCTAGTAGAGTGTAGTTATTTTAGACGCTTGGCAACACATACCTTGGCTATCGGCGACTATTCCTTTACGGATGTTGTCACCCACCTGGACATGTGCCTCTGACGGTGCTGTGTTCGGTGGTCCACGTAGCGCGATCCATACCTGTGTCATACTGTTGTGCGGTTGGGTATGTGGGGGTGTGGTCAATCACCATGCCTGCCACATGTGTGTGTGTGTCTATGCTCCCAGCTGCATGGGTTCATAGGGTATGGCTTTAGAGTTTCCGCAGAACACTCATATCCTGCCACCATCCCTGTGTTTGTGGATGGTGAGACGCAGCTCATGGACTGCCTGTGTGCCTGCTGTGGTTGGCGACCTCCGTAGCGTGTTCTCCACGTGCACCCTGCTATGGTGGGGTGGTGCTGTGTACCTTACACTCACGGGCTTGCCACATGTGTCCGTCTGTATCTCTGTCATTGTATAGCTACATACCTATGTTGTGCCCATAGTGCTGCTCTTGCGTGGACAGCTGTCTGTCCCATGTATCGCATATTTGTACGGCTGACACATAGAACTGTGGTACGATGCATATCCACTCATTTCCCATGCAACGTCCGTATTCCAGAACACCCAAGAGACATCCGCTGGATATCGTGGCAGACAGCTATCCTTGCTGTACTGACACTGTACCCGTACACGCCATAAACCTTGTGTGTAATTGCCTATTTATGGTGTGTGTATGTCTAACTGTGCTGTATGCATGGTCGTGTGTGTGTGTCCCGCTATAGCCATCTGTGCAGGTGTCGCCACTATGGGTAATCCTTGTGGACCGCTGTTTCATGTGCACTTCTGCGCATACCTACAGACAGTACTACCCCTCCTACGGCAGCGGCCTTAGATCGACCGCTGCCCTAGGCTGTAGGGCTCCATGGCGCCCACCAGCACAACACATGGTGCCCCCATCCTGGTATACCTACATGACATACCTACTGGACAGGTGGCCCTACTAGTGAGGCGCCCTAGGCAGCCGCAGGATTGGCGTATGCCTACGGCCGGCTATGAGCACATCACAAGGCATACGTCTACATTCAGTGTTTTACGAAGGCTAGGTTATAATACCAGAGGGGGGACCTCATCAACTACGCTTTGGAATGCGGATTTAGATGGGTTATTGGGTGGAGGGTTGACCACACACCAGGGCTGACTGATTAAACACTGATGAATCCGCTTTTGAGAAGCAGGTGGCTTAAACCCCCGTAACAGGAATGTAGTTTAGGTACAGATATACAGTTAACACACATTAGTCCACTCTTTCAGTTGTGTACCACTGTATTACATTGATATGATATGCATATCTTCTATATATATTGTTAGATCTTTGATTGATGAGTATTAGGCATAGTACAATATCATATAATACATGTGTTAATAGGATGTTTTTGTAGATGTTAATATATGTGTGTGTAGTTAACATTGCGTCTGTGCTTTATATGCTGTGGTTTCATGTTCATTGTTTGCTGAGGAAGTAATCAATGAAAGTGTAAGGGGGGATACTTAAAGCCTGGATGCTTTTATGTTATGTGTACGTCTGACGGAGCCTACGGGTGAAAGCGCTTACATGTCTATGAAGGAACCTTTGTATACCATTTGTGACCTGTACTGGACAATGTCTACGTTGACTGTTTCATCTACCTATGTGTGTTTTGGATTGTGTGCCATAAGGTGCCAGCGGTTCTTTGATGTTGATTCGGTGTATTCCATGGTCAATTGACATTAATCCTATTAATTCACTGAAGGATGTTCTTCATAAGTGGGAACGCCATAGTTTGACCATCCTATGACCTTCCTAGCTGATGTTGTTATTGTGCCATTGGTATGTGTTCCACAGGTCGCCCATTTGTTCCGCGGTATGGAAGCGAGTGATCCCCATTTTGGTGCTGGCAGATTGAGTGCTGTGTACGCTGGTATTGGACACTTGTCATCAACCTTGAACACGCTGGTGGTGCATATATCTAGCTGTGCCGTAGTCACGGCTGTCACCTCTTCTGGGTCTCTCGATCGCAGCCGGTTGACATTGCGTAGGGATAAATATTTGGGGTCCTACAATGGACACCAATGTGCATATATAAAGTGTAGAACATGTTGGACTGTGTCCATCTGGCCAGTGGTTTTGACTGCTGCTGTATGTTCCCCAATCGTGCATGTCTGTTTGACTACCCATATTATGTAGTGCTACAAAACCCACGTTTTTCTACAATTAACCCAAATGGTGTTAATCTAATGCTGCAGGTTAGCAACTGCTTTAACTAATCCTCAGAAGTCCCATTAGGAAATATCCGCCACTGTATTGTCAATATAACACAGCTGGAACATGTAGAACCTATTAATTCATTGAAGGATGTTCTTTAAAAGTGGGAACGCCATAGTTTAAACATCCTATGACCTTCCTAGTTGACGTTGTTGGTGTGCCATTAGTATGTGTTCCACAGGTCTCCCATTTGTTCCGCAGTATGGCAGCGAGTAATCCCCATGTTGTTGCTGGCAGATTGAGTGCTGTGTACGCCAGTATTCGCACGGCGGCCTGACTTTGTATGGGGAGTGTCTACTGTCATTCCCATCTGTATTTCCTGTGTTATGCCTTACTGCAGCTGTGTAATTCCACCGGGCTTGCAGGTATAGGTGCCATCTTGGTCGTAGGCTTGTCCATCCATGGGAATTGCCTACTGGACACTGGTATGGGCTGTACACATTATCACACCTGCATTTAGCATTATCCGGTGGATGCTTTGCATTATTAGTGGGGAGTATGTCATGTGCTACACCCACATCCCTCCCACGGGGCGGGACAACGGATTACCTGCCAAACAACACCAAGCCCCATTTCTGCATACCCAGGATCCCATGGCTGCAACCCTCGACGGTACCCATTACACATCCTTCATGTGTGCGGGACTGGGATGTGGACGCACATCTATGGACACGTCGATCTGGGGATTTCTGTTCATATGTCCTGCATTTCATGGACACTTGTCATCAACCTTAAACACGCTGGTGGTGCATATGTCTCGCTGTGCCATACTCACGGCTGTCGCGTCATCTGGTGGATGGTAACGGCTGGATGGAATTCTGTTAGGATAAATTTTTGGGTCCTACAATGGACACCAATGTGCATATGTAAAGTTAGATGTTGCTGGACTGTGTCCAACTGGCCAGTGGTTTTGACTACTGCTGTATGTTCCCCAATCGCGGATGTCTGTTTGACTACCCATATTACGTGGTGCTACATAAACCAGGTTTTTTAGGACTGAGAACAAATGGTGTACATCCAAAGATGCAGGTTAGCAACTGCTTTAAATAAACCTCAGATGTCCCAATAGGAAATATCCGTCACTCTATTGTCAACATAACACCACCAGAACATGTAGATCCCCTATGTATTCATTGAAGCATGTTTTCTTTATAAGTGGGAACGCCATAGTTTACATATCCTAGCTGACGTTGTTTTTGTGCCATTGGTATATGTTCCACAGGTCGCCCATTTCTTCCGCGGTATGGAAGCGAGTGATCCCCATTTTGGTGCTGGCAGATTGAGTGCTGTGTACGCCGGTATTCGCACGGCGGTCTGACTTTATATGGGGAATGTCTACTGTAGTCCCTATGTCTATTTCCTGTGTTATGCCTTACTGCAGCTGTGTAATTCCACCGTGTTTGCAGTTATGGGTGCCATCTTGGTCGTACACTTGTCCATCCATGAGAATTGCCTACTGGACACTGGTATAGGGCTGTACACATTTCACACCTGCATTTAGCATTATCCGGTGGATGCTTTGCATTATTGGTGGGGAGTAAGGCAGGTGCTACACCCACATCCCTCCCATGGAGCGGGACAATGGATTATCTGCCAAACAACACCGAGCCCTGTTTCTGCATACCCAGGATCCCATGGCTGCAACACTCGACGGTACCCATTACACATCCTTCATGTGTGCGGGACTGGGATGTGGATGCACTTCTATGGACTCGGAACTCTGGGGATTTCTGTCCATATGTCCTGCATTTCATGGACACTTGTCATCAACCTTAATAACGCTGGTGGTGCATATGTCTAGCTGTGCCATAGTCACGGCTGTCGCTTCTTCTGGTTGAACGATAACAGCTGTATGATGTTCCATAAGTATCAATTTTTGGGTCCTACAATGGACACCAATGTGCATATGTAAAGTGTAGAACTTGTTGGACTGTGTCCATCTGGCGGGTGGTTTTGACTGAACTTCCTAGTTGACGTTGTTGGTGTGCCATTAGTATGTGTTCCACAGGTCGCCCATTTGTTCCGCAGCATGGCAGCGGTAATCCCCATTTTGGTGCTGGCAGATTGAGTGCCGCGACGCCGGTATTCGCACGGTGGTCTGACTTTGTATGGGTAGTGTCCACTGTAGTTCCCAACTGTATTTCCTGTGTTATGCCTTACTGCAGCTGTGTAATTCCACCGGGTTTGCAGTTATGGGTGCCATCTTGGCGGTACGTTTGTCTGTCCATGGGAATTGCCTACTGGACACTGGTATAGGGCTGTACACATTTCACAGCTGCATTTAGCATTCTCCGGTGGATGTTTTGCATTATTAGTGGGGGGTAAGGCATGTGCTATACCCACATCCCTCCCACGGGGCGGGACAATGGCTTATCTGCCAAACAACACCGAGCCCCATTTCTGCATACCCAGGATCCCATGGCTGCAACACTCGACAGTACCCATTACACATCCTTCATGTGTGCGGGACTGGGATGTGGACGCATGTGTATGGACTCGACAATCTGTGGATTTCTGTTCATATGTCCTGCATTTCATGGACACTTGTCATCAACCTTAAACACGCTGGTGATGCATATGTCTAGCTGTGCCGTAGTCACGCTTGTCGCTTCTTCTCGGTGGAATGGCAGCAGCTGAATGATATAGCGTACGGATCAATATTTGGGGTCCTACAATGGACACCAATGTGCATATGTAAAGTGTAGAACTTGTTGTACTGTGTCCATCTGGACAGTGGTTTCAACTTCAGCTGTATGTTCCCCAATCACGGTTGTCTGTTTGACTACCCATATTATGTAGTGCTACGGAAACCAGGTGTTTCATAACTGAATACAAATGGTGTACATCCACGGATGCAGGTTAGCGACTGCTTTCAATAAACCTCAGAAGGCCCAATAGGAAATATCCGCCACTATATTGTCATAATAACACCAGCAAAACATGTAGATCCTATTTATTCATTGACAGATGTTCTTTATCAGTGTGAACGCCATTGTTTAACCATCCTATGACCTTCCTAGTTGACGTTGTTGGTGTGCCATTAATATGTATCCCACAGGTCGCCCATTTGTTCTGCAGTATGGAAGCGAGTGATCCCCATTCTCCTGCTGGCAGATTGAGTGCTGTGCACGGTAGTGCACCGGCGGTCTGGATTTCTATGGGGTGTGTCTACTGTAGTCCCTATCTGTATTTCCTGTGTTATGCCTTACTGCAGCTGTGTAATTCCACCAGGTTTGCAGTTATGGGTGCCATCTTGGTCGTACGCTTGTCCATCCATGAGAATTGCCTACTGGACACTGGTATAGGGCTGTACACATTTCACACCTGCATTTAGCAATATCCGGTGGATGCTTTGCATTATTAGTGGGGAGTGAGGCATGTGCTACACCCACATCCCTCCCACGGGGCGGGACAACGGATTATCTGCCAAACAACACCAAGCCCCATTTCTGCATACCCACGATCCGATGGCTGAAACCCTCGACAGTACCCATTACACATCCTTCATGTGTGCAGGACTGGGATGCGGACGAACTTCTATGGACTCGACAGTCTGGGGTTTTCTGTTCATATGTCCTGCATTTCATGGACACTTGTCATCAACATTAAACACGCTGGTGGTGCATATGTCTAGCTGTGCCATGGTCACGACTGTCACTTCTCCTGGTTAAACGATGAAGGCTGGATGGTATTCCGTACGGGACAATTTTTGGGTCCTACAATGGACACCAATGTGCATATGTAAAGTGTAGAACTTGTCGGACTGTGTCCATGTGGCCAGTGGTTTTGACTGCTGCTGTATGTTCCCCAATCGCGGATGTCTGCTTGACTACCCATAGTGTGTAGTGCTACGTAAACCAGGTTTTCCAAAACCGAGACCAAATGGTGTACATCCAATGATGCAGGTTAACAACTGCTTTAAATAATCCCCAGAGGTCCCAGTAGGGAAGTATCGCCACTTTATTGTCAGAATGACACCACCATAACAGGTAGATCACGAGCACTTTGGCCCGGTCTTACCGGGCATTTGCAAATGTAATTAGCAGAAACATATCATTAAATGAATAATAATACATATTTTAATAATAAAGTTAATGTTATTTGGACAATAGCTTCTGCTATTGACATACGATGCTGTGGGTGGTGCCGGTTACCATACACATGGCTTTCTCAAAGACCGAATTCACAATTCTAAACACTACTGTGGTCTCCTTTAAGGACTCTTAGCCAGTGGTCAACATTACTCAAGCCACTGCATCACTTACATATGCCTTCTACCGGCACCTACAGGACTGCATGGATCAGGCATTCCCTTACCCAACTGTGGGTCTTTGTACCAATGCCAAGCATCCAGTGTGGTGTACCCCAGCCATACACAAGCTGTACAACGAGAGGAGGTGGCTACTACAAGACAGAGCAGACTCCTTGTGAGGTATGACACCCTTGCTCATTATATGTGAAGAGCTACAAGCTCTCATGACATAATCCGGGGCAGGTTCCACAGATATATCTCCAAGGACTCGACAGGCAATCATACGGCCTTCATTAGCTATGCTGGACACCTGGGAGGTAACTCCCAGATATGCTCTGACTGGGTTCACAATGATGTGAAGTTTACTGAACATACACACATTGCCAACATACTGGCTGACAGGTTCGGTGAAGACATCTCCACCCCCCCCCACATGGAGTGATGTCTGTACCAGCGGATTGTGGCCCCCGAATGTTCTGTAATGCACAGGTGGGACATGCTCTCTCCAAGGTAGTGAACACAGCATCCATGGGACCAGCTGGTGTCCCGACTGTGTACTCCGTGATCTCATTGAGGAATTAGACCCACAGTTAGGACAGCTGTTTAATCTTAGCCTCACCTCGGGTAACGTACCCAAGTTGTGGCGCACGGCGACTGTAGTCCCACTTCACAGGGGCAGTGCCTCCACTGACCCTGGTTATTACCATCCCATTAGCATGAGAAGCCTTATCTGGAAAGACATGGGGAAGGATCATACTGCAGCCCATAGATGACGACATAGGGGACCTGCATACTTTGCATCCAACCCAGTTTGGCTTGGTCAGGGGCAGATCATGCATTTAAAACCTGGTTGATGTTTTAGGGACAGTCACCGAGGCCATTGATGAGGGTCATGCAGTCCATACAGCCTACCTCAACCTGGCAAAGGCCTTCAACACAATACCCCCCTCGGGTATCATTGATAAACTCATCGGCTTGGATGTGAACACGTACATCGCAGGATGGGTTGCAAACTGGCTAGGTGACACAACCCACGCGGTCATAGTTGCTGGCAGCATGTCAAACTTACTGCCTGTCACAGGCGGTGTCCCACGGGGCTCTGCCCTGGGTCCACTCTTTTTCTACATATACATTTCCAAAGTACAAGCACACACAGGGGGGTTAGGGCTGACATTGTTTGTAGATGACTGTGAACCGGGTGCCATAGTGGGACGGACATCTGACACAGATATCCTTCAAAGGGGCCTCACAGATATGGATATCTGCTGTCAGGGACATGGCCTACAGCTAAATGCCGGGTTATGCATAGTCATACCCATCGGGAAGAACAAGGTCACCCCTGTCCGCCATATGGGTGGCAGTCTGCTGATCATGGGGGGACTTACCAGGGATCTGGGGACCCAGGTTGTCAGTCACCATTCGTTCGACACACACGTTGCTATCGTGGTTCGGTAGAACTTCTACATTGCCCACCTGATCATGCAGGGATTCACATCTAGATCAGGGTAGGTCATCGTCTCCTTGTACTCATTACTCATTAGACCTATGATTGAGTACATTGCCCCGTTCGGAAGGTATCTGACCCGACACCTACAGCAGCTGGGAAGGCCACATAGGTTCATCGTCAGACAGATGCAGGGTGTCAGGGATTTGTGTTATGCTGCCCCACTGTAAGGACTCCTGCTCCATTCAGTCACATACCACTTGTTCAGTGGTGACCTGTGCCTGACATACGAGGCCATGTCGACCCATATTTGATGACTATGCTTCACCTACTGGATCTACATCCCTCAGAACCACAAGGGCAGGTGACGTGAACCTTGACACGGTCATTAATAGAATGTGTTGGAGTGACACATACATCACCCAGACACTCACTATGCTGTGGAACAACATCACAGTACATGTGAGGCAGAGAACCTTGCTAGCCTTGTTCGAGGGGGATCTTGTCCATTGGATGGGGGATTGCAGATATACCCCAGGGATTACATCATTGTCACTGCTTGACAGAGGTACAGCAATATATTAGGCATTTTATCTCCAGACTGGAGGGTTGGCAAAGGAAACATAACTGTGGCCTAGGGTTATGGCTGCCCTTGGGTAGATAGCCTACTCTGTACCTATGGACCTATGAACCTATGTTCATAGTTTGTCCCATTCACACTTGTCTATCCCCTATCCTCATTCTTATGTGTATATTTCTGTGGCACGTGATTGAACTATGTATTACCTGCAGGTATGCTGTCTACAGTGCACATACATCACAGTTGATTACAGTGTATCTGTGTACCTACCTCTGTGATACTGAGGACTACCACACATCCTTCACAGCATTACATGCATATGTCCATTCTATTATTCTTTGGCCTGAGGGGGGGGTGTTAAGGCAATGGTTACACGTGTCCCTGTTTGTGCACGCGTCATGGTGGTCTTTGACCAGCCTCCATTGCTGTCGTGGGATGGACGGTAGTGTTGGTGTGTGTTTGGCATGTGTTTTCACTGCCGGTACATCTGTGGGAGGTGGGGTTGGCACATGTTCCTCTTTGCAGGGGGCCCCATCCTGGACATTTGTGTCATGCATCAACACTTGGCACGTGCCATATGTCCTGTGCTATTCCCACAGTCATGTATGCCTTCCTGCATTACTACTGCGTGTTACTTTGCTTGAGC
>NC_056741.1:1622484965-1622582022 GCF_019279795.1 Protopterus annectens | reverse complement strand
CGGGGTTTTGGGGCGGGACACTATGGGGTTGTGTACTGACATCATGCAGCAACACCCATCGGTGCACGGTTATGCAAACATATTCTGATGCACAGGGTGGACATGATAGTGAGAGGTGTATGTGATACCTGTGTCCGCAAAGTGCGTGATGTGTATGTTGCAGTGGTTGTGTATGACAGGTGACAGGTGCGTATGTGACGTGGGTTGTGTACTGACATCATGCAGCAGACATACCATGTAGTGCAGGTGCAGCATACATTGATCTGTGTACACAGTATGCGTGACGGTTACATGTGTAGCACCATGTTGGTTCTGTTAACCTGTATGCCAAATATGGTGTACTTGCATGTGCCTACTGGGAGCACTGTTATCAGTCCCCCACGTGTAGCTGTGGGTTACCCACAGGCACATCTGGCAATATCAGCATACCACAGGTACCCGCAACCTGTATGGACCCCTACATAGGTACATAGGCGCATAGGTACATACCAGGCTATGTGCCCTACGGCATGTGTAAGCCTAGCCAGAGTGTGTGTGGCTTTCACCACCCCTTAGGATGAGGATACTACATCCATCGGTCCACTGTCCCTCTGTCCAGCAGTGACACAGAGATGATGCCTGACGCATACCTACGATCACACATCCACACGTCAGGATTACTCTTGGACAAAGTCAGTCAAGGACTCTGCTTCACATGGGCTGGGAATCTTTTCCATGTTGTAGGGGTCTCTGGGCGATGACCCTGTCCCCCCAGCACCTCCAATTTATGTCCGTGTTGAGGTTTCTTTCAGTTGCTTCTGTGCCCGTGTTTGTTTGGAGCCTAGGAGGTGGAACATGTCCATGTCACCCAGTTCGGACATGGCCGTGTATGTCAGGCACAGATCACCTCAGAGCAGACGGGCTGAGAAGGTATACAGCCGGAGTCCCCTTGGTCGGGCAGCGTTTGACATATGTCTCACCACCTTTATCCCTGTGTTGTGGAACGTTTGAGGTCCTTCCGAGTGCTGCAGGTGTCAGGTTAGGTACATTCCAAATGTGGCATTGTACGCAATCATTGGTCTGATGTGTGAAGAGTACAGGGGTACAATGACCTCCCCTGATGTGGATGTGAATCCCTTCATGACCAGGTGGGCACAGTGGAATGTCTTCCCAACCACATTGGCAATGTGAGTGTCGAGAGAGGTTACCGACAGGTTTGGTACCCATGTCCCTGATCACGTCCACCATGTTTAATGGATTACCACCTATATGGTGAGTCGGGGTGAACATGTCTTTCCCAAAGGGTAGGTCTACACCTTCCCTGGCATGTAGCATCAGGCCATGGCTCTGGCACCAGTTATCCATTTCTATGAGACCCCAGGTGGATGTCCGTGTCTGATGGGGTGTTGAGTATGGTGGCCGGTGTGCAGTCATCTGCATACCTTGTCTGCCACAATCCCCCTATGTTTGCATGCACATTGGAAAGTTGAATGCCGAACAGGAGGGGGCCCAGGACTGAGCCCTGTGGGCCACCACTCAGGACCAGCTTGGAGTCTGACATGGCACCAGGAACACAAATCCTGTGGGGTTTGACCTCCATCCAGTTGGCAAACCATCGTGTGACATATGTCTCCACATCTATGCTGGTGAGCCTGTCTATGATGGCCACGTGGAGTGTGGTTTGAACGCTCCCACCAGGTCATGGTAGTTTGTGCAAACCGACGTACCCCCATCAATGGCCTTAGTGACTCCTCCAAACAGGTCGACCAAGTTTGGGAGGCAGGATCTGCCCTTGACTAAGCCGATGTGGGTATGTTCCGGTATTTGCTGTACACCAATGTCTTTATTTATGGGCTCCAGTATGGACATCCCCACAGCTTTGCAGACAAGGCTTGTCAAGCTGATAGGGCAGGGATGTCTAGAGTCCATAAGAGCACTACCCTGGTGGAGTGGGACCACAGTTGCCGTATGCCATCCATCGGGGACGTAGCCCGTAGTAAGGCTAAGATGAAACAGCAGCCTTATGTGCGGGGTGAGGGCCTCAATGAGGTTGTGTAGCACACAGCCGGGGACACCATCTGGTCCCATTGATGCTGTGTTCACTGCTTAACTGATATCAGCTCTCTCCTGGGCATACGGGATGTTTGGGAGGCTAGACTCTGGTGGGATGGATACGTCCCCCTTGGGGGGGGGTAGATGTATGCATGGAACATGTCCGCTGGTTTGTTGACAATGTCTGTGGGTTCAGTGATCATTGTACCATTCTGGAGGAATTCCGTGCATAACTGTGTGCTTCCACCCATGTTCCTACCATAGCTAAGGAAGGCCCTATGGTTGTCTTATGTGTCCTTTGCAGTACCAGTCCCACAGGCGGCCTTGGATGATTGTATGAGTGATCGTATGTTAACGCCGGTATTAATCAGTGATGCCTTCCCTGGTACTGATATTGCTCTGTCATGTATTAGCTCTCAACTCTTGTTGTACAGTTTGTCAATGGCTGGGGTCCACCAGACCATGTGCCTGCCTTCGGTGGACAAGGTCCTGATGTTATCAGGATCGCTTGGTGTAGACATTCCTGGGGGTGCTCATAGAAGGCATTTGTAAGGGTTTCATCAGTGTGGCCTGTGTTTACCACTGGCATGGAGGCCTTGTAGGGTACCACACCGGTCATATGACGTGTGTGGTTCACTGTGGAGAGGTCGTCACTGTGGTCTCCCATGCCGGTGTTGGGTGCAGGATGTGGATCTCCAGTGAGTTCACTATATGGCCTGACCTCACCATTGAGGGATGTACATCCTGTGTGGAGCATATCGTCCCCATGTGTGATGATCAGAACTAGTATACTTCCCCCCCTTGTGGGTATGGTGCATGGTTGTTCCACAGCATTCAGGTGTATGAACACCTGGGACCTTTGGTGTAGGGTGTTGTGTCCTGGGTAATGTTCCCGGTCTATGTATGGGTGGTTGATGTCACCCAATATGACGGTGTTGTGAGAGCATTCACACTCACCAGTGTCTTCAGGAAGGCTGTGCAGGTATCCTGGGTTTGGGAGGGTGGTCTGTAGCATGCAACAAACTGTAGGGCAGTCCTACCCATGGTTAATTGCACCTGGATATTCCCGCTGCTACGTGCATTTCTGCCAACCTGGAGGTGTGTGTATCCCTCATGGAAATGGAGACTCCTCCCCCTTCTGTGTTAGGTCCGGGTTATGGTCCTGAACGACTGATATGGGGTATGACCTGATAGTGCTGGGGTGCTCTCAGCAGCCCTGATCAATGTTTCAGTCACAGCACTGACATCGATGTCCTCCATACTGAGGAGGGCATTTGAGGGTGTGCAGCTTGGGCGTAGACCACTGGCACTGAGCAGTATTACTCTGTCTGTTCTCCAGGTTTGTAGTGTAGGGTGGTAGGTTTATCATTCCAGCCTTGCCTGCAGTGGGCACTGTGGGGGTGGCAGGTGCCTTAGCCAAACCCTTGAAGACCAGGGGCGACAGGTGCGAGCCATACCTTGCGAAGGGGCATGGCGTGCCAAGCATGTCATCCCAGGTATGAGGAATCTGGATCCTCTCAGACTGACACCGGTAACCAGGCACATTATCAAGGGTGACCACTTGGAGCCAGTATAGTGGCATTATACTTGATGAGGGTGAGATACTGCCCAGGGTCAGGGACATGCCGGCCTGTGCTACACAATCTGAGTGGCCCTCTATGTCTCCTTTAATGTATCCCAGGGTGGTATGTCTCCAGTCGTTGACACCAGCATGGGCAATGACCGCGTCATACCTGTACATGCTGTGGAGTGACCTGAGTGCGTGTGTTATGTGGTGGATTCCAGCGCCCAGCAGGCAGCCTACTGTGATCATTCCCTTGTTCAGTCTGGTGGGTGGGACGTCAGTGTGTCTGACAGTGGCGTCACCCATTACAAGTGTGTCTGGCAGTGTGTGTGTTGCCTTTGGGGCTCTGACAGTTTAGCACACTGACGTTGAGAACTATGTGTTGCATGTCCTATGTCTTGTGGAGGCAGTTGCTTGTGTGTCTGCTTCAGAGGGCTCGTTAGGTTTGTGACATGTTTTAACAGTGCCTCCAGGTATGTCTTAGTGTGTTCATGTGTTTGATTAGCATTTGCGATAGTCACATGTGACACTGGGTTTGTGGTGTGCATGGTGTCCTTCCCTCCCCGCTTGGTCTTGCGGTCATGGTTTGAGAGAGCACAGCCCCTGTCTGGCTATATAGTTGCATCTGTCACATGTATTATGTTCATTGGGGGAGGTGCGGCTTGTCCGTGTCCATGAGGCACCTGTAACAGTGCCCAGGACGCCCAGATTCACCATCTGAACAGGAGAGGTCGCTAGCAAGTGACCCTTCGACATGCCAGAGAACGTGAATGCATTTGCTGTGTAACCGGGTCAGAAGGCACCTATAGGGAAGTGGGTACACAAGGGGATTCTAGGCCAGTGTAGTACTCCATTTAGTATACATGTACTTTACCTATGTAGGAATACTATGGGAGCAGGTGCAGAGCTTTTGTGATATAGAGAACAGACAGTCGGGATTGCAAGAAGAGAGGTTATACACATAAACCTGCGGAGCACGGAGACGGATACAGTGTAACGTTGCTTACATGGTACATGACGCACATGTCCACACATATACTGCACCTGACGCCTGTGGTCGGTGCCACAGGCTACGGTGGACAGAGACATCACATACATGGCATGACACAGTACAGGTATGGTGACATTCTGCAGGTGTCGTACGCAGTGTGCTGGCTACTGACCGCAGGTGTCACCTGTCAGCTGTGGTGCACGGTGTGCAGCAGTCGGATGCTGTACCTGTACAGGAATATGCCCGCAATCGTGGTGCATACACTTCTATGGCACACACACAATTGTGTGCAGATGGGGACACCTGTCTGTGTGGTCAGCACCCTCACAAGACAATGCACCCACGCGCCATGTCACAGGGGGTGGTCTTGCACAGGTGGCCAGTAAGGCTCACAGGAATGGCATTGACAGGGCTGTACAATGCAGCACCAGTACGGGATGGTCACCCTGTGTGGTCAGTGTCCAGTCACAACACTATATCTGCATACACCCTCACAACAGGCAGCAGACATACAGACATGTTGACACACTGACATGGTGGTGGCCACACATGTCTACACGGAGGGATGAAGTGTTGCATGTACTGCACCATCCACATTGATGCACCCCACACTGAGGTAGGTACAGATCTCTACCATGGTGTACAGTGATGTGTGGCACGTGGCACATAGTCCCCCCGATCTGTGGCATACATGGGCACACATTCCTGCACACATGTTGGTGCTAGGAATGCCACACCCACTACATGGGATATGTACAGGCGTGCAGCGGTATGTGGTGCATCCTGCGTACTACCACTGTATCTGGCAGCTGTGCCAATATCTGCACTTGGGAGCTGGTAGGGGTTACAGTGGCAATGTGACATATGGTCGATGACGCATGGCCGATGGGTATGCATCATGGCAGCGCTGTCATGTAAAGGCGACATAGCAGACTGTATGCACATAGCAGGGTAGGATGGTGTGTGACACCTGTGACCAGCACCTGCACACATGCATGTGGACAGGTGTTTAAACACATGGTGTACACACAGACTGCCATGCGTGCTGTTACTATGCCACCATATGATGGCCCCCATGATGGGTATGCATGTGGTAGGGGGTTGCAACTGTGTTACGGACACCAGACACCACTCATGCACGGCTGCACCATGCACAGTACACATGTCACATGTATCCTCTGTTGCCATGTGTGTATGCATTGCTACATTGTGACATGTGTGTCAACATACATGGAACATGGACTGTGGTATGGTATCACAGCTGTCACAGGCAAACTGTACAAGGGTATGTGTCCCAGTGATCACCGCTACACCCTGTAGAGGGTGCATACCACAGACATGTGTCCGCCTTCTCTTCATGTGTGTATTACCACGTACGCCTGTGTTATGCATGTGGTACATCACATGCTTCGTATGTGTCCTGCGTGCAGTCCATGCACACAGCCAGGAAATCACATATGTGACATATCCAGACATTGTTTCACTGTGGTACAGCTGCAGTCATGTGTCATATCTGTGTCAGGCCCGTGGTATGTGTGGAGCACGCCTGTCCATGTATACCGGTATGGGTGGACTACATCACACCTGTGGGATCATTGATAGTACATGTGTACTCTGCACGACGGACGTACACCACCACATAGTCTTCTGGACATATGTCACATGCAGTTGCTGGACCGTGAGGCATACTGCTGCACCGATGACATGGTGCTGGCATAGCAGCTACAGTGTTCACTACAGTGTGTACATGTTCAGCCTGCACCCGTGAGGCCTGTGCTGTCATCTGTGTGTGTACGTGTGACTGCATGTGTGTCCACCCTGTGCGTGTGTACGGGTTAACCTGGCCGTGACTTGCAGTGTGTGCACTCCGTCTGCATGCCGGACGGCGCGTAGCACATACTACGTGTGTGAGCATGGCCGGGTTGCTGTTGTGTGGGTGGACACACACGACGGTCCACATTCTGCCTCCCATGATTCTGCCTAATGTGTATGCATGTCTGCACTGTGCAGATTCTAAGTGTCTGAGCATGCCCAGTAAGCAGCTGTGTAGATGGACACACAGTACAGTGCACACCTCGCCCGTCTGCATTGATACCCCGTGTGCATGCCTGTTTCCCCTTCGCAACTGCCACGTCTGTGGCATGGCCGGGTTGCTGTTGTGTGGGTGGACACACACGACGGTCCACATTCTGCCTCCCATGCCATCGCCCCATGTGTATGCATGTCTGCACTGTGCAGATTCTAAGTGTCTGAGCATGCCCAGTAAGCAGCTGAGTAGATGGACACACAGTACAGTGCACACCGCGCCCGTCTGCATTGATACCCCATGTGCATGCCTGTTTCCCCTTCGCAACTGCCACGTCTGTGGCATGGCCGGGTTGCTGTTGTGTGGGTGGACACACACGACGGTCCACATTCTGCCTCCCATGCCGTCGCCCCATGTGTATGCATGTCTGCACTGTGCAGATTCTAAGTGTCTGAGCATGCCCAGTAAGCAGCTGTGTAGATGGACACACAGTACAGTGCACACCGCGCCCGTCTGCATTGATACCCCGTGTGCATGCCTGTTTCCCCTTCGCAACTGCCACATCTGTGGCATGGCTGGGTTGCTGTTGTGTGGGTGGACACACGACGGTCCACATTCTGCCTCCCATGCCGTCGCCCCATGTGTATGCATGTCTGCACTGTGCAGATTCTAAGTGTCTGAGCATGCCCAGTAAGCAGCTGTGTAGATGGACACACAGTACAGTGCACACCGCCCGTCTGCGTTGATACCCCGTGAGCATGTCTGTCTCCCCTTCGCAACCGCTAGGTGTGAGGGCATGGCCAGTACACCATTCGGGGATACACACTACAGTCGGCACCGATGTCTGCTATTAGGCGTGTAGCCATGGCCAATGACATCCTGCATAGCCATGGTGACCATCCAGGTGACTCATATGTGGTTGTTATGCTACAATGGCTGCCTACATCCTGCACGCCGGATGCCCTCTCATAGGGTATACTGTATGTGGTGCATCCCGTATTCATGTCATGATGTACTGCTCCGTAGTTAGTTGGTATTCCCGACTGCAGCACTACCGTGTTACTGTACGGCCACCTTGGGATGGTAACATGCTGTGTAACTGTGCACTCTGTCTTCATTCCCTATCGGCTGCCTTGCCTCTGCAGATGATACCACCCACCTAGGGGTATGCCTCCTGACAGTGCTGTGCTTAGTAATCTTGGTAGCGCATTCTGTAAATGCATCATGCTGTAGTGTGTTCATGTAGGTAGGCGTAGGTTCAACTCCCAGCCCTTGTGTGTGTGTGTGTGTGTGTGTGTGTGTGTGTGTGTTTCCAGCTGCCTCTGCAGATGAACATGCTTTTAGACGCTTCGCAACACATACCTTGGCTATTGTCAGCTATTCCCTTATGGATGATGTCACCCGCCTAGAAGTATGCCTCTGACAGCACTGTGCTCAGTAATCTCTGTAGCGCGTTCTGTAAATGCATCATGCTGTAGTGTGTTCATGTAGGTAGGCGTAGGTTTGACTCTCGGCCCTTCCCTGTGTGTGTGTGTGCGGTGTGTGAGGTGTGTGTGTGTGTGTGTGTGTTTCCAGCTGCCTCTGCAGATGAACATGCTTTTAGACGCTTCGCAACACATACCTTGGCTATTGTCAGCTATTCCCTTACGGATGATGTCACCCGCCTAGAAGTATGCCTCTGACAGCGCTGTGCTCAGTAATCTCGGTAGCGCATTCTGTAAATGCATCATGCTGTAGTGAGTTCATATAGGTAGGCGTAGGTTCGACTCCCAGCCCTTCCCCGTGTGTGTGTGAGGTGTGTGTGTTTCCACCTGCCTCTGCAGATGAACATGCTTTTAGACGCTTCGCAACACATACCTTGGCTATTGTCAGCTATTCCCTTACGGATGATGTCACCCGCCTAGAAGTATGCCTCTGACAGCGCTGTGCTCAGTAATCTTGGTAGTGCATTCTGTAAATGCATCATGCTGTAGTGTGTTCATGTAGGTAGGCATAGGTTCGACTCCCGGCCCTTCCCTGTGTGTGTGTGTGAAGTGTGTGTGTGTGTGTGTTTCCAGCTGCCTCTGCAGATGAACATGCTTTTAGACGCTTCGCAACACATACCTTGGCTATTGTCAGCTATTCCCTTACGGATGATGTCACCCACCTAGAAGTATGCCTCTGACAGCGCTGTGCTCAGTAATCTCGGTAGCGCGTTCTGTAAATGCATCATGCTGTAGTGTGTTCATGTAGGTAGGCATAGGTTCGACTCCCGGCCCTTCCCTGTGTGTGTGAGATGTGTGTGTTTCCAGCTGCCTCTGCAGATGAACATGCTTTTTGACGCTTCACAACACATACCTTGGCTATTGTCAGCTATTCCCTTACGGATGATGTCACCCGCCTAGAAATATGCCTCTGACAGCGCTGTGCTCAGTAATCTCGGTAGAGCATTCTGTAAATGCATCATGCTGTAGTGAGTTCATGTAGGTAGGCGTAGGTTCGACTCCCAGCCCTTCCCTGTGTGTGTGTGAGGTGTGTGTGTGTGTGTGTGTGTGTGTGTGTGTGTTTCCAGCTGCCTCTGCAGATGAACATGCTTTTAGACGCTTCGCAACACATACCTTGGCTATTGACAGCTATTTCCTTATGGATGATGTCACCCGCCTAGAAGTATGCCTCTGACAGCGCTGTGCTCAGTAATCTTGGTAGCGCGTTCTGTAAATGCATCATGCTGTAGTGAGTTCATGTAGGTAGGCGTAGGTTCGACTCCCGGCCCTTCCCTGTGTGTGTGTGAGGTGTGTGAGGTGTGTGTGTGTGTGTGTGTGTGTGTTTCCAGCTGCCTCTGCAGATGAACATGCTTTTAGACGCTTCGCAACACATACCTTGGCTATTGTCAGATATTCCCTTACGGATGATGTCACCCGCCTAGAAGTATGCCTCTGACAGCACTGTTCTCAGTAATCTCGGTAGCGCATTCTGTAAATGCATCATGCTGTAGTGAGTTCATGTAGGTAGGCGTAGGTTCAACTCCCAGACCTTCCCTGTGTGTGTGTGAGGTGTGTGTGTGTGTGTGTTTCCAGCTGCCTCTGCAGATGAACATGCTTTTAGACGCTTCGCAACACATACCTTGGCTATTGTCAGCTATTCCCTTATGGATGATGTCACCCGCCTAGAAGTATGCCTCTGACAGCACTGTGCTCAGTAATCTCGGTAGCGCGTTCTGTAAATGCATCATGCTGTAGTGAGTACATGTAGGTAGGCGTAGGTTCGACTCCCGGCCCTTTCCCGTGTGTGTGTGTGTGTTTCCAGCTGCCTCTGTGGATGAACAAGCTTTTAGACGCTTCGCAACACATACCTTGGCTATTGCCAGCTATTCCCTTACGGATAATGTCACGCGCCTAGAAGTATGCCTCTGACAGCGCTGTGTTCAGTAATCTCGGTAGCGCATTCTGTAAATGCATCATGCTGTAGTGAGTACATGTAGGTAGGCATAGGTTCGACTCCCAGCCCTTCCCCGTGTGTGTGTGGGGTGTGTGTGTTCAAAGCTTCCCTAGTAGAGTGTAGTTATTTTAGACACTTGGCAACACATACCTTGGCTATCTGCGGCTATTCCTTTACGGATGTTGTCACCCACCTGGACATGTGCCTCTGATGGTGCTGTGTTCGGTGGTCCACATAGCGCGTGCCATACCTGTGTCATACTGTTGTGCAGTTGGGTATGTGGGGGTGTGGTCAATCACCATGCCTGCCAGATGTGTGTGTGTGTGTGTCTATGCTCCCAGCTGCATGGGTTCATAGGGTATGGCTTTAGAGTTTCCACAGAACACTCATATCCTGCCGCCATCCCTGTGTTTGTGGATGGTGAGACGCAGCTCGTGGACTGCCTGTGTGCCTGCTGTGGTTGGCGACCTCCGTAGCGTGTTCTCCACGTGCACCCTGCTATGGTGTGGTGGGGTGGTGCTGTGTACGTTACACTCACGGCCTTGCCACATGTGTCCATCTGTATCTCTGTCGTTGTATATCTACATACCTATGTTGTGCCCATAGCGCTGCTCTTGCATGGACAGCTGTCTGCCCCATGTATCGCAAATTTGCACGGCTGACACATAGAACTGTGGTACGATGCATATCCACTCATTGTCCATGCAACGTCCGTATTCCAGAACACCCTAGAGACATCTGCTGGATATCGTGGCAGACAGCTATCCTTGCTGTACTGACACTGTACCCGTACAAACCATAAACCTTGTGTATAATTGCCTATTTATGGTGTGTGTATGTCTAACTGTGCTGTATGCATGGTCGTGTGTGTGTCCCGCTATAGCCATCTGTGCAGGTGTCACCACTATGGGTAATCCTTGTGAACCGCTGTTTCATGTGCACTTCTGCACATACCTGCAGACCGTACTACCCCTCCTACGGCAGCGGCCTTAGATCAACCGCTGTCGTAGGCTATAGGGCTCCATGTCGCCCACCACCACAACACATGGTGCCTCCATCCTGGTGTACCTACATGACATACCTACTAGACAGGTGGCCCTACTAGTGCGGCGCCCTAGGCAGCCGCAGGATTGGCGTATGCCTACGGCCGGCTATGAGCACATCACAAGGCATACGTTTACATTCAGTGTTTTACGAAGGCTAGGTTATAATACCAGAGGGGGGACCTCATCAACTATGCTTTAGAATGCGGATTTAGATGGATTATTAGGTGGAGGGTTGACCACACACCAGAGCTGACTGATGAAACACTGATGAAGCCTCTTTTGAGAAGCAGGTGGCTTAAACCCCCATAACAGGAATGTAGTTTACGTACAGATATACAGTTAACACACATTAGTCCACTTTTCAGTTGTTTACCACTGTATTACATTGATATGATATACATATCTTTTATATATATTGTTAGATCTTTGATTGATGAGTATTAGGCATAGTACAATATCATATAATACATGTGTTAATAGGATGTTTTTGGAGATGTTAATATATGTGTGTGTAGTTAACATTGCGTCTGTGCTTTATATGCTGTGGTTAAATGTTCATTGTTTGCTGAGAAATTGACCAATGAAAGTGTAAGGGAGGATATTTAAAGCCTGGATGCTTTTATGTTATGTGTAAGTCTGACGGAGCCTACGGGTGAAAGCGCTTACATGTCTATGAAGGAACCTTTGTATACCATTTGTGACCTGTCCTGGACAATGTCTACGTTGACTGTTTCATCTACCTATGTGTGTTTTGGATTGTGTGCCATAAGGTGCCAGCGGTTCTTTGATGTTGATTAGGTGTATTCCATGGTCAATTGACATTAATCCTATTAATTCACTGAAGGATGTTCTTTATAAGTGGGAACGCCATAGTTTAACCATCCTATGACCTTCCTAGCTGAAGTTGTTAGTGTGCCATTGGTATGTGTTCCACAGGTCGCCCATTTGTTCCACGGTATGGAAGCGAGTGATCCCCATTTTGGTGCTGGCAGATTGAGTGCTGTGTACGCCGGTATTCGCACGGCGGTCTGACTTTGTATGGGGAGTGTCTACTGTAGTCCCTATCTGTATTTCCTGTGTTATGCCTTACTGCAGCTGTGTAATTCCACCAGGTTTGCAGTTATGGGTGCCATCTTGGTCGTACGCTTGTCCATCCATGGGAATTGCCTACTGGACACTGGTATAGGGCAGTACACATTTCACACCTGCATTTAGCATTATCTGGTGGATGCCTTGCATTATTAGTGGGGAGTAAGGCATGTGCTATACCCACATCCCTCCCACGGGGCGGGACAACGGATTATCTGCCAAACAACACCGAGTCCCATTTCTGCATACCCACGATCCCATGGCTGCAACCCTCGACGGTACCCATTACACATCCTTCATGTGTGCGGGACTGGGATGTGGACGCACTTCTATGGACTCGACAATCTGGGGATTTCTGTTCATATGTCCTGCATTTCATGGACACTTGTCATCAACCTTAAACACGCTGGTGGTGCATATGTCTAGCTGTGCCATAGTCACGGCTGTTACTCCTTCAGGGTCACTCGCTCGCAGCTGGTAGATATTGCATAGGGTTAAATTTCTGGGGTCCTACAATGGACACCAATGTGCATATGTAAAGTGTAGAAGTTGTTGGACTGTGTCCATCTGGCCAGTGGTTTTGACTGCTGCTGTATGTTCCCCAATAGCGGATGTCTGTTTGACTACCCATATTATGTGGTGCTACGAAAACCAGGTTTTTCTAAAATGAACCCAAATGGTGTTAATCTAATGATGCAGGTTAGCAACTGCTTTAACTAATCCTCAGAAGTCTCAATAGGAAATATCCGCCACTGTATTGTCAAATTAACACCACCAAAACATGTAGATACTATTAATTCATTGAAGGATGTTCTTTATAAGTGGGAACGCCATAGTTTAACCATCCTATGACCTTCCTAGTTGACGTTGTTGGTGTGCCATTAGTATGTGTTCCACAGGTCGCCCATTTGTTCCGCAGTATGGAAGCGAGTGATCCCCATTTTGGTGCTGACAGATTGAGTGCTGTGTATGCCGGTATTCGCATGGCGGTCTGACTTTGTATGGGGAGTGTCTACTGTAGTCCCTATCTGTATTTCCTGTGTTATGCCTTACTGCAGCTGTGTAATTCCACCAGGTTTGCAGTTATGGGTGCCATCTTGGTCGTACGTTTGTCCATCCATGGGAATTGCCTACTGGACACTGGTATAGGGCTGTACACATTTCACAGCTGCATTTAGCATTCTCCGGTGGATGATTTGCATTATTAGTGGGGAGTAAGGCATGTGCTATACCCACATCCCTCCCACGGGGCGGGACAACGGATTATCTGCCAAACAACACCGAGCCCCATTTCTGCATACCCAGGATCCCATGGCTGCAACCCTCGACGGTACCCATTACACATCCTTCATGTGTGCGGGACTGGGATGTGGACGCACTTCTATGGACTCGACAATCTGGGGATTTCTGTTCATATGTCCTGAATTTCATGGACACTTGTCATCAACCTTAAACACGCTGGTGGTGCATATGTCTAGCTGTGCCGTAGTCACGGCTGTTCACTCCTTCTAGGTCGCTCGATCGCAGCTGGTAGATGTGGCATACGGATCAATTTTTGGGGTCCTACAATGGACACCGATGTGCATATGTAAAGTGTAGAACTTGTTGGACTGTGTCCATCTGGCCAGTGGGTTTGACTGCTGCTGTATGTTCCCCAATCGCAGATGACTGTTTGACTACACATATTATGTAGTGCTACGAAAACCAGTTTTTTCTGAAATGAACCCAAATGGTGTAAATCCGATGATGCAGGTTAGCAACTGGTTTAAATAAACCTCAGAAGTCCCAATGGGAAATATCCGCCACTGTATTGTCAAAACTAACACCACCAAAACATGTAGATCCTACTAATTCATTGAAGGATGTTCTTTATAAGTGGGAACGCCATAGTTTAACCATCCTATGACCTTCCTAGTTGACGTTGTTGGTGTGCCATTAATATGTGTTCCACAGGTCGCCCATTTGTTCCGCGGTATGGATGCGAGTGATCCACATTTTCTTGCTGGCAGATTGGGTGCTGTGTACGCCGGTATTCGCACGGCAGTCTGACTTTGTATGGGGAGTGTCTACTGTAGTCCCTATCTGTATTTCCTGTGTTATGCCTTACTGCAGCTGTGTAATTCCACCAGGTTTGCAGTTATGGGTGCCATCTTGGTCGTACGCTTGTCCATCCATGGGAATTGCCTACTGGACACTGGTATAGGGCTGTACACAGTTCACACCTGCATTTAGCATTATCCGGTGGATGCTTTGCATTATTAGTGGGGAGTAAGGCATGTGCTATACCCACATCCCTCCCACGGGGTGGGACAACGGATTATCTGCCAAACAACACCGAGCCCCATTTCTGCATATCCAGGATCCCATGGCTGCAACACTCGATGGTACCCATTACGCATCCTTCATGTGTGCGGGACTGGGATGTGGACGCACTTTTATGGACTCGGAACTCTGGGGATTTCTGTCCATATGTCCTGCATTTCATGGACACTTGTCATCAACCTTAAACACGCTGGTGGTGCATATGTCTAGCTGTGCCGTAGTCATGGCTGTCGCTTCTTCTGGTAGAACGATAACAGCTGTATGATATTCCATACGTATCAATTTTTGGGTCCTACAATGGACACCAATGTGCATATGTAAAGTGTAGAACTTGTTGGACTGTGTCCATCTGGCCGGTGGTTTTGACTGACCTTCCTAGTTGATGTTGTTGGTGTGCCATTAGTATGTGTTCCACAGGTCGCCCATTTGTTCCGCAGTATGGCAGTGAGTAATCCCCATTTTGGTGCTGGCAGACTGAGTGCTGTGTACGCCGGTATTTGCACGGCGGTCTGACTTTGTATGGGGAGTGTCTACTGTAGTTCCCATCTGTATTTCCTGTGTTATGCCTTACTGCAGCTGTGTAATTCCACCGGGTTTGCAGTTATGGGTGCCATCTTGGTCGTACGCTTGTCCATCCATGGGAATGGTCTACTGGACACTGGTATAGGGCTGTACACATTTCACACCTGCATTTAGCATTATCCAGTGGATGCTTTGCATTATTAGTGGGGAGTAAGGCATGTGCTATACCCACATCCCTCCCACGGGGCGGGACAACGGATTATCTGCCAAACAACACCGAGCCCCATTTCTGCATACCCACGATCCCATGGCTGCAACCCTCGACGGTACCCATTACACATCCTTCATGTGTGCGGGACTGGGATGTGGATGCACTTCTATGGACTCGACAATCTGGGGATTTCTGTTCATATGTCCTGCATTTCATGGACACTTGTCATCAACCTTAAACACGCTGGTGATGCATATGTCTAGCTGTGCCGTAGTCATGGCTGTCGCTTCTTCTGGGTGGAATGGTAGCAGCTGGATGATATTGCATATGGATCAATTTTTGGGGTCCTACAATGGACACCAATGTGCATATGTAAAGTGTAGAACTTGTTGTACTGTGTCCATCTGGCCAGTGGTTTTGACTGCAGCTGTATGTTCCCCAATCGCGGTTGTCTGTTTGACTACCCATATTATGTAGTGCTACGGAAACCAGGTCTTTCATAACTGAAAACAAATGGTGTACATCCAAAGATGCAGGTTAGCGACTGCTTTCAATAATCCTCAGAAGTCCCAATAGGAAATATCCGCCACTATATTGTCAAAATAACACCACCAAAACATGTAGATCCTATTTATTCATTGACAGATGTTCTTTATATGTGGGTACGCCATAGTTTAACCATCCTATGACCTTCATAGTTGACGTTGTTGGTGTGCCGTTAGTATGTGTTCCACAGGTCACCCGTTTGTTCCACAGTATGGCAGCGAGTGATCCCCCTTTTGGTGCTGGCAGATTGAGTGCTGTGTACGCCGGTATTCGCACGGCGGTCTGACTTTGTATGGGGTGTATCTACTGTAGTCCCTATCTATATTTCCTGTGTTATGCCTTACTGCAGCAAACAAAATGAATCCACTTAGCCTTGCCAAAGTCCTGCGAATCCAAAATAAGCAAAACAGAAGAAAAGATGGCAGGACACTGCTGCTGCTCAATAAAACTTTTAATAAAAACTTTAAAACAAGTAAACTAAGTAATCCAAATGCAGACAAAATGAAAAAAGGTTAGCGCTTTCGGGTTACACCCTTCATCAGACAACAAACACTGCATGCACATTCTTTTTAAAAAGAGTCACAACCAATGAAAACCTTATAGGTCAATGAAACACACGCCTCTTCAGGAGTGTGGGTTTTAAAGGAATAACATCATTTAAACCTGGGGGTAGGTGTGCCATTAAGTCTATAATCCATTTAGTTTCATCCAAGGCAGCTGTGTAATTCCACCAGGTGTGCAGTTGTGGGTGCCATCTTGGTCGTACGCTTGTCCATCCATGGGTATTGCCTACTGGACACTGGTATAGGGCTGTACACATTTCACACCTGCATTTAGCATTATCCGGGGGATGCTTTGCATTATTAGTGGGGAGTAAGGCATGTGCTATACCCACATCCCTCCCACAGGGCGGGACAACGGATTATCTGCCAAACAACACCGAGCCCCATTTCTGCATACCCAGGATCCCATGGCTGCAACCCTCAACCGTACCCATTACACATCCTTCAGGTGTGCGGGACTGTGATGTGGACGCACCTCTATGGACTCGACAATCTGGGGATTTCTGTTCATATGTCCTGCATTTCATGGACACTTGTCATCAACCTTAAACACACTGGTGGTGCATATGTCTAGCTGTGCCGTAGTCAAGGCTATCAGTTCTTCTGGGTCTATTGGTCGCAGCTGGTAGATATTGCGTACGGATCAATTTTTGGGGTCCTACAATGGACACCAATGTGCATATGTAAAGTGTAGATGTTGCTGGACTGTGTCCATCTGGCCAGTGGTTTTGACTGCTGCTGTATGTTCCCCAATCGCGGATGTCTGTTTGACTACCCATATTATGTAGTGCTACGAAAACCAGGTTTTTCAAAACTGAAACCAAATGGTGTACATCCAAAGATGCAGGTTAGCAACTGCTTTAAATAATCCTCAGAAGTCCCAATAGGAAAGTATCGCCACTTTATTGTCAGAATGACACCACCATAACAAGTAGATCACGAGCACTTTTGCCCAGTCTTACCGGGCATTTTCAAGTGTAATTAGCTGAAACATATAACTAAATAAATAATAATAAATATTTTAATAATAAAGTTAATAATATGTTATTTGGACAATAGCTTCTGCTATTGACATACAGTGCTGTGGGCGGTGCCGGTTACCATACACATGGCTTTCTCAAAAGCCGACTTCACATTTCTAAACACTAGTGTGGTCTCCTTTAAGGCCCCTGAGCCAGTGGTGAACATTACTCAAGCCACTGAATCACTTACATATGCCTTCTACCAGCACCTACAGGACTGCATGGATCAGGCAATCCCTTACACAACTGTGAGTCTTTGTACCAATGCCAAGCATCCAGTCTGGCATACCCCAGCCATACACAAGCTCTACAACGAAAGGAGGTAGCTACTACAAGACAGAGCAGACTCCTTGTGAGGTATGACACCCTTGCTCATTATATGTGAAGAACTACAAGCTCTCATGACATCATCCAGGGCAGGTCCGACAGATATATCACCAAGGACTCGACAGACAATCATACGGCCTTCTTTAGCTATGTTGGACACCTGGGAGGACACTCCCAGATATGCTCTGACTGGGTTCAAAATGATGTGAAGTTTACTGAACATACACACATTGCCAACATACTGGCTGACAGGTTCGGTGAAAACATCTCCACCCCCCCCCACATGGAGAGATGTCTGTACCAGAAGATTGTGGCCCCCGAATGTTCTGTAATGCACAGGTGGGACATGCTCTCTCCAAGGTAGTGAACACAGCATCCATGGGACCAGATGGTGTCCCGGCTGTGTACTCCGTGATCTCATTGAGGAATTAGACCCACAGTTAGGACAGCTGTTTAATCTTAGCCTCATCTCAGGTAACGTACCCAAGTTGTGGCGCACGGCGACTGTAGTCCCACTTCACAGGGGCAGTGCCTCCACTGACCCTGGTTATTTCCGTCCCATTAGCTTGAGAAGCCTTATCTGCAAAGCCATGGGGAAGGATCATACTGGAGCTCATAGATGACGACATAGGGGACTTGCATACTTTGCATCCAACCCAGTTTGGCTTGGTCAAAGGCAGATCATGCGTTTAAAACTTGGTTGACATTTTAGGAACAGTCACCGAGGCCATTGATGAGGGTCAGGCAGTCCATACAGCCTACCTCGACCTGGCAAAGGCCTTCAACACAATACCCCCCTCGGGTATCATTGATAAACCCATCGGCTTGGATGTGAACCCGTACATCGCAGGATGGGTTGCAAACTGGCTAGGTGACACAACCCACACGGTCATAGTTGCTGGCACCATGTCAGACTCACTGCCGGTCACAGGCGGTGTCCCACGGGGCTCTGTCCTGGGTCCACTCTTTTTCTGCATCTACATTTCCAAAGTACAAGCAAACACAATGGGGTTATGGCTGACATTGTTTGCAGATGACTGCGAACTGGGTGCCATAGCGGGACGGACATCTGACACAGATATCCTTCAGAAGGGCCTCACAGATATGGATATCTGCTGCCAGGGGCATGGCCTACAGCTAAATGCCGGGTAATGCATAGTCATACCCTTCGGGAAGAACAAGGTTACCCCTAGCTGCCATATAGGTGGCAATCCACTGAGCACAGAGGGAATTACCAGGGATCTGGGGACCCAGGTTGTCAGTCACCATTCGTTTGACACACACGTTGCTAACGTGGTTAGGTAGAACTTCTACATTGCCCACCTGATCGTGCAGGGATTCACATCTAGATCAGGGGAGGTCATCGTCTCCTTGTACTCATCACTCATTAGACCTATGATTGAGTACATTGCCCCGTTCGGAAGGTATCTGACCCGACACCTGCAGCAGCTGGGAAGGTCCCATAGGTTCATTGTCAGACGGATGCAGGGTGTCAGGAATTTGTGTTATGCTGCCCGACTTTAAGGACTCCTGCTCCATTCAGTCACATACCACTTGTTCAGTGGTGACCTGTGCCAGACATACGAGGCCATGTCGACCCATATTTGATGACTATGCTTCACCTAATGGATCTACATCCCTCAGAACCACAGGGGCAGGTGACGTGAACCTTGACACGGTCATTAATAGAATGTGTTGGAGGGACAGATACCTCACCCAGACACTCACTATGCTGTGGAACAACATCCCAGTATATGTGAGGCAGAGAACCTTGCTGGCCTTGTTCGTTGACCAATGGATGGGAGATTGCAGATATACCCCAGGGATTACATCATTGTCACTGCTTGACAGAGGTACAGCAATATAATAGGCATTGTTATCTCTGGACTGGAGAGGGTTGGCAAAGGAAACATAACTATGGGCTAGGGTTATAGCTGCCCTTGGGCATATAGCCTACTATGTACCTATGGACCTATGAACCTATGTTCATAGTTTGTCCCATTCACACTTGTCTATCCCCTATCCTCATTCATATGTGTATATTTCTGTGGCACATGATTGAACTATGTATTACCTGCAGGTATGCTGTCTACAGTGCACATACGTCACGGTTGATTACAGTGTATCTGTGTACCTACCTCTGTGATACTGAGGACTACCACACATCCTTCACAGCATTACATGCATATGTCCATACTATTATTCTTTGGCCTGAGGGGGGTTGTTAGGGCAACGGTTACACGTGTCCCTGTTTGTGCATGCGTCATGGTGGTCTTTGACCAGCCTCCGTTGCTATCGTGGAATGGACGGTAGTGTTGGTGTGTGTTTGGGATGTTTTTCCACTGCCAGTACATCTGTGGGGGGTGGGGTTGGCACATGTTCCTCTTTGCAGGGAACCCCATCCTGGACATTTGTGTCATGCGTCAACACTTGGCACATGCCATATGTCCTGTGCTATTCCCACAGTCGTGTATGCCTTCCTGCATTACTACTGCGTGTTACTGGCTGTTTGTATCTGGTACACATGGCTATTATGGTGGATAGCTTGGCCTATTCCCATGCTATGACATACCCATTCATCCAGGCATATACATGTTATTCCATCCTTTGCGTTGGCCGTGGGTGTTTGGCCATCCGGCAATGCTATTCTCAACGTGTGATGTCCCGCCTTCACCTTCTGTGCCTGTGGCACCCTGTTGGGGCGTCCTGCTTGGTGGGCAGATGTTCCGCCATATGTGTTGTGTTTGACATGTCTGCATAGCTAATCATCAGTACGGTGGCTGAACATACTGCCTTGTCCAGATGTGTACAGTTATGGGCACCGTGGCGTGTGCACGCCTATGGGGTTTCGACACGTCCATACCACATGCGGGATGTACACATTCTGCCGACACATTCACATGCAGCCATTTGGATATCTGTACCTGAGGTGGGATGTTAACATGTGGGGTACATATTTGCCCGCGTGGCACTGCCTAGGAAAATACTTCTTACTACATTTCAGGTATACCCATTGTGTGTAGGTGTGCAGCTGCGCAAGGCTGCTAGCTGGGTTGGGTGCACGGTCGTACATGGGTGCGGGTTACATGCTATGACGGGGCTGTTGTGTATTACATTTGCATGCATGGGTTCTGCTTCTGGATATTACGCTTAGGCATATGCCGTCTTATGTGTATGCGATGGGCATGTTGCTGGGTGTAGTACATGTTGCTATGCACATGTTTGTCTGTGTTTAGGGTATCTGGTTTCCTTCTTGTTGTTATATTGACACGGCTACCTGGCTGTGTACTCTCACTACTGCTGGTGACCATGCCCATGTGGCTACTTCTATGTAGGTGCGGCGCGCTGACATGCTGCGGTACACCTTCACTGGGTATGCCCACTGAAAGTGCATTGCATGACGGACACGGTATTACGTGTATCCTTTGTTCCTTGGACGGGTACAATTTGGACTTCGCGGGTTAATGTTTGGTTCTCCGTTTTGTGTGAACGGGTACTATGTTGCATACTCTGCGTACGTTTCATTATCCACTGACCCTGGCTGGTGTGGTTACTATTGCAGGCAGCCTGTGGAAGTCAGCACTTTAGGTTGCTCATCGCCTGCCGGCTTGGCCACGCCTACGGCCGCATCCTACTTGGGCTCGCTCACGTGCCCTCCGCACGTGTCTGTGGTTGCGGCACGCACTCATTACTATGCATATGGGGCTGCTATGCCGATTATTCACTGCACTGCCGGTGCAAGCCTTACACCGACCTTGCGCCGAGCTTCATGAATCCCGGGGATTGTGTGTTACAGAACTTCTGTCTGTAAATTTAGGACTAGTTTTAAAGGAATTTAACACGATGTATTATGCAGGTGTCTCAGCGTGCATAGCTGTACTTGGATTTAGTTTTCTGAAGTCTTTTCCCTCACTCTATAATATATATATATATATATATATATATATATATATATATATATATAAGCAGACTGTATGAGTTAAAAGGAAAGTGTTTAGTCGTGCTTTGGTTATGTGTTTCTTGGTGGATCCAGAGGTTGTGGCTCCCCACCTGATGTACCTAGGAAATATGTTTTCATGTGGGAATATTGTCAGTCGTGAAGAAAAATGAGCCCCTATTTTTTTCTGCACATGTTATAGGACAAAAACTTCGTGACTGACAGTCCCAGCATCAACGATTGACCGCAGCAGTGACATGTAGATGTCAAATTTTAAACTTCTGAAAGAAATATCTTGTGCTATTAAGACTGTAACATGCAATTAACTCTTCAAAAGCTGTGCAATAAGTTGCTTAGTTGCTGTACTATTTAATATCATGCAGGTTATTTCACTGTTAAATCAGATAGGTGAACTGATTTTTAGTAAAATAAGTAGATGTCATGTGTCGGTAACATTAAATTACTATGTTGCTTGCTGTACATCGCTGACCTTTGATGTGTTGGTAACATTAAATTACAATGCTTGCTGCACAACTCTGACCTTATTAAAATTGATCTGTAGCTGTGTGTAGGGGTGGGGCTGCATCTCACTTTTAATCCCGCTGTAATTATTAGTATGAAGTAGTTATTTTACTACCAGTTTGGGGACTGAGGGTTTGCAGCCTCCCCTTACCAATACATGAACTTTGCAATTAGTAACCTCTGCAGAGTGCTGTTAAGTTTGCAGTATTGTATCAGCACATTATCGGAACACAATGTCCACAAAATACTTGGGAGTAAAAGGATGGATCAGGGAATTTGCAGGTAGCATGAGTAAAGGAATGTCAGACCTACTTAAAATAAATCCATTCATTACCTGAGGAAAGTAAACTGAAATATAGAATGTAATTTAAAAAAAATTCTGTTTTGTTACTGCATTTCAATAAGGCAGACTTTAATATTTCAGTACATTCCTGTGAGTGGGAATAGGTTGCATAAATTGTATTGAGGGTGGCATATGGATGGACGTGGGTGGGACTTGCTTCTTGTGCATCCTATAGGTTCATAATAGGTTAGTAGGCTAATGGCCTTAGGGCCTTTACAAGCCTGGCCAAGTTATACCTGTGTTCCCTAAATGACATTGGTTAGATGGTGTGTGATCAGCACAGACTACCCTTGTCTGTGAGAGACATAGGTGCCACCCCCCCCCCCAGGTTACAGTTGAATAGTGTCATTGAGTAGCTCTGCTTCATGTGAAGTTGTAGTTTATTCCAGAGGAGTGGCAATATCTGGTAGATGTCAGACTCCAGCATGTTCTGTTAATGTCACAGGCTACGGTGAGATCCCTGGAGCTAGTGACGTTTGTTTTGTTTGATTTGTGGATGTGCAGCATTTCCATTAGGAAATTAGAGTCAGAGACTGCTCTGTAGGCCAGGCACAAGTCACCTCTCAACAGCCTGTAGGATTATAGAGTATGACAGGGCTTTCAGTCTTTGCATGTAGGTCATGTATTGGAGGCCTTGAATTTTCTTGGTGAGAAGCCTCTGTGGTCTCTCCAGCTGCTGCAAGTGCCTAATGAGGTGCATGCAAAAAGGGAGCATTGTATGCTATTAATGATCTGATGAGGGTCGAGACAGATGAGGTATAGCATCCTTAGTCTTGGATGCGATGCTCTTTCTTATGAGACAAGCAATGTAGAAGGCTTTTCTTACCTCTGTGGACACATAATGATTGGAGCTTAGATCAACTTGTGTTCCCAAATCTTACACTACTGTGTTTGTGCTTTTGGGGGGGGGGGGGTGCTATCAATATTGTAATTTGCAGGGACTTCCTCCTTGCCAAAGGGGTTAATGCACTTTTTTGCGTTTAGTTTTTAGTCCGTGGTTTTGGTGTCAATCATTTGTTTGTCGGTCTCTCCTGTAATATGTTAACATTGTTTTGGGACTCCATGATTTGCAATCAGTGAACTTAATAAGCCAAAGGCCATTTACTTTTGCTTGGACTTCAGAGAAGTAGATTCCAAACAGTTAGAGGGCCCAGGACAGATCTTTGTGGTATGCCACTGGTAACTGGTCTACTGGCAGAGGTGGAATCCCCAACTTTGACAGCATGCGTTCTGTCAGTGAGCCAGTTGGCTACCTGTCTAGTGATGTATGAGTTAATCCCCAGCTGGGATAGTTTGTCAGTGATACCCGAGTGGGAGATTGTGACAAAAGCCTTGACTAAATCAAGATAGGCAGTATGTACATTTGTGCCTTCATCCAGGACGTTGGTGACATTCTCGAAGTCCACCAGGTCCAGTAAGCTTGATCTACCCTTAATGAAGCCAGACTGGCTCAGGTCAAGAGTTTGAAGGTCGCTCATGTCCTGTTTTTCTCAAATGTTGCAAGTATGGGTGGTTGCTGCTGCTCACCTAAGGTTTTATTTCTTTCTGTTCTTATTGGAATATTATGTCTAAAAGAAAAGAAGTTCAGTGCAAGAGTTAAGTTTTTGAAAAAATTCAAATTGTTTCTTGCTTTTTTAATGTGTCCAGTTAATTGTTTATATAGAGGAAGTGTTGGCTTAGTTTTATATAGCTATCTGACATTTTTAAGGGCTGCAGATTGCAGTTGCTTGATTTGGTTTTGCATTTAGAATTTGATGGGTGGGGTGATGGTGAGTCGTGCAGCTGGTTACTTAATGTCTCTGGGCTGACCTGAAACTTGCTATTGGATTTGTTTAGGAATGACATACACCTGGCTGCTTGATTATGCTGGGGCCTGCAGCTGCTGTGTTGTGGAGGCCTGCGACATTATGACTTCTGAAGCTTTGGATCTTCTGTTGTACTAGAGCTAATGATGCAGGCTTCATTTTAGATATTCTGTGCACCAGAAAAAGAAAATGGTGAGATGGAAATGGCACATTTTATCAATTTTAATGGTCATTGGGTTTCAGGTACCTAAATGTGTGCTGTAGGTGAATATGGGACCAGACTGTGTCCCGGGCTGCGTCCTACATGAACTCCAAGAAGAGCTAAACCCAAACATAAAACTACTGTTCAATCTCAGCCTTACTACAGGATATGTACCCAAAGAGTGGCATACAGCAACAGTGGTCCCTCTCCACAAAGGTTGTACCTCAACGGATCCTGGAAACTATCGCCCCATAAGCCTGACTAGCTTGGTCTGCAAAGCTATGGAAAGGATCATCATGGACCTCATAAATAAAGATATTGGGGACCTACCAGACACTGGATCCTACCCAGTTTGGCTTTAAGGGCAGATCCTGCCTCTTAAACCTGGTCGATTTCTTTGAAACAGTCACCAAGGCCATTGACGAGGGGAAGGTGGTCCACACAGCCTACCTGGACATCTCAAAAGCCTTCGATTACAATACCCCACTCGGGCATTATAGATAAGCTCACCAGCTTAAATATAAACCCCTATGTCACTAGATGGGTTGCAAACTGGCTCAAGGACAGAACCCATATGATTAGAATTGTTGGAGCCATGTCAGACTCCAAACCAGTTACATGTGGCATCCCACAAGGCTCAGTCCTGGGACCTCTCTTGTTCAGTATATATTTCTCGGAGGTACAGGCCAACACGGAAGGACTGTGGCTGACCAAGTTCGCAGATGACTGCAAACTGGGCACCATAATCGACTCTCCAGCCAACACAAGCATCCTCCAAAAGGGCCTCATAGAAACAAACAACTGGTGCCAGAGCCATGGCCTCAAGCTAAACGCCAAAAAGTGTATTGTCATCCCCTTTGGCAAAAACAAAGTGCCCACAAATTAGTGTGAGGTTTGACAGGCATCCGCTGTAGCTTCTGACATCTTATAAAGGGAAATATTTCAGTATGGAGTTATGTAAGATGCTTTACAATAAGGCCGAGTACATTGAAACAGTAAAGTATTACTTATTGTGGTATTGCTCTGCTGGCCTGGGTGGGGGAGGGAGACAGAAATGAGAGGTTCCATTCTGTGTACTAGGAGTACTTTAGATTTTTTTTCTGACAGTAGTCCTTGATTGTTGGAGGCACGTTGTTGTTTTAAAGTAATGGCTTTGGCTATGAATTTTAAGGCAGATGCATTTTTTGAGGGGGTGGAAGCTGTATTGTGTACTGTCAATTTAGACTGCCATCATTTTATAGAAAAGTAGGATTTGCCATTTTAGCTTAGCTGCTGTATCTCCCCAGTGATATTTACTTGGCTGATATGCAAGGGTTTCCATAATGCTGTTGTAACGCAGTTTAAGTATCTCATCACAGTGGCAAATAATGGACTCTGTCACATCATTACTTTAGCATATCTCCAGCTCTTGATTAAGTTGCGTCTTGTATTTTGAGCTGAGGTGAAGTTGTAATACATGTTTAGACTAAAATGTATCAGTACTGCACAAACATGTTCTAGGTGCCCACTGCTCTACATAATGTGTCCAAAGTCAGGCTTTGAGTTTCGCTCAATAAGTAGTTGATTTTTTAAACTATGTTCAAAAGATTTTGTAGAAATTTAAGTAATTTTTCATTTTGCTTGGTGTTTTCAGTGTGCGATTTATTACTGAAAATTAAAAAGTTTATTCCGTGTACTTCACAGTAAAAGTGTAGTTTTGCTAGCAGTACGGTGTATATAAGTTCATTGTCTTTTTTTTTTTCTGGTAATATACACTCTGTTGGAGGTATTAACTGGCATGACCGGGGGTTGCAACATTTGTGGGAAAGAGGAGGCAACTAGTCCAATATATGGATTAACATAGCAGAAAAATAGCAGTGAGACTAATACAGAGTTGGAAGCAGTGTGGGTGTGGAATTCAGAGAGAGAGAGACTGTGTCAGTCTGGGCATGTATGTGTGTGCCTGTTTTGGGCTACTCCCTTGTAACACTCCAAAATAAAATAACATTTAAGAACAATATTCATTCCTTCCCTGTCAGACATCATGTTGAAAGTTTCATGGTCTGAAAGCATAGTTCAGGAAGCTTGTTAACAATAGAGACCTTGCAGCAAATCATTCATACCTCTCAACTGTCCAGGCTTTCACAGAATGTCCTGATTTTTTGTCTCTTAGTTTTAGTCTGTTCCTCATAAAATGTGTGGTTTTATAGATTTATGTGGCAAACCCGTGAGAACTGAAGTCACTAAATAATGACAGGCATTTGAGCTTCGATCTTCATATCCTTCAGAAAATTTAGGCTAACACAATACATTTTACTCTAGTCACATTCTAAGCTTATGAGAGCAAGATATAAGATTTGTCCCTATTTCTGAGGCTTTGCCCCCCTCCCCCATTATTTTTGGCTTTGTATAGATTTTTTTTTTGCTAAGAGGTATGCCAGGTAATTCAAATCATGCATTCTGTAAAGAGCATTCATTAATTTAGCTGCATTTTGGATTTTATTTTGTTTTATTGACCTGAATAATATGTCACATTCCTAAGGTTTATTTCCTCAGAAAAGCCAGAATCTTACTGAATAAATGAGAGTTGCTCAGGATCATCTTTTATTTAATTTATTTTCTAACCAGATCCATACCTTTGGGCTTTGTTAACCAGGTAAGTAAAATAATCTTTCTTGGCCACTGAACGGCTGCAGGGAAAATGCAATGTACATAGACAGTTTGGAGTTGCCAGCCAAGCTGTACATTTTTTTTTCAGATGAGGGAAGGAAACCAGAGTACCTGAAGAAACTCCACACCAACATGAAGGGGACATGTGGACCTCACCAGCAATACTGAGCCAATATGTTGTTAGTTCGACATTTTAGACTTGGAATAAATTATTTTACACCTTTGATTCTGCTTCTGCCTGGCATCGTTCTTCAGGTGTACAGGCTTCCAGCTTATATCATTATTTTTCAGTTACTTAAGATTCTTTAATCTGTAATATAAGAAAAGGTTGTGATAACTGCGCAGTAATGAATTAAGAAAAAATACATGTAGTTACTTTTATGTTTATATCAGAAGGCTGTTTACCTGTTTTTATCAGAAGGCTGGAATGCTAAGCTGTTGCTAAGATGATGTAACTCAGGAGAGATAAATATACAATTGAAAACTGGCAGGTTAGCCCCTGGAGGGCATGAGTACCCAATGGTCAGCTGGTCTAAGTCAAAGGGACAGCATGTTTTTTTTTAACAGTTCACTGCCCTCTAGCAGAGGCTACAAAGCAGGAAGTGCTAATTTGTAGAATTAAAGGAAAATAAGCTTCCTGTACAAGGGATGACCATTCTAAAGGGATGGCCATTCTAAACCGTTCAAAGCTTCTCTTCAGCCCTATAGTATAGAAAGCAGAGTGAGAAAACCATGTTGCTGTTGTGAATGTGAATATCTTGTGCAGTCAGGTGACTGGGAGCAACCCCACCAAAAGTTCTTTTTACACCAGTGGTGATTACTACAGCAAATCTGTCATAAATGAGATATGAATTGGGGTGACTTAAAATTTTGAAGAAAGGAAGGGTACATGTCCTAAGTCCATTTTTTTATAATTTTACTGATGACTGCGCATATCTTTCAACCGTCCAAGAGAAATTATATTTTGGTTGATGATTTACCTGTTGGTGCTTGTACATAGGAGGAAATTTTACTGAATGGTTGTTTAGGGAAAATCTTTCATTTTGCTGCCTGTGCATACATTACATTGAAGGGCTCACTTGGGTGAATGCTTCATTTTGGTGGTTGTACATACTCGGAAATGTTACACGCATTTTGTTTGGGTAAGCGTTTAAGTTTGGTGATTGTGAATTCCTCAACATTCTACTGCAGGGGTTGCTTGAGAGAAGAGTTCATGCTGGTGGTAGAACATACTAGGAAATGTTACTGAAGGCTTGTTTGGTGAAACATCTTATTTAGATGCATATATACCTGGACATACTAATGAGGATGTTGCTTGGGGAAATAATTAATTGTGTATCAGGGAAGTGCTTGTGCATACATGGTCTGACTGCTGAAGTGACCGCTAGGCAAAATAGTTTATTGTGCCATTTTGGTGCTTGTGCATACACAATGCAAACGACTGGAGGGGTTACTGGGGAAACATAGAAATTAAGTCTGAAAATTACATATGGTTACATTACTTAGAATACATCACAGAAAGGTAATTGTACTGTAATATGCCAGCATATAAGACATCAGATATACCACTGACTAATTAATAGTGTAATGTAAAATAAGCAGACAGTAAATCACTTCTGCTTGTATTATTCTATTTGTGATTAGTAGTTGCATGAGTTAGATAAAATTTATGACTTGTTGACAACTGCCAGCATGGAGCTACCATATTTGTTGTGCATTTTTCCTGGCTTTGTTAGTCATGTGTGGAATTTAGGTGGGAGGAAGGGCTCAGTAATATTTAAGTGTTATACTATTTTACTGAATTACTCAGGTGTTTTCCTTACTGATAATGAGTCTGTTACACAACAGCTGCACAAGGTAATATAATGAATGCCTAATTTAACAGGTTATGTGCAGCAATTATCACCTTTGTCTGAGCATGCATAACTTTGCAGTACTGAAAGGAAGGTCATTATCACATTAGCAATAAGTGCAGTTACAATACAGCAGTGAGTTATTATCACTTTTCAGGTAAAAGTGTCAGCTGCTGTCACTGTTACTCACATAATAAGAAGTAATTATCACTTTGACGAATGCACAAACCAAATTGTGTTTTTTCTCTGTTGTCACTGCAAGCCACCGCCTCCATTCTTCATCAACTAGCTATCCTCCAAAACCTCTGATGTTTTTTTCCTGTATCTATCTATTTATATATATATATATATATATATATATATATATATATATATATATATATATATATATATATATATGTGTGTGTGTGTGTGTGTATCTATGCATATGTGTGTGTATATTGATATATATGTATGTACATAATGTACTTGCACATATACACATACACACATGAATATCAGTATGGCAGTGCCCTCTCTTGGGAGATAGGGTGATGCATCTGCATACATTGTCTGCAGTTCATTTAGAGAGGATTTACATGTGTCCTTTCTTATAGGTTCATAGGTTCATAGGTTAGTACTAAGCTAACTGCCCTTGTGAGCCATTTTAAGCCTAGCCAATTATCCATTGTGAGACTCAAACCCTGCACCTTGTGTTTGTAAGGCAAACACCTTAACCATTAGGCCACCCTCCCAACCCCTGTGCATACATTGTCTGTAGTTCATTTAGAGGGGATTTACATGTGCCCTTTTTGTGCCCCCTTGTCAGGTACTGGCCAAGCCCTTATGCACCAAGGTCCGGGAAAGATCCCCTTCAGAGATTTATGCCAACTTCTCTTGTGTTTTTGGGTGCATCACAGGGGGCATACCCAGCCATCCATGGATCTTCTGATCGACCTGGATTGCAGTTAGGAACTTGGAGACTCTTCAGCTCAGTCCCAAAGTGCTGCTGGCCTAGGTAGAAATGGCCTCAGGGCTGCCACTGTGATGCATTTTCCCACCAGAAAAGGACACATGCAAAAAGACAAAGCCTGGGGCAGTCTTAGTCTTTTCACATGTTGTCTTGGTTGAGCTCTCCACTCAGTTTCCCTCCCTTCAGGTGTAGTAAATGTATGTAGGTCAGGGCAAGACCCTTTACAGTAGCTCCCCCCTTTGAGTCCTTATGACCATTGCTGAAAGGACACATGTAAATGGAAAAGGCAGAGGTAAGGCAGATTGCTGGCACTGCATGCAATCAGGAGTAATTGCTGCTACCAGCAGTCTGAGTGGGTAACCAGCATAGGTATGGGACACTTCAGACGCCCACGGCCTGAAGTCCTGTGCCTGTCCTAGGCATATTAGTGGAGTGGCAGTCCTTTCCCTGCTTTTTATCTTTACATGTGCCCTTTCTGTGCCCCCTTGTCAGTGTTGCGTGTAATTTTGTGTTTTCACGGGTGGTAGGTATGTACCTCCGCAGTGTCATCTCCACTTATGTACCTTATGAAAAGAATAATGCCCCTGTGGAGAGGAGTGAAGATTTGGATAGTCTAACCAGGCAATACATTACGATATACCTATATATGTACTTTTACAATAGATCTGTCAAACATCAGTAGTAATCTGTTTGCATTTTCTTTGCTGTACAGGTTTGTCCACCTTCTGACACTGACATGGCTTCATGACCAGGAGAACGACAAGTGAGAGTGTGGGTATGTGGCCATTCCTACATTCACTGGGCTGCCAGCCATGCCTCCGAAAATGAAAACCAGTACAACTTGAGCTTCTCCACATCCAGTCTGAAGGTATACCGGATTGCAAGAAGAGGTATGCATTGGAGCAGAGTACTGCAGTTGTTGGACGAAAAGTGTTCCATCTACCGTGAGCCCGACATCCTTGTGTTGCACATTGGAGGGAATGATGTCATCAGTCAACCACTGGAAGGCTGCGGTTTCAAATCAGAACAATTTTTGAACACCTGCAGTCGTGGTGGCCACGTTGTCATTTTGTGTGGTCTGACATAATTCCTCGACAGATGTGGAAAACAGCAAACTGTCAATGGGCAGTGCACAAGGCCGGACATTTACAGAATGGGTTCATGCATGGCTTGATACACACGGTTGGGGGATCTACAATCTGTCCTGACAGCATCACCACAAAAGATGTTCACCTGTTCAGAAGGGATGGCGTTCACCTAACTGAGGAATGCATTGCCTTGTTCTTGACTGACCTCCACAATGGCATGAGGAGAGCTATGCAGGATTGGCAATATGCAGCTTGTGAGAAGAATGGAAAACACCTATGACCAAGTAGGGACCAGTATGGTAAGTAAAACTTTATTATGAAATGTGTTGTGTAAAATATATTTTTATGAGTTTGGCAAATAACTATGGTAAGAAGCTGGTGAAGATGCTGAAAAAGAACAACTGTTTTAGGAGAGTGCTAGCATGTACAATCAAATATGTATTGTATGTATATATGTATAGTATTGATAGTTCCAACATGTAAAAGAATTGGGCCCGTATGTTGTACACATGTGCAGATATCAAAGTTTGTTTGGAATTAGGTTATGGAAATTATGATTTTTTTTTCATAATTTGGTAAATAACTTTGCAAGGGAGCATCTGAATGTGTTAAGTAATACCTCATTTTGAAGACAGTACTGATAGTTCTAACATGGTAAAAGGATGGTGCCTGTATGTTGTACTCATGTGCAGATATCAAAGTTTGTTTCGGACTTAGGTTATGGAAATTATGATTTTTTTCATATTTTTGGTAAATAACTTTGCAAGGGAACATCTGAATGTGCCAAGTAATACCTCATTTTGAAGACAGTATTGCTGGTTCCAACATGGTAAAAGAATTGTGCCTGTATGTTGGACATGTGCAGATATCAACGTTTGTTTTGGACATGGGTTATGAAAATTATGATTTTTTTTTCATATTTTGGTAAATAACTTTACAAGGGAGCATCTGAATGTGCCAAGTAATACCTCATTGTGAAGACAGTATTGATAGTTCAAACATGGGAAAAGAATAGTGTCTGTATGTTGTGTATGTTGAACTCATGTGCAGATATCACAGATTGTTTTGGACTTGGTTTGTAAATTATGATTTTTTTTTCATATTTTGGTAAATAACTTTGCAAGGGAGCATCTGAATGTGCCAAGTAATACCTCATTGTGTAGACAGTATTGATAGTTAACATGGGAAAAGAATAGTGCCTGTATGTTTTACTCATGTGCAGATATCAAAGTTTGTTTTGGACTTAGGTTATGGAAATTATGATTTTGTTTTCATATTTTGGTAGCTAACTTTGAAGGGAGCATCTGCATGTGCCAAGTAATACCTCATTTTGAAGACAGTATTGCTGGTTCCAACATGGTAAAAGAATTGTGCCTGTATGTTGGACACATGTGCAGATATCAAAGTTTGTTTGGAATTAGGTTATGGAAATTATGATTTTTTTTCATATTTTGATAAATAACTTTGCAAGGGAGCATGTCAGCGTGCCAAGTAATACCTCATTTTGAAGACAGTGTTACTCCTTACAACATGGTAAAAGAACTGTGTCTGTGCACTCTACACATGTACAGATATCACAGTTTAATTAGTCTTGTACGATTATGAAAATTATACATTTACCATATTTCTCATTAATGGCATGCGTGGTACTCCATTCATAGTATGATATCATTAATGGCATGAATGGTACTCTATTCCTAGTATGATGTCATTAATGGCATGAGTGGTGCTCCATTCCTAGTATATCATTTATGGCATGAGTCATGCTCCATTCTTAGTATAATATCATTAATGCATGAGTGGTGCTCCATTCCTAGTGTGATATCATTAATGGCATGAATGGTGCTTTGTTCCAAGTATGATATCATTAATAGCATGAGTGGTAAACCCTTGCTGGTATTATATCATTAATAGCATAACTGGTACTCTTTTCCCAGTATGATATAATTAATGGTGTGAGTGGTACTCCATTCCTAGTATGATATCATTAATAGCATAACTGGTACTCCATTCCCAGTATGATATCACTAATGGCATGAGTGGTAATCTATTCCTAGTATGATATCATTAACAGCATAACTTATACTTTGCTCCCAAGATGATATCATTAATGGCATGCGTGGTACTCCAATTGTAGTATGATATCATAACTGGCATGAGTGGTACTCCGTTTCTAGTATGATATTATTTATGGTATGAGTGGTTCTCCATTCTCAGTATGATATCTTTAATGGCATGAGTGGTGCTCCATTCCTAGTATATCATTAATGGTATGAGTGGTACTCCATTCCCAGTATTATTTAATTAATGGCATGAATGGTGCTCCATTCCTAGTATGATATCATTAATGGCATGAGTGGTGCTCCATTCATAGTATGATATCATTAATGGCATGAGTGGTGCTTTGTTCCAACTATGATATCATTAATAGCATGAGTGGTACTCCATTCCTAGTATGATATCATTAATAGCATAACTGGTACTCCAATCCCAGTATGATACCATTAATGGCATGAGTGGTACTCCATTCCTAGTATGATATTATTAATGGCATGAGTGACACTCCATTCCCAGTATGATATCATTAATGGCATGAGTGGTACTCCATTCCCAGTATGATATCATTAATAGCATAACCGGTACTCCATTCCCAGTATGATATCATTAATGGCATGAATGGTACTCCATTCCCAGTATGATATCATTAATGCCATAAGTGGTACTCGATTCCCTGTATGATATCAATTATGGCATGAATGGTGCTCCGTTCCTAGTATGATATCATTAATGGCATGAGTGGTGGTCGGTTCCCAGTATGATATCATTAATGGCATGAGTGGTACTCCGTTCTGAGTATGACATCATTAATGGCATGAGTGGTGCTTTGTTTCTAGTATGATATCATTAATGGCATGACTGGTACTCCATTCTCAGTATGATATCAGAAATGGCACGAGTGGTGATTTGTTCCTAGTATAACATTAATGGCATGAGTGGTACAGCATTCCTCTTATGACATCATTAATGGCATGACTGGTTCTCCATTCCCAGTATGATATCATTAAAAGTAATACTGGTACTTTATATATTATTCATGGTATGAGTAGTTCTCCATTCTCAGTATGATATCTTTAATGGCATGAGTGGTGCTCCATTCCTAGTATATCATTAATGATATGAGTGGTACTCCATTCCAAGTATTATTTAATTAATGGCATGAGTGATACTCCATTCCCAGTATGATATCATTAATGGCATGAGTGATACTCCATTCCTTGTATGATATCATTAATAGTGTAACTGGTACTCCATTCCCAGTATGATATCAGTAATGGCATGAGTGGCACTCCATTCCTAGTATGATATCATTAACAAAATAATTGGAACTCCATTCCCAGTATGATATCATTAATGGTATGAATGGCACTCCATTCCTAGTATGATATCATTAATATTATAACTGGTACTCCATTCTTAGTATGATATCATTAATAGCATGACTGGTACTCCATTCCCAGTATGATATCATTAATAACGTGACTGGTACTCCATTCCTTGTATGCTATTATTAATGCCATGAGTGTTACTCCATTCCTAGTATGATATCATTAATGGGATGAGTGGTACTCCAATCGTAGCATGATATCATTAAAGGCATGAGTACTACTCCATTCCTATTATGATATCATTAATAGCATGAGTGGTGCTCTGTTCCTAGGACGATATCATTTATAGCATGACTGGTACTCCATTCCCAGTATGATATCATTAATGGCATGCGTGTTACTCCAATCATAGTATGATATCATTAATGGCATGAGTGGTACTCCATTCATAATATATCATTAATGGCATGAATGGTACTCTATTCCTAGTATAATGTCCTTAATGGCATGAGTGGTGCTCTGTTCCTAGTATGATATCATTAATGGCATGAGTGCTACTCTTTTCCCAGTATGATATCATTAATGGCATGAATGGTGCTCCATTCCTTCTATTATATCATTAATAGCATAACTGGTACTCCATTCCCAGTCTGATATCATTAATCACATAAGTGGTACTCCATTCCCAGTATGATATTATTAATGGCATGAGTGGCACTACGTTCCTATTATGATATCATTAATATCATGACTGGTACTCCTATTCCCAGTTTGATATCATTAATGGCATGAGTGGTACTCCATTCCTAGTATGATATAATTAATGGCATAAGTGGTACTCCATTCCCTGTATGATATCATTAATGACATGATTGGTACTCCATTCCCAGTATGATATCATTAATATAATCTCCGGTACTCGATTCTCAGTATGATATAATCAATGGCATGAGTGGTACTCCATTCCCAGTATGATGTCATTAATGGCATGAGTGGCACTCCACTCCGATTATGATATCTTTAATGGCATTAGTGGTGCTCCTTTCCTAGTATGATTTCATTAACGACATGAGTGATACTCCGTTCCTAGTATGATATCATTAATGGCATGAGTGGTGCTTTGCTCCTAGTATGATTTCTTCAATGGCATGAGTGGTCCTCTATTCTCAGCATGATAGCATTAATGGCATGAGTGGTGCTTTGTTCCTAGTATGATATCATTAATGACATGAGTGGTAGTCCAATCCTAGCATAATATCACTAATGGCATGAGTGGTATTCCATTCCCAGTATGATATCATTAATGTCATGACAGTTACTCAATTCCCATTATGATATCATTAATGGCATGAGTGGTACTCCATTCCTCATATGATATCAATAATGGCATGACTGGTACTCCATTCCCAGTATGATATCATTACTAGCATGACTGGTACTCCATTCTCAGTATAACGTCATTAACTCATTAACCCCGAGTACCATCACAGGATGCATCTATGGTTACACCCGAGTGCTCACTGAGGCGAGAGCTATTCTTGTGCATTACACCCAAGTGCCGTCTGTCAACGTGACTATGTTTACAAGCATAGCTTAACTCCACTGATGAAAATTTAATTGAAGAGGTACCTGAACTTTGTTAACTACCTTCTCAACTTTATTTTCACAGTGGAGTTAAGTATAGCTTACATAGGATTTTTTAAAGAAAATTGGCAAAGGAAACTGGAAGCCATGATCAATGATCCCAGGTCTGTGCTCAAGGTCGAACGTTTAGTGGAAAAGCTATTTTAACTTTAATTTTCCTCTTAGTTTTTATTCTTGATTTATTTTTTATTTTATGTTTTTATTTTCCTGTGTCTTTTTATTCTTTGCATGGAATAAGCTGTGTTTACGGACTTCTGTAAACGAGGGATGCTTGCATGGCAGCATTCAAACTGCTTCTAATTGGATTTCATTAGAAAAAATGTAGTTGAACCAAGTGACATGCCTTGCGCAGAAATAGTAACACTTTCTGCTTCATGGAGGCTTATACTGCAAGGACACCAAGAAATACAAGCAAAAAAAATGTCCTTGTTTCAACTTTTCAAGTTCTTTTATTTTTCTTTGTGGAGTTTTTAAAAACGAGTAGGAGCACGGCTGCTGTAGACCACCGGCCTGGAGGGAGGCATGGAAAGGAAACGCTGGGAGTGCTCAGCTCTTCCTCAAGGTTGTAAGTGGGAGGAAGTGACCCGAAAGTCATGATTGCCTGCCGGGAAGAGTGATGTATATTACTACAGGTAGCATTGCTGTCACCGCTGTGTTTTGATTAGGGATGGTCTACAGGGAGGTCAGGACCGAGTAAGTAGTTTGCATGGTTGCCAGAACCGTGGGAGATCTTATAGACTCTGTCGGGGTGCATATAAAGGAGGTGGCGAAATGCAAAATTGAATCGAAGTCAGTTGCATCTAATTGACTGCTGTGATAATGATGGCAATAATGCTGCAGGCCGGGTGCTTCCTGAGGGGCGGGCTGTAGTTGAGGGTTTTTGAACCTCACTGTTTTTTCTCCCCAAAATCCATTGAGCAGGTTTCTTTTTCATATTGAAAGTACACGGGCGGTTAACTTTTTAACCACACTGACAATAAGAACAAGCAAAAAAAACTAAAAGGCAAGCACCTACTAAGCGGCAAGTCTATAAAGAGTAATCCAGTAAATTTCTTATAGTGAAACGCTAGCTCCTTTTTACAGGGATTTTTTACAGGAATATGATGAACACCTTGCAACACCAATAAAAGCGCACTTGATGCATTTAACAAAAAGCTGAACGCAAAATTTATTTAACAGTAAATAAGAGCGTTTTCACTGTAGTCCTACAGTAGGACTACAGTGAAAATGCTCTTATTTACTGTTCGTTCAGCTTTTTGTTAACTGCATCAAGTGCGCTTTTATTGGTGTTGCAAGCTCATCATATTCCCTGTAAATCCCTGTAAAAAGGAGCTAGCGTTTCACTATAAGAAATTTACTGGATTACTCTTTACAGACTTGCCGGTTAACTTTTTAACTTTGGTTAACTTTAACGCATTGTGAACATTTTTTGCTCAGAGAATTTTATTTTTAATGCAAATTAGTTGTGTGTGGTTTGCACACTTGTAAAACTGGTAAAGAACACAAATATTGACTGTAACACTGTTTAAAGGTGGAAGTCCGTTGTGCCAACACACAAAGTTAATTTATTTAAGTAGATAAAGTTACCAAAAATATAAAGAAACCCCAATAGTATACAGTCCACGTACTGTTTGTGTTGAAATGTTATCTTATAAATTCTCACAGGCAAAATAAAGTTCGAATAAAATATGAATAAATAAAGCCAGACCTGGGTTCCAGTTAGAAAAGTAGTAAAAGTAAGTCCGTTTGATCGTATGTGCACTTCAGTGAATTCCTATTCAGGATGGCCGGCCCTGGTAGCGGTGTTGGTGCTAATCCAATGCTGTTAGCGTGAGCACACAATAGCTGGAATGGAAATTTAATACGAAAGTAGAATTCAACCGGTGAAGAAAGTTTCCGTGGCAAAATACAGCTAACAGTCACTGAGTGCAATCCGGCGAACTGTCCGCCAAAAGCTGTAAGTGTAGGCAGACTGAAGAACCAAGTCCACCCAAGCTTTAGCGCAAAGTCTGCAATGTTCTTCACGAACCCAGTCCGGCTAAAATAACAGTAAAGTGAAGCGAAACAGTAAAGTGAAGCCAAAATGAAGCCCAAATTAATGGACTTTCACAATCCAAAAGGCTCAGGGGCAAGTTGACACAATGATGTTAAACGCAAACACGCGTTTTTCATTCAGATATATATCTGAACTTCTTCAGACAAAACGCTGACTAGTTCGCCAGTTAGGATTTAAATAGGCTTGTTTAATCATGTGATTTACCTTAATACAATGCACTTACCATTAAAATATTCGTATACTTATTTATATGAATGTATTGCAGTGTTTGACATTATTGGGTTTAAATGTTACCCAACGACCTACCCTAATAAAAATGTTAAACTCTAAATTTTATTAATGTTTAAATAAAAAACAATTTTATTAAAAATATAAAAAATAAAAATAAAAAATAAAGCATTTATTGTTTAAAATTTAAACATACTACTCCGTTTAGCATATTTTAAATATGTTTTAAATATATTTTAAACATATTTAAAATTATACATAACTTATAATATTAAATAAAACCATATTCTAAGTCTCTATATTAATGAATTATTAAATAGACAGTTCGTAGTGGACAAGTTATGACATTGTGACATATAAATGAATGTTATTACCTTTAATATCTATAAAATAAAGTAAATTAAATCTGTATATATAAAATTTAATATTCAATTGGTTGCAAAATTTTCAAGCAATTTTTTACAATAGTGTTTTTAAAATGGTTTTAATGGAAAATAATAATCAGATGCATGATTAATAATTTAATATATGTTGTTTTGCACAAATAGTGGAACTATGTTTTTACCTTTAAAATCTATAAAATATATATAAAAAAAATATATATATATGTGTAAAAGATAAACTAAATCTATATATATAGGATTTATATGCATAAAATCTAGTATTCAGTAAATTTCAAAATATTCAAAAATGTTATTAGTAAAAGTATTATTAATGAAAGTTTTTTATTAATAAAAATAGCAGATACATGCATAATTAATTAATTAATATATGTTGTTTTATATAAGTAATTTCTAAATACCTAAATATAAATATTAGTCTATCAACAATAAATAAATAAATATATTAAATTACTTAACATTTATGTGATAAAAATATTTATTTATTTGATTATATCTACCTAAGATTGTTCTAAGATTTTTAGAATCAGTGTCCATTATACAAAAATAAATAAATAAACTTCTATTCATCTCAACAAGTTTTTCATTTTTAATACACATGCAATAGAACAAAGTTCGTTAAGTCCTGGTTCTCTATATGCTGCTAGGCGTAGTTGCCATGCCAATTCGTGTTTTTCCAATTCTAGTTTCAAGAAATTATCAGTTATGTAATCACACTGATTTATTTTGTTTAAAATTTGGTTGATTACCATAAATTTAAAACTGTGACTTGTATTCGAATTGCAATGTCTAGCTAAAGCATTTTCCTCTTTGTTCTTTCTGATTGCATATGTATGTTCATAGATTCTATCTCTTAGACGTCTATCCGTTTTTCCAATATAAAAACATTCACATTGTGTACATCGAGCAAGATAGACGATAGCTTTAGAGTTACAATCATATGAACCATGAACAAAGAACTTGTCTCTTCTTATAATAAACATTTCTGACTCATCAATGTAACAACAGTATCTACATGCCCCACATTTGTGGGTACCCCTGTTGCTTTTCTTAATGTTACATTTCTGTTCTAATAATTTTTTCATATTTGTGCCCCATCTATATGTAACTATAGTACCAAAATTTAACACTTTTGCAAGGTCTTTATCTGATGTTAGCCAATACCAATATTTTCTCAGTACTTTACATATTTCCAAGGCTTCTGGACAATATGTAAAGGTAAATGCAATGGTATAATTTTGTACTTTATCTATTTTATCTACATTTACTTCTTGGTGGGATGTATAAGGCTCAACTGAAGTTAATTCAGTACCCTCACTTGATGATGCATTGAATATATGTGTTGCATTTCCAGAACCCCCATGTAAAATCGCTTTGTATATTCCAGTTTTTCTTTTATTAATTACTTCTTTGAATATTTCATCTAAAAATTCGGATGGATATCCTCTACTATAAAATTTATGGTACAGTGAGTTACATTCATTCTCAAAGTCCTCTTCTAGGGTGACCATCCTAGCCTCCCTAACAAGCTGACCCTTGACTACTGATTTTTTCTGGTGGCTAGGATGGGCACTTGTATAATGAAGAAAAGTATTCGAGTAAGTACTCTTTCTATAAATTTTTGCTATATAACCTTCTGTGCCCTTGCTGAGTTCCACATCTAAGAAGTTGATTATGTTGTCTTGATAATTTTTTGTGAATTTTAAGAATGAAGAAGTTGCATTAAAGAAATCAACTAATTGATCTGCTTGTTCTTGTTCTCCTTTTAAAATAATAAAAATGTCGTCTAAAAATATTTTATATGTAAATATAATTCCATTCCATTGACTATTAAAGATATGGTTTGTCTCCCAGTAGGCCATGACTAAATTTGCAAAACTTGAGCCTACTGGTGACCCCATGGCGACCCCTATTTTTTGTATGTACAATTCATTTTCAAAAGACACAAAATTATATTTCAAAATTATGTCTAAAAGTTGTTCTACCACTAAACATTCATTAGTGGTGGCGCCTTTTGATCTAATAAAATCTACAACCCATTCTGTACCTAGATCATGAGGTATGCAAGAATAAAGATCAATAACATCCACCGTTAAGAAGTTGTGTTTAGTATCAAATGTTGTATTTTGTATCTCTTCCAGAAATGACCATGAATCCTTAAGAATGTGTTTTTCTTTACATACATAGTTTTTCAATATAGAATCTACTAATTTGGCACATGCATATCTCATGGATTGTCTTGCATCCACTAGTGCCCTAAATGGTGGATTAAATAGGTCCTTGTGAAGTTTAGGAATCCCAAAAATTTTTGGTATTCTGGGTGTTAGCATAGTTAAATATTGTTTTTGACTATTGTCTATTAATCCATCCAAAAACATGTCATTAATAAAGGTTTTTATACTAGTGAATGCTTTATTCAACTGATTTTTGTTTGAACCCTCATATGTGTCCTTTTCTAAAACTCTTGTCATAATATTTGAGTAGTCTGTATTATACATTACTACCAGGCCTCCACCTTTGTCTGGCTTCATTAGTCTAAGTGGAAGACTTCTTAGTTGTTTTAACAGTTCTGTAAAAACATAGTTCCACTATTTGTGCAAAACAACATATATTAAATTATTAATCATGCATCTGATTATTATTTTCCATTAAAACCATTTTAAAAACACTATTGTAAAAAATTGCTTGAAAATTTTGCAACCTATTGAATATTAAATTTTATATATACAGATTTAATTTACTTTATTTTATAGATATTAAAGGTAATAACATTCATTTATATGTCACAATGTCATAACTTGTCCACTATGAACTGTCTATTTAATAATTCATTAATATAGAGACTTAGAATATGGTTTTATTTAATATTATAAGCTATGTATAATTTTAAATATGTTTAAAATATATTTAAAACATATTTAAAATATGCTAAACGGAGTAGTATGTTTAAATTTTAAACAATAAATGCTTTATTTTTTATTTTTATTTTTTATATTTTTAATAAAATTGGTTTTTATTTAAACATTAATAAAATTTAGAGTTTAACATTTTTATTAGGGTAGGTCGTTGGGTAACATTTAAACCCAATAATGTCAAACACTGCAATACATTCATATAAATAAGTATAGGAATATTTTAATGGTAAGTGCATTGTATTAAGGTAAATCACATGATTAAACAAGCCTATTTAAATCCTAACTGGCGAACTAGTCAGCGTTTTGTCTGAAGAAGTTCAGATATATATCTGAACAAAAAACGCGTGTTTGCGTTTAACATCATTGTGTCAACTTGCTCCTGAGCCTTTTGGATTGTGAAAGCCCATTAATTTGGGCTTCATTTTGGCTTCACTTTACTGTTATTTTAGCCGGACTGGGTTCGTGAAGAACATTGCAGACTTTGCGCTAAAGCTTGGGCGGACTTGGTTCTTCAGTCTGCCTACACTTACAGCTTTTGGCGGACAGTTCGCCGGATTGCACTCAGTGACTGTTAGCTGTATTTTGCCACGGAAACTTTCTTCACCGGTTGGATTCTACTTTCGTATTAAATTTCCATTCCAGCTATTGTGTGCTCACGCTAACAGCATTGGATTAGCACCAACACCGCTACCAGGGCCGGCCATCCTGAATAGGAATTCACTGAAGTGCACATACGATCAAACGGACTTACTTGTACTACTTTTCTAACTGGAACCCAGGTCTGGCTTTATTTATTCATATTTTATTCGAACTTTATTTTGCCTGTGAGAATTTATAAGATAACATTTCAACACGGACAGTACGTGGACTGTATACTATTGGGGTTTCTTTATATTTTTGGTAACTTTATCTACTTAAATAAATTAACTTTGTGTGTTGGCACAACGGACTTCCACCTTTAAACAGTGTTACAGTCAATAGTTGTGTGTGGTGTTTGCTGCTTCTCTTTTTTTCATTTGGTGGACAAGTCCTTGTGAATGGTGTAGATTTTTTTGGGAGGTTATGTCAGATGTACACTTGAGCTGCTCCATTTATAATCAACTAAGTGTAAACTAACGGGGGTAGTTAATGGACATTTGAAATATAGGCGAGGAATGTTTTAAAAGCTTAAGAGATATTTGCACAAATAACTTTTCAGTAAAAACATTGTGTGTTACAGAACTTCTGTCTGTAAATTTAGGACTAGTTTTAAAGGAATTTTACACGATGTATTATGCAGGTGTCTCAGCGTGCATAGCTGTACTTGGATTTAGTTTTCTGAAGTCTTTTCCCTCACTAAGCAGTAGCTACCATATATATATATATATATATATATATATATAAGCAGACTGTATGAGTTAAAAGGAAAGTGTTTAGTCGTGCTTTGGTTATGTGTTTCTTGGTGGATCCAGAGGTTGTGGCTCCCCACCTGATGTACTTAGGAAATATGTTTTCATGTGGGAATATTGTCAGTCGTGAAGAAAAATGAGCCCCTATTTTTTTCTGCACATGTTATTGGACAAAAACTTCGTGACTGACAGTCCCAGCATCAACGATTGACCGCAGCAGTGACATGTAGATGTCAAATTTTAAACATCTGAACAGAAATATCTTGTGCTATTAAGACTGTAACATGCAATTAACTCTTCAAAAGCTGTGCAATAAGTTACTTAGTTGCTGTACTATTTAATATCATGCAGGTTATTTCACTGTTAAATCAGATAGGTTAATTGATTTTTAGTAAAATAAGTAGATGTCGTGTCGGTAACATTAAATTACTATGTTGCTTGCTGTACATCGCTGACCTTTGATGTGTTGGTAACATTAAATTACAATGCTTGCTGCACAACTCTGACCTTATTAAAATTGATCTGTAGCTGTGTGTAGGGGGGGGGGCTGCATCTCACTTTTAATCCAGCTGTAATTATTAGTATGAAGTAGTTATTTTACTACCAGTTTGGGGACTGAGGGTTTGCAGCCTCCCCTTACCAATACATGAACTTTGCAATTAGTAACCTCTGCAGAGTGCTGTTAAGTTTGCAGTATTGTATCAGCACATTATCGGAACAAAATGTTCACAAAATACTTGGGAGTAAAAGGAAAGATCAGGGAATTTGCAGGTAGCATGAGTAAAGGAATGTCAGACCTACTTAAAATAAATCCATTCATTACCTGAGGAAAGTAAACTGAAATATAGAATGTAATTTAAAAAAAATTCTGTTTTGTTACTGCATTTCAATAAGGCAGACTTTAATATTTCAGTACGTTCCTGTGAGTGGGAATAGGTTGCATAAATTGTATTGAGGGTGGCATATGGATGGACGTGGGTGGGACTTGCTTCTTGTGCATCCTATAGGTTCATAATAGGTTAGTAGGCTAATGGCCTTAGGGCCTTTACAAGCCTGGCCAAGTTATACCTGTGTTCCCTAAATGACATTGGTTAGCTGGTGTGTGATCAGCACAGACTACCCTTGTCTGTGAGAGACATAGGTGCCACCCCCCCCCCCCCAGGTTACAGTTGAATAGTGTCATTGAGTAGCTCTGCTTCATGTGAAGTTGTAGTTTATTCCAGAGGAGTGGCAATATCTGGTAGATGTCAGACTCCAGCATGTTCTGTTAATGTCACAGGCTACGTTGAGATCCCTGGATCTAGTGACGTTTGTTTTGTTTGATTTGTGGATGTGCAGCATTTCCATTAGGAAATTAGAGTCAGAGACTGCTCTGTAGGCCAGGCACAAGTCACCTCTCAACAGCCTGTAGGATTATAGAGTATGACAGGGCTTTCAGTCTTTGCATGTAGGTCATGTATTGGAGGCCTTGAATTTTCTTGGTGAGAAGCCTCTGTGGTCTCTCCAGCTGCTGCAAGTGCCTAATGAGGTGCATGCAAAAAGGGAGCATTGCATGCTATTAATGATCTGATGAGGGTCGAGACAGATGAGGTATAGCATCCCTAGTCTTGGATGCGATGCTCTTTCTTATGAGACAAGCAATGTAGAAGGCTTTTCTTACCTCTGTGGACACATAATGATTGGAGCTTAGATCAACTTGTGTTCCCAAATCTTACACTACTGTGTTTGTGCTTTTGGGGGGGGTGCTGTCAATATTGTAATTTGCAGGGACTTCCTCCTTGCCAAAGGGGTTAATGCACTTTTTTGTGTTCAGTTTTTAGTCCGTGGTTTTGGCGTCAATCATTTGTTTGTCGGTCTCTCCTGTAATATGTTAACATTGTTTTGGGACTCCGTGATTTGCAATCAGTGAACTTAATAAGCCACAGGCCATCTACTTTTGCCTGGACTTCAGAGAAGTAGATTCCAAACAGTTAGAGGGCCCAGGACAGATCTTTGTGGTATGCCACTGGTAACTGGTCTACTGGTAGAGGTGGAATCCCCAACTTTGACAGCATGTGTTCTGTCAGTGAGCCAGCTGGCTACCTGTCTAGTGATGTATGAGTTAATCCCCAGCTGGGATAGTTTCAGTGATACCCGAGTGGGAGATTGTGACAAAAGCCTTGACTAAATCAAGATAGGCAGTATGTACATTTGTGCCTTCATCCAGGACGTTGGTGACATTCTCAAAGTCCACCCGGTTCAGTAAGCTTGATCTACCCTTAATGAAGCCAGACTGGCTCAGGTCAGGAGTTTGAAGGTCGCTCATGTCCTGTTTTTCTCAAATGTTGCAAGTATGGGTGGTTGCTGCTGCTCACCTAAGGTTTTATTTCTTTCTATTCTTATTGGAATATTATGTCTAAAAGAAAAGAAGTTTAGTGCAAGAGTTAAGTTTTTGAAAAAAATTCAAATTATTTCTTGCTTTTTTAATGTGTCCAGTTAATTGTTTATATAGACGAAGTGTTGGCTTAGTTTTATATAGCTATCTGACATTTTTAAGGGCTGCAGATTGCAGTTGCTTGATTTGGTTTTGCATTTAGAATTTGATGGGTGGGGTGATGGTGAGTCATGCAGCTGGTTACTTAATGTCTCTGGGCTGACCTGAAACTTGCTATTGGATTTGTTTAGGAACGACATACACCTGGCTGCTTGATTATGCTGGGGCCTGCAGCTGCTGTGGAGGCCTGCGACATTATGACTTCTGAAGCTTTGGATCTTCTGTTGTACTAGAGCTAATGATGCAGGCTTCCTTTTAGATATTCTGTGCACCAGAAAAAGAAAATGGTGAGATGGAAATGGCACATTTTATCAATTTTAATGGTCATTGGGTTTCAGGTACCTAAATGTGTGCTGTAGGTGAATATGGGACCAGACTGTGTCCCGGGCTGCATCCTACATGAACTCCAAGAAGAGCTAAACCCAAACATAAAACTACTGTTCAATCTCAGCCTTACTACAGGATATGTACCCAAAGAGTGGCATACAGCAACAGTGGTCCCTCTCCACAAAGGTTGTACCTCAACGGATCCTGGAAACTATCGCCCCATAAGCCTGACTAGCTTGGTCTGCAAAGCTATGGAAAGGATCATCATGGACCTCATAAATAAAGATATTGGGGACCTACAGACACTGGATCCTACCCAGTTTGGCTTTAAGGGCAGATCCTGCCTCTTAAACCTGGTCGATTTCTTTGAAACAGTCACCAAGGCCATTGACGAGGGGAAGGTGGTCCACACAGCCTACCTGGACATCTCAAAAGCCTTCGATTACAATACCCCACTCGGGCATTATAGATAAGCTCACCAGCTTAAATATAAACCCCTATGTCACTAGATGGGTTGCAAACTGGCTCAAGGACAGAACCCACATGATTAGAATTGTTGGAGCCATGTCAGACTCCAAACCAGTTACAAGTGGCATCCCACAAGGCTCAGTCCTGGGACCTCTCTTGTTCGGTATATATTTCTCAGAGGTACAGGCCAACATGGAAGGACTGTGGCTGACCAAGTTCGCAGATGACTGCAAACTGGGTGCCATAATCGACTCTCCAGCCAACACAAGCATCCTCCAAAAGGGCCTCATAGAAACAAACAACTGGTGCCAGAGCCATGGCCTCAAGCTAAACGCCAAAAAGTGTATAGTCATCCCCTTTGGCAAAAACAAAGTGCCCACAAATTAGTGTGAGGTTTGACAGGCATCCGCTGTAGCTTCTGACATCTTATAAAGGGAAATATTTCAGTATGGAGTTATGTAAGATGCTTTACAATAAGGCCGAGTACATTGCAACAGTAAAGTATTACTTATTGTGGTATTGCTGTGCTGGCCTGGGTGGGGGAGGGAGACAGAAATGAGAGGTTCCATTCTGTGTACTAGGAGTACTTTTGATTTTTTTCTGACAGTAGTCCTTGATTGTTGGAGGCACGTTGTTGTTTTAAAGTAATGGCTTTGGCTATGAATTTTAAGGCAGATGCATTTTTTGAGGGGGTGGAAGCTGTATTGTGTACTGTCAATTTAGACTGCCATCATTTTATAGAAAAGTAGGATTTGCCATTTTAGCTTAGCTGCTGTATCTCCCCAGTGATATTTGCTTGGCTGATATGCAAGGGTTTCCATAATGCTGTTGTAACGCAGTTTAAGCATCTCATCACAGTGGCAAATAATGGACTCTGTCACATCATTACTTTAGCATATCTCCGGCTCTTGATTAAGTTGCGTCTTGTATTTTGAGCTGAGGTGAAGTTGTAATACATGTTTAGACTAAAATGTATCAGTACTGCACAAACATGTTCTAGGTGCCCACTGCTCTACATAATGTGTCCAAAGTCAGGCTTTGAGTTTCGCTCAATAAGTAGTTGATTTTTTAAACTATGTTCAAAAGATTTTGTAGAAATTTAAGTAATTTTTCATTTTGCTTGGTGTTTTCAGTGTGCGATTTATTACTGAAAATTAAAAAGTTTATTCTGTGTACTTCACAGTAAAAGTGTAGTTTTGCTAGCAGTACGGTGTATATAAGTTCATTGTCTTTTTTTTTTTCTGGTAATATACACTCTGTTGGAGGTATTAACTGGCATGACCGGGGTTGCAACATTTGTGGGAAAGAGGAGGCAACTAGTCCAATATATGGATTAACATAGCAGAAAAATAGCAGTGAGACTAATACAGAGTTGGAAGCAGTGTGGGTGTGGAATTCAGAGAGAGAGAGACTGTGTCAGTCTGGGCATGTATGTGTGTGCCTGTTTTGGGCTACTCCCTTGTAACACTCCAAAATAAAATAACATTTAAGAACAATATTCATTCCTTCCCTGTCAGACATCATGTTGAAAGTTTCATGGTCTGAAAGCATAGTTCAGGAAGCTTGTTAACAATAGAGACCTTGCAGCAAATCAGTCATACCTCTCAACTGTCCAGGCTTTCACAGAATGTCCTGATTTTTTGTCTCTTAGTTTTAGTCTGTTCCTCATAAAATGTGTGGTTTTCTAGATTTATGTGGCAAACCCGTGAGAACTGAAGTCACTAAATAATGACAGGCATTTGAGCTTCGATCTTCATATCCTTCAGAAAATGCAGGCTAACACATTACATTTTACTCTAGTCACATTCTAAGCTTATGAGAGCAAGATATAAAATTTGTCCCTATTTCTGAGGCTTTGCCCCCCATCCCCCATTATTTTTGGCTTTGTATAGATTTTTTTTTTTGCTAAGAGGTATGCCAGGTAATTTAAATCATGCGTTCTGTAAAGAGCATTCATTAATTTAGCTGTATTTTGGATTTTATTTTGTTTTATTGACCTGAATAATATGTCACATTCCTAAGGTTTATTTCCTCAGAAAAGCCAGAATCTTACTGAATAAATGAGAGTTGCTCAGGATCATCTTTTATTTAATTTATTTTCTAACCAGATCCATACCTTTGGGCTTTGTTAACCAGGTAAGTAAAATAATCTTTCTTGGCCACTGAACGGCTGCAGGGAAAATGCAATGTACATAGACAGTTTGGAGTTGCCAGCCAAGCTGTACATTTTTTTTTCAGATGAGGGAAGGAAACCAGAGTACCTGAAGAAACTCCACACCAACATAAAGGGGACATGTGGACCTCACCAGCAATACTGAGCCAATATGTTGTTAGTTCGACATTTTAGACTTGGAATAAATTATTTTACACCTTTGATTCTGCTTCTGCCTGGCATCGTTCTTCAGGTGTACAGGCTTCCAGCTTATATCATTATTTTTCAGTTACTTAAGATTCTTTAATCTGTAATATAAGAAAAGGTTGTGATAACTACGCAGTAATGAATTAAGAAAAAATACATGTAGTTACTTTTATGTTTATATCAGAAGGCTGTTTACCTGTTTTTATCAGAAGGCTGGAATGCTAAGCTGTTGCTAAGATGATGTAACTCAGGAGAGATAAATATACAATTGAAAACTGGCAGGTTAGCCCCTGGAGGGCTTGAGTACCCAATGGTCAGCTGGTCTAAGTCAAAGGGACAGCATGTTTTTTTTTAACAGTTCACTGCCCTCTAGCAGAGGCTACAAAGCAGGAAGTGCTAATTTGTAGAATTAAAGGGAAAATAAGCTTCCTGTACAAGGGATGACCATTCTAAAGGGATGGCCATTCTAAACCGTTCAAAGCTTCTCTTCAGCCCTATAGTATAGAAAGCAGAGTGAGAAATCCATGTTGCTGTTGTGAATGTGAATATCTTGTGCAGTCAGGTGACTGGGAGCAACCCCACCAAAAGTTCTTTTTACACCAGTGGTGATTACTACAGCAAATCTGTCATAAATGAGATATGAATTGGGGTGACTTAAAATTTTGAAGAAAGGAAGGGTACATGTCCTAAGTCCATTTTTTTATAATTTTACTGATGACTGTGCATATCTTTCAACTGTCCAAGAGAAATTATATTTTGGTTGATGATTTACCTGTTGGTGCTTGTACATAGGAGGAAATTTTACTGAATGGTTGTTTAGGGAAAATCTTTCATTTTGCTGCCTGTGCATACATTACATTGAAGGGCTCACTTGGGTGAATGCTTCATTTTGGTGGTTGTACATACTCGGAAATGTTACACGCGTTTTGTTTGGGTAAGCGTTTAAGTTTGGTGATTGTGAATTCCTCAACATTCTACTGCAGGGGTTGCTTGAGAGAAGTGTTCATGCTGGTGGTAGAACATACTAGGAAATGTTACTGAAGGCTTGTTTGGTGAAACATCTTATTTAGATGCATATATACCTGGACATACTAATGAGGATGTTGCTTGGGGAAATAATTAATTGTGTATCAGGGAAGTGCTTGTGCATACATGGTCTGACTGCTGAAGTGACCGCTAGGCAAAAAAGTTTATTGTGCCATTTTGGTGCTTGTGCATACACAATGCAAACGACTGGAGGGGTTACTGGGGAAACATAGAAATTAAGTCTGAAAATTACATATGGTTACATTACTTAGAATACATCACAGAAAGGTAATTGTACTGTAATATGACAGCATATAAGACATCAGATACACCACTGACTAATTAATAGTGTAATGTAAAATAAGCAGACAGTAAATCATTTCTGCTTGTATTATTCTATTTGTGATTAGTAGTTGCATGAGTTAGATAAAATTTATGACTTGTTGACAACTGCCAGCATGGAGCTACCATATTTGTTGTGCATTTTTCCTGGCTTTGTTAGTCATGTGTGGAATTTAGGTGGGAGGAAGGGCTCAGTAATATTTAAGTGTTATACTATTTTACTGAATTACTCAGGTGTTTTCCTTACTGATAATGAGTCTGTTACACAACAGCTGCACAAGGTAATATAATGAATGCCTAATTTAACAGGTTATGTGCAGCAATTATCACCTTTGTCTGAGCATGCATAACTTTGCAGTACTGAAAGGAAGGTCATTATCACATTAGCAATAAGTGCAGTTACAATACAGCAGTGAGTTATTATCACTTTTCAGGTAAAAGTGTCAGCTGCTGTCACTGTTACTCACATAATAAGAAGTAATTATCACTTTGACGAATGCACAAACCAAATTGTGTTTTTTCTCTGTAGTCACTGCAAGCCATCCCCTCCATTCTTCATCAACTAGCTATCCTCCAAAACCTCTGATGTTTTTTTCCTGTATCTATATATATATATATATATATATATATATATATATATATATATATATGTGTGTGTGTGTATCTATGCATATGTGTGTGTATATTGATATGTATGTATGTACATAATGTACTTGCACATATACACATACACACATGAATATCAGTATGGCAGTGGCCTCTCTTGGGAGATAGGGTGATGCATCTGCATACATTGTCTGCAGTTCATTTAGAGAGGATTTACATGTGTCCTTTCTTATAGGTTCATAGGTTCATAGGTTAGTACTGCTAACTGCCCTGGCGAGCCATTTTAAGCCTAGCCAATTATCCATTGGGAGACTCAAACCCTGCACCTTGTGTTTGTAAGGCAAACACCTTAACCATTAGGCCACCCTCCCAACCCCTGTGCATACATTGTCTGTAGTTCATTTAGAGGGGATTTACATGTGCCCTTTTTGTGCCCCCTTGTCAGGTACTGGCCAAGCCCTTATGCACCAAGGTCCGGGAAAGATCCCCTTCAGAGATTTATGCCAACTTCTCTTGTGTTTTTGGGTGCATCACATGGGGCATACCCAGCCATCCATGGATCTTCTGATCGACCTGGATTGCAGTTAGGAACTTGGAGACTCTTCAGCTCAGTCCCAACGTGCTGCTGGCCTAGGTAGAAATGGCCTCAGGGCTGCCACTGTGATGCATTTTCCCACCAGAAAAGGACACATGCAAAAAGACAAAGCCTGGGGCAGTCTTAGTCTTTTCACATGTTGTCTTGGTTGAGTTCTCCACTCAGTTTCCCTCCCTTCAGGTGTAGTAAATGTATGTAGGTCAGGGCAAGACCCTTTACAGTAGCTCCCCCCTTTGAGTCCTTATGACCATTGCTGAAAGGACACATGTAAATGGAAAAGGCAGAGGTAAGGCAGATTGCTGGCACTGCATGCAATCAGGAGTAATTGCTGCTACCAGCAGTCTGAGTGGGTAACCAGCACAGGTATGGGACACTTCAGACGCCCACGGCCTGAAGTCCCGTGCCTGTCCTAGGCATATTAGTGGAGTGGCAGTCCTTTCCCTGCTTTTTATCTTTACATGTGCCCTTTCTGTGCCCCCTTGTCAGTGTTGCGTGTAATTTTGTGTTTTCACGGGTGGTAGGTATGTACCTCCGCAGTGTCATCACCACTTATGTACCTTATGAAAAGAATAATGCCCCTGTGGAGAGGAGTGAAGATTTGGATAGTCTAACCAGGCAATACATTACGATATACCTATATATGTACTTTTACAATAGATCTGTCAAACATCAGTAGTAATCTGTTTGCATTTTCTTTGCTGTACAGGTTTGTCCACCTTCTGACACTGACATGGCTTCATGACCAGGAGAACGACAAGTGAGAGTGTGGGTATGTGGCCATTCCTACATTCACTGGGCTGCCAGCCATGCCTCCGAAAATGAAAACCAGTACAACTTGAGCTTCTCCACATCCAGTCTGAAGGTATACCGGATTGCAAGAAGAGGTATGCATTGGAGCAGAGTACTGCAGTTGTTGGAAGAAAAGTGTTCCATCTACCGTGAGCCCGACATCCTTGTGTTGCACATTGGAGGGAATGATGTCATCAGTCAACCACTGGAAGGCTGCGGTTTCAAATCAGAACAATTTTTGAACACCTGCAGTCGTGGTGGCCACGTTGTCATTTTGTGTGGTCTGACATAATTCCTCGACAGATGTGGAAAACAGCAAACTGTCAATGGGCAGTGCACAAGTCTGGACATTTACAGAATGGGTTCATGCATGGCTTGATACACACGGTTGGGGGATCTACAATCTGTCCTGACAGCATCACCACAAAAGATGTTCACCTGTTCAGAAGGGATGGCGTTCACCTAACTGAGGAATGCATTGCCTTGTTCTTGACTGACCTCCACAATGGCATGAGGAGAGCTATGCAGGATTGGCAATATGCAGCTTGTGAGAAGAATGGAAAACACCCATGACCAAGTAGGGACCAGTATGGTAAGTAAAACTTTATTATGAAATGTGTTGTGTAAAATATATTTTTATGAGTTTGGCAAATAACTATGGTAAGAAGCTGGTGAAGATGCTGAAAAAGAACAACTGTTTCAGGAGAGTGCTAGCATGTACAATCAAATATGTATTGTATGTATATATGTATAGTATTGATAGTTCCAACATGAAAAAGAATTGGGTCCGTATGTTGTACACATGTGCAGATATCAAAGTTTGTTTGGAATTAGGTTATGGAAATTATGATGTTTTTCATAATTTGGTAAATAACTTTGCAAGGGAGCATCTGAATGTGTTAAGTAATACCTCATTTTGAAGACAGTACTGATAGTTCTAACATGGTAAAAGGATGGTGCCTGTATGTTGTACTCATGTGCAGATATCAAAGTTTGTTTCGGACTTAGGTTATGGAAATTATGATTTTTTTCATATTTTTGGTAAATAACTTTGCAAGGGAACATCTGAATGTGCCAAGTAATACCTCATTTTGAAGACAGTATTGTTGGTTCCAACATGGTAAAAGAATTGTGCCTGTATGTTGGACATGTGCAGATATCAACGTTTGTTTTGGACATGGGTTATGAAAATTATGATTTTTTTCATATTTTGGTAAATAACTTTACAAGGGAGCATCTGAATGTGCCAAGTAATACCTCATTGTGAAGACAGTATTGATAGTTCAAACATGGGAAAAGAATAGTGTCTGTATGTTGTGTATGTTGAACTCATGTGCAGATATCACAGATTGTTTTGGACTTGGTTTGTAAATTATGATTTTTTTTTCATATTTTGGTAAATAACTTTGCAAGGGAGCATCTGAATGTGCCAAGTAATACCTCATTGTGTAGACAGTATTGATAGTTAACATGGGAAAAGAATAGTGCCTGTATGTTTTACTCATGTGCAGATATCAAAGTTTGTTTGGACTTAGGTTATGGAAATTATGATTTTGTTTTCATGTTTTGGAAGCTAACTTTGCAAGGGAGCATCTGCATGTGCCAAGTAATACCTCATTTTGAAGACAGTATTGCTGGTTCCAACACGGTAAAAGAATTGTGCCTGTATGTTGGACACATGTGCAGATATCAAAGTTTGTTTGGAATTAGGTTATGGAAATTATGATTTTTTTTCATATTTTGATAAATAACTTTGCAAGGGAGCATGTCAGCGTGCCAAGTAATACCTCATTTTGAAGACAGTGTTACTCCTTACAACATGGTAAAAGAACTGTGTCTGTGCACTCTACACATGTACAGATATCACAGTTTAATTAGTCTTGTACGATTATGAAAATTATACATTTACAATACTTCTCATTAATGGCATGCGTGGTACTCCATTCATAGTATGATATCATTAATGGCATGAATGGTACTCTATTCCTAGTATGATGTCATTAATGGCATGAGTGGTGCTCCATTCCTAGTATATCATTTATGGCATGAGTCGTGCTCCATTCTTAGTATGATATCATTAATGCATGAGTGGTGCTCCATTCCTAGTGTGATATCATTAATGGCATGAATGGTGCTTTGTTCCAAGTATGATATCATTAATAGCATGAGTGGTAAACCCTTGCTGGTATTATATCATTAATAGCATAACTGGTACTCTTTTCCCAGTATGATATAATTAATGGTGTGAGTGGTACTCCATTCCTAGTATGATATCATTAATAGCATAACTGGTACTCCATTCCCAGTATGATATCACTAATGGCGCGAGTGGTAATCTATTCCTAGTATGATATCAATAACAGCATAACTTATACTTTGCTCCCAGCATGATATCATTAATGGCATGCGTGGTACTCCAATTGTAGTATGATATCATAACTGGCATGAGTGGTACTCCGTTTCTAGTATGATATTATTTATGGTATGAGTGGTTCTCCATTCTCAGTATGATATCTTTAATGGCATGAGTGGTGCTCCATTCCTAGTATATCATTAATGATATGAGTGGTACTCCATTCCCAGTATTATTTAATTAATGGCATGAATGGTGCTCCATTCGTAGTATGATGTCATTAATGGCATGAGTGGTGCTCCATTCATAGTATGATGTCATTAATGGCATGAGTGGTGATTTGTTCCAACTATGATATCTTTAATAGCATGAGTGGTACTCCATTCCTAGTATGATATCATTAATAGCATAACTGGTACTCCAATCCCAGTATGATACCATTAATGGCATGAGTGGTACTCCATTCCTACTATGATATTATTAATGGCATGAGTGACACTCCATTCCCAGTATGATATCATTAATGGCATGAGTGGTACTCCATTCCCAGTATGATATCATTAATAGCATAACCGGTACTCCATCCCCAGTATGATATCATTAATGCCATAAGTGGTACTCGATTCCCTGTATGATATCAATTATGGCATGAATGGTGCTCCGTTCCTAGTATGATATAATTAATGGCATGAGTGGTGGTCGGTTCCCAGTATGATATCATTAATGGCATGAGTGGTACTCCGTTCTGAGTATGACATCATTAATGGCATGAGTGGTGCTTTGTTTCTAGTATGATATCATTAATGGCATGACTGGTACTCCATTCTCAGTTTGATATCAGAAATGGCACGAGTGGTGATTTGTTCCTAGTATAACATTAATGGCATGAGTGGTACAGCATTCCTCTTATGACATCATTAATGGCATGACTGGTTCTCCATTCCCAGTATGATATCATTAAAAGTAATACTGGTACTTTATATATTATTTATGGTAGGAGTAGTTCTCCATTCTCAGTATGATATCTTTAATGGCATGAGTGGTGCTCCATTCCTAGTATATCATTAATGATATGAGTGGTACTCCATTCCAAGTATTATTTAATTAATGGCATGAGTGATACTCCATTCCCAGTATGATATCATTAATGGCATGAGTGTCACTCCATTCCTAGTATGATATCATTAATAGTATAACTGGTACTCCATTCCCAGTATGATATCATTAATGGCATGAGTGGCACTCCATTCCTAGTATGATATCATTAACAAAATAATTGGAACTCCATTCCCAGTATGATGTCATTAATGGTATGAGTGGCACTCCATTCCTAGTATGATATCATTAATATTATAACTGGTACTCCATTCTTAGTATGATATCATTAATAGCATGACTGGTACTCCATTCCCAGTATGATATCATTAATAATGTGACTGGTACTCCATTCCTTGTATGCTATTATTAATGGCATGAGTGTTACTCCATTCCTAGTATGATATCATTAATGGAATGAGTGGTACTCCAATCCTAGCATGATATCAATAAAGACATGAGTAGTACTCCATTCCTATTATGATATCATTAATAGCATGAGTGGTGCTCTGTTATAGGACAATATCATTTATAGCATGACTGGTACTCCATTCCCAGTATGATATAATTAATGGCATGCGTGGTACTCCAATCATAGTATAATATCATTAATGGCATGAGTGGTACTCCATTCATAGTATATCATTAATGGCATGAATGGTACTCTATTCCTAGTATGATGTCCTTAATGGCATGAGTGGTGCTCTGTTCTTAGTATGATATCATTAATGGCATGAGTGCTACTCTTTTCCCAGTATGATATCATTAATGGCATGAATGGTGCTCCATTCCTTCTATTATATCATTAATAGCATAACTGGTACTCCATTCCCAGTCTGATATCATTAATCACATAAGTGGTACTCCATTCCCAGTATGATATTATTAATGGCATGAGTGGCACTACGTTCCTATTATGATATCATTAATATCATGACTGGTACTCCTATTCCCAGTTTGATATCATTAATGGCATGAGTGGTACTCCATTCCTAGTATGATATCATTAATGGCATAAGTGGTACTCCATTCCCTGTATGATATCATTAATGACATGATTGGTACTCCATTCCCAGTATGATATCATTAATATAATCTCTGGTACTCCATTCTCAGTATGATATAATCAATGGCATGAGTGGTACTCCATTCCCAGTATATCATTAATGGCATGGGTGGTACTCCACTCCCATTATATCTTTAATGGCATAAGTGGTGCTCCTTTCCTAGTATGATTTCATTAACGACATGAGTGATACTCCGTTCCTAGTATGATATCATTAACGACATGAGTGGTGCTTTGCTCCTAGTATGATTTCTTCAATGGCATGAGTGGTCCTCTATTCTCAGCATGATAGCATTAATGGCATGAGTCGTGCTTTGTTCCTAGTGTGATATCATTAATGACATGAGTGGTAGTCCAATCCTAGCATAATATCACTAATGGCATGAGTGGCATTCCATTCCCAGTATGATATCATTAATGTTATGACAGTTACTCAATTCCCATTATGATATCATTAATGGCATGAGTGGTACTCCATTCCTCATATGATATCAATAATGGCATGACTGGTACTCCATTCCCAGTATGATATCATTACTAGCATGACTGGTACTCCATTCTCAGTATAACGTCATTAACTCATTAACCCCGAGTACCATCACAGGATGCATCTATGGTTACACCCGAGTGCTCACTGAGGCGAGAGCTATTCTTGTGCATTACACCCAAGTGCCGTCTGTCAACGTGACTATGTTTACAAGCATAGCTTAACTCCACTGATGAAAATTTAATTGAAGAGGTACCTGAACTTTGTTAACTACCTTCTCAACTTTATTTTCACAGTGGAGTTAAGTATAGCTTACATAGGATTTTTTAAAGAAAATTGGCAAAGGAAACTGGAAGCCATGATCAATGATCCCAGGTCTGTGCTCAAGGTCGAACGTTTAGTGGAAAAGCTATTTTAACTTTAATTTTCCTCTTAGTTTTTATTCTTGATTTATTTTTTATTTTATGTTTTTATTTTCCTGTGTCTTTTTATTCTTTGCATGGAATAAGCTGTGTTTACGGACTTCTGTAAACGAGGGATGCTTGCATGGCAGCATTCAAACTGCTTCTAATTGGATTTCATTAGAAAAAATGTAGTTGAACCAAGTGACATGCCTTGCGCAGAAATAGTAACACTTTCTGCTTCATGGAGGCTTATACTGCAAGGACACCAAGAAATACAAGCAAAAAAAATGTCCTTGTTTCAACTTTTCAAGTTCTTTTATTTTTCTTTGTGGAGTTTTTAAAAACGAGTAGGAGCATGGCTGCTGTAGACCACCGGCCTGGAGGGAGGCATGGAAAGGAAATGCTGGGAGTGCTCAGCTCTTCCTCAAGGTTGTAAGTGGGAGGAAGTGACCCGAAAGTCATGATTGCCTGCCGGGAAGAGTGATGTATATTACTACAGGTAGCATTGCTGTCACCGCTGTGTTTTGATTAGGGATGGTCTACAGGGAGGTCAGGACCGAGTAAGTAGTTTGCATGGTTGCCAGAACCGTGGGAGATCTTATAGACTCTGTCGGGGTGCATATAAAGGAGGTGGCGAAATGTAAAATTGAATCGAAGTCAGTTGCATCGAATTGACTGCTGTGATAATGATGGCAATAATGCTGCAGGCCGGGTGCTTCCTGAGGGGCGGGCTGTAGTTGAGGGTTTTCGAACCTCACTGTTTTTTCTCCCCAAAATCCATTGAGCAGGTTTCTTTTTCATATTGAAAGTACGCGGGCGGTTAACTTTTTAACCACACTGACAATAAGAACAAGCAAAAAACACTAAAAGGCAAGCACCTACTAAGCGGCAAGTCTATAAAGAGTAATCCAGTAAATTTCTTATAGTGAAACGCTAGCTCCTTTTTACAGGGATTTTTACAGGAATATGATGAACGCCTTGCAACACCAATAAAAGCGCACTTGATGCAGTTAACAAAAAGCTGAACGCAAAATTTATTTAACAGTAAATAAGAGCGTTTTCGCTGTAGTCCTACAGTAGGACTACAGTGAAAATGCTCTTATTTACTGTTCGTTCAGCTTTTTGTTAACTGCATCAAGTGCGCTTTTATTGGTGTTGCAAGGCGTTCATCATATTCCTGTAAAAATCCCTGTAAAAAGGAGCTAGCGTTTCACTATAAGAAATTTACTGGATTACTCTTTACAGACTTGCCGGTTAACTTTTTAACTTTGGTTAACTTTAACGCATTGTGAACATTTTTTGCTCAGAGAATTTTATTTTTAATGCAAATTAGTTGTGTGTGGTTTGCACACTTGTAAAACTGGTAAAGAACACAAATATTGACTGTAACACTGTTTAAAGGTGGAAGTCCGTTGTGCCAACACACAAAGTTAATTTATTTAAGTAGATAAAGTTACCAAAAATATAAAGAAACCCCAATAGTATACAGTCCACGTACTGTTCGTGTTGAAATGTTATCTTATAAATTCTCACAGGCAAAATAAAGTTCGAATAAAATATGAATAAATAAAGCCAGACCTGGGTTCCAGTTAGAAAAGTAGTAAAAGTAAGTCCGTTTGATCGTATGTGCACTTCAGTGAATTCCTATTCAGGATGGCCGGCCCTGGTAGCGGTGTTGGTGCTAATCCAATGCTGTTAGCGTGAGCACACAATAGCTGGAATGGAAATTTAATACGAAAGTAGAATCCAACCGGTGAAGAAAGTTTCCGTGGCAAAATACAGCTAACAGTCACTGAGTGCAATCCGGCGAACTGTCCGCCAAAAGCTGTAAGTGTAGGCAGACTGAAGAACCAAGTCCGCCCAAGCTTTAGCGCAAAGTCTGCAATGTTCTTCACGAACCCAGTCCGGCTAAAATAACAGTAAAGTGAAGCGAAACAGTAAAGTGAAGCCAAAATGAAGCCCAAATTAATGGACTTTCACAATCCAAAAGGCTCAGGGGCAAGTTGACACAATGATGTTAAACGCAAACACGCGTTTTTCATTCAGATATATATCTGAACTTCTTCAGACAAAACGCTGACTAGTTCGCCAGTTAGGATTTAAATAGGCTTGTTTAATCATGTGATTTACCTTAATACAATGCACTTACCATTAAAATATTCGTATACTTATTTATATGAATGTATTGCAGTGTTTGACATTATTGGGTTTAAATGTTACCCAACGACCTACCCTAATAAAAATGTTAAACTCTAAATTTTATTAATGTTTAAATAAAAAACAATTTTATTAAAAATATAAAAAATAAAAATAAAAAATAAAGCATTTATTGTTTAAAATTTAAACATACTACTCCGTTTAGCATATTTTAAATATGTTTTAAATATATTTTAAACATATTTAAAATTATACATAGCTTATAATATTAAATAAAACCATATTCTAAGTCTCTATATTAATGAATTATTAAATAGACAGTTCGTAGTGGACAAGTTATGACATTGTGACATATAAATGAATGTTATTACCTTTAATATCTATAAAATAAAGTAAATTAAATCTGTATATATAAAATTTAATATTCAATTGGTTGCAAAATTTTCAAGCAATTTTTTACAATAGTGTTTTTAAAATGGTTTTAATGGAAAATAATAATCAGATGCATGATTAATAATTTAATATATGTTGTTTTGCACAAATAGTGGAACTATGTTTTTACCTTTAAAATCTATAAAATATATAAAAAATATATATATATGTGTAAAAGATAAACTAAATCTATATATATAGGATTTATATGCATAAAATCTAGTATTCAGTAAATTTCAAAATATTCAAAAATGTTATTAGTAAAAGTATTATTAATGAAAGTTTTTTATTAATAAAAATAGCAGATAAATGCATAATTAATTAATTAATATATGTTGTTTTATATAAGTAATTTCTAAATACCTAAATATAAATATTAGTCTATCAACAATAAATAAATAAATATATTAAATTACTTAACATTTATGTGATAAAAATATTTATTTATTTGATTATATCTACCTAAGATTGTTCTAAGATTTTTAGAATCAGTGTCCATTATACAACAATAAATAAATAAAATATAACTGATAAGGAAACTCCGGTCACGCTGCAGGTTAACACTGGGGTAAGGAAAGGATATATAATCAATAATCAAACGAACTGCAACAAACCCCAGTGATAGCAATATATTCCAACACCATAGACGTTAGAGTCCAATTCAATGAACGTTAGACGACCAAGTAAATAAAATCAGTATACTGTTTAATAAAAGTACAGATAAGCGCTTTCGCTTCACAGCTTCTTCAGATCTATGACAATTATGCTCTGAAAGAGCATCCATTTATAATAAAATATTAAATGCCAATCAAACAATCAAGTCACATAAATAAACATTTAAAGACACATAGTACTCTCAAATTCATATAAGCCTTATTGAAAATATAAAAATGCTTGAGAGACAATTAAAAAATGTAAATTTATGAGATTGAATACAAGGATCTGTATCTAATATACTTAAATATAATGTTTCATTGATCCTTGACATCAAAAAATCATATCTTTGTTTTAAAATAATAAAGTATCTGTCCTGTCCAAGATAACAAAGTTTATTGCGTACTCATGGACAGATAAAGAATAACAAAATTAACTAAACAAAATTAGCTAAACAAAATTGTCTAACAAAGTTATCTAACAAAATTGTAATGACTAACCTGTATAAAAAACATACAAGGCAATGGGACATAAAATAATAAAAATACCATGTATAGCAAGGTATAAAAATCTTGTTGGTTAAGGATCATAAAGAGAGGAATTCTTAGAACAAGTGAATAAAATTTCTATGCCTCATTAGTTATACTATATTATTTTATATTTCTTCTTTGTCTCAACCTTGGTCTTAGAGACGCTCTTTCATTGAGGCCTGATCCTTTGTCTGCTTTCAGTAGTAGGATCCATTCACTTTCTTTGCCCTCAGTGTATGTGACTACATCTCCACCCCTTGGATTCTGATGTATCACCTCAAGGACTTTGAATGTAAAAGTGTGCGAGGAATCTGTCATCATGACATGCTTCGCTAAAGCATTATGTATCGAGCACTTTCTTATGTGATATATATGCTCCCTCATTCTGTCCCTAAGTGGACGGTTAGTTTTCCCTACATAGAATGAGGAGCATATCTGACAGGTAGCTAAATACACAACATGTGGTGTCATGCAATCTGCTTCTACAAAAATAGAGAAACTCTTTCCCAAATCTGGGTGAAAAAAATATGGTGTCTCATCTATATAACAACAGAAATTGCATCGTCCACACGGTTTCGTACTACCTCCATTCATATCCAATCTGGTATTAGTGGTATAGCAAAGTTTTCTTTTTAAATTCTTTTTGTTTCTATACATAAACTTAGGGCGATCCCCCACTATGGTTCTAATTTCATCGTCAACCAACAGGATGTCCCAATGCTTGTTCATAATCTCTCTTAATTCTGAGTGATCTGATGTATACTGTGTGTTAAATTTAATGGTACGTAGAGACAGCATATGTGAATTCTGATCCATCAAGTGTTCTTGTGGGCCAAAATAAGGTGATCCCTTGGTGGATCTCAGAAATGAAGCAGCCTTCAGCTGCTCACTGATTTCTTGTTTACGATAGCCTCGTTCTACAAGTCTATCATTCAAATTGGATAGCTCCGTTTCATAGCATTGATCAATGGGGTTGAGTCTAGATGCTCTAATAGCTTGCCCTCTCACAATGTTCCTAAAGACATGTGAAGGATGCATGCTAGTCCTATACAGTAAATTGTTGCTGTAGCAACTTTTTCGAAAAACCCCTGTATTAATAATATTGTTATCTAACCTTTCAATGAACATGTCAAGGAACTCTATCCTATAATGTGAGCTGTTCATTGTAAATTTAAGACAAGTAAGTAGATCATTCATGTTGGTAAAAAACAGATCAAGTTGTTCCTTTGTCCCCTTCCATAAAACAAACAAATCATCGACGAAACGTCGGTAAAAAATAACATGTTGTTTAAATAAAACATCTCCAAATAGAGACTGCTCCTCCCATTGGGCTAGAAACATGTTGGCGTAGCTATTGGCACAGGGTGTGCCCATAGCTACGCCATCTTTCTGCCTATATATTTCCTCTCTAAACATGAACAAATTATTTTCTAATATAAGCTCCAAGAAGCAAGTTATTAAGTCTATTTTAACTGCTGGATAGTCACTATACTTGCGCATATATTCAGTAACATACATGACACCCAAATCATTGGGGATCATGGTAAATAAAGATTGAATATCGAATGTAACAAAAATATATTCCATGTCTATCGTCACATCTTTTATGCAAGTGTATAAATCTAGTAGAAATTGTTTTGAGTCTTTTAAAACTGTCTTGTTGTTATTCAATACATGCCTCAGATGCTTTTCTACATAGACTGATAAGTGTTCAGTCACCCAGCCTCGGCCTGACACTATGGGTCTTAATGGAGGATTTGTCAGGTCTTTATGAATCTTTGGGAGGCCATGTATAATGGGTATTACAGGGTGAGGGATGATAAGATATTCATAAGTATCCCTATCTATCAAATGTCCCATAAAAATGTCGTTAATCGTGTTGTACACATATCTAATGATCTGAGCTACATCATGTCTGGCTATTTTAACATAATATTCATCAGACAGCACAGAAATCATGCGTGCATCATAATCAGTCATATCCATGACCACAATCTTCCCTCCCTTGTCAGCGGGTCTAATAGCTAGACTTGGGTCACTATGTAATTTCCTGAGGCTGAGTCTTTCACCATGCGTAAGGTTGTCTTTACTATAATAATGCTTCATGGACACTCCATTTTCATAATAGTTAAAAAGTTCATCTTCAGTAAGTCTCATATATGCTTCAATCAATGGGTGATTAATGGGTGTAAACTCACTTAGATTCTTAAACTTAAGCTCACTATGTGCCTGATTGCTATCTTTAAACATAAATTTCAACATAGTATTTCTGCAAAAAAGTCGAACATCCATTATGGTGTCTACCAGATTACTCCTACTTCTAGGAATAAAGTTGAGCCCTTTGTTCAACAAGCTCAACTCTTCATTGGTCAAGTTATAATTCGACATGTTATGCACTAGTGTTTGTCTACCCACATTTTTCTCAGTGTCTTCTGTGGGGTATACTCTTCTGAGAGTTTTCTTTTTTGTCTGCCCCTGCTTACCGAGCGGGAACGAAACTTGCTGTTCTCCGCTCTGACTGGGAGAGGAAAAACCAGTTGGGCAGACGTATTAGTAGTGGGATGTGTAACAGTTTGCTTTGGTCTAACGACCTGTTCACTAGTATGTATGTCAATAGGTTCTTCACTAATTTATTAGTTTTGTCTTTGGCTATCTTAACCTCTGGGTACAGGTTAGTATTATTTTCTACTGTAGAATGTACTAAGTGTATCACGTCTGTGGAATCATTGCAAAGTTCACTATGTGAAACATTATTAATTACAACATCATAAATAAATAAACTTCTATTCATCTCAGCAAGTTTTTCATTTTTAATACACATGCAATAGAACAAAGTTCGTTAAGTCCTGGTTCTCTATATGCTGCTAGGCGTAGTTGCCATGCCAATTCGTGTTTTTCCAATTCTAGTTTCAAGAAATTATCAGTTATGTAATCACACTGATTTATTTTGTTTAAAATTTGGTTGATTACCATAAATTTAAAACTGTGACTTGTATTCGAATTGCAATGTCTAGCTAAAGCATTTTCCTCTTTGTTCTTTCTGATTGCATATGTATGTTCATAGATTCTATCTCTTAGACGTCTATCCGTTTTTCCAATATAAAAACATTCACATTGTGTACATCGAGCAAGATAGACGATAGCTTTAGAGTTACAATCATATGAACCATGAACAAAGAACTTGTCTCTTCTTATAATAAACATTTCTGACTCATCAATGTAACAACAGTATCTACATGCCCCACATTTGTGGGTACCCCTGTTGCTTTTCTTAATGTTACATTTCTGTTCTAATAATTTTTTCATATTTGTGCCCCGTCTATATGTAACTATAGGACCAAAATTTAACACTTTTGCAAGGTCTTTATCTGATGTTAGCCAATACCAATATTTTCTCAGTACTTTACATATTTCCAAGGCTTCTGGACAATATGTAAAGGTAAATGCAATGGTATAATTTTGTACTTTATCTATTTTATCTACATTTACTTCTTGGTGGGATGTATAAGGCTCAACTGAAGTTAATTCAGTACCCTCACTTGATGTTGCATTGAATATATGTGTTGCATTTCCAGAACCCCCATGTAAAATCGCTTTGTATATTCCAGTTTTTCTTTTATTAATTACCTCTTTGAATATTTCATCTAAAAATTCTGATGGATATCCTCTACTATAAAATTTATGGTACAGTGAGTTACATTCATTCTCAAAGTCCTCTTCTAGGGTGACCATCCTAGCCGCCCTAACAAGCTGACCCTTGACTACTGATTTTTTCTGGTGGCTAGGATGGGCACTTGTATAATGAAGAAAAGTATTCGAGTAAGTACTCTTTCTATAAATTTTTGCTATATAACCTTCTGTGCCCTTGCTGAGTTCCACATCTAAGAAGTTGATTATGTTGTCTTGATAATTTTTTGTGAATTTTAAGAATGAAGAAGTTGCATTAAAGAAATCAACTAATTGATCTGCTTGTTCTTGTTCTCCTTTTAAAATAATAAAAATGTTGTCTAAAAATATTTTATATGTAAATATAATTCCATTCCATTGACTATTAAAGATATGGTTTGTCTCCCAGTAGGCCATGACTAAATTTGCAAAACTTGAGCCTACTGGTGACCCCATGACAACCCCTATTTTTTGTATGTACAATTCATTTTCAAAAGACACAAAATTATATTTCAAAATTATGTCTAAAAGTTGTTCTACCACTAAACATTCATTAGTGGTGGCGCCTTTTGATCTAATAAAATCTACAACCCATTCTGTACCTAGATCATGAGGTATGCAAGAATAAAGATCAATAACATCCACCGTTAAAAAGTTGTGTTTAATATCAAATGTTGTATTTTGTATCTCTTCCAAAAATGACCATGAATCCTTAAGAATGTGTTTTTCTTTACATACATAATTTTTCAATATAGAATCTACTAATTTGGCACATGCATATGTCATGGATTGTCTTGCATCCACTAGCGCCCTAAATGGTGGATTAAATAGGTCCTTGTGAAGTTTAGGAATCCCAAAAATTTTTGGTATTCTGGGTGTTAGCATAGTTAAATATTGTTTTTGACTATTGTCTATTAATCCATCCAAAAACATGTCATTAATAAAGGTTTTTATACTAGTGAATGCTTTATTCAACTGATTTTTGTTTGAACCCTCATATGTGTCCTTTTCTAAAACTCTTGTCATAATATTTGAGTAGTCTGTATTATACATTACTACCAGGCCTCCACCTTTGTCTGGCTTCATTAGTCTAAGTGGAAGACTTCTTAGTTGTTTTAACAGTTCTGTAAAAACATAGTTCCACTATTTGTGCAAAACAACATATATTAAATTATTAATCATGCATCTGATTATTATTTTCCATTAAAACCATTTTAAAAACACTATTGTAAAAAATTGCTTGAAAATTTTGCAACCTATTGAATATTAAATTTTATATATACAGATTTAATTTACTTTATTTTATAGATATTAAAGGTAATAACATTCATTTATATGTCACAATGTCATAACTTGTCCACTATGAACTGTCTATTTAATAATTCATTAATATAGAGACTTAGAATATGGTTTTATTTAATATTATAAGCTATGTATAATTTTAAATATGTTTAAAATATATTTAAAACATATTTAAAATATGCTAAATGGAGTAGTATGTTTAAATTTTAAACAATAAATGCTTTATTTTTTATTTTTATTTTTTATATTTTTAATAAAATTGTTTTTTATTTAAACATTAATAAAATTTAGAGTTTAACATTTTTATTAGGGTAGGTCGTTGGGTAACATTTAAACCCAATAATGTCAAACACTGCAATACATTCATATAAATAAGTATAGGAATATTTTAATGGTAATTGCATTGTATTAAGGTAAATCACATGATTAAACAAGCCTATTTAAATCCTAACTGGCGAACTAGTCAGCGTTTTGTCTGAAGAAGTTCAGATATATATCTGAACAAAAAACGCGTGTTTGCGTTTAACATCATTGTGTCAACTTGCTCCTGAGCCTTTTGGATTGTGAAAGCCCATTAATTTGGGCTTCATTTTGGCTTCACTTTACTGTTTCGCTTCACTTTACTGTTATTTTAGCCGGACTGGGTTCGTGAAGAACATTGCAGACTTTGCGCTAAAGCTTGGGCGGACTTGGTTCTTCAGTCTGCCTACACTTACAGCTTTTGGCGGACAGTTCGCCGGATTGCACTCAGTGACTGTTAGCTATATTTTGCCACGGAAACTTTCTTCACCGGTTGGATTCTACTTTCGTATTAAATTTCCATTCCAGCTATTGTGTGCTCACGCTAACAGCATTGGATTAGCACCAACACCGCTACCAGGGCCGGCCATCCTGAATAGGAATTCACTGAAGTGCACAAACGATCAAACGGACTTACTTGTACTACTTTTCTAACTGGAACCCAGGTCTGGCTTTATTTATTCATATTTTATTCGAACTTTATTTTGCCTGTGAGAATTTATAAGATAACATTTCAACACGGACAGTACGTGGACTGTATACTATTGGGGTTTCTTTATATTTTTGGTAACTTTATCTACTTAAATAAATTAACTTTGTGTGTTGGCACAACGGACTTCCACCTTTAAACAGTGTTACAGTCAATAGTTGTGTGTGGTGTTTGCTGCTTCTCTTTTTTTCATTTGGTGGACAAGTCCTTGTGAATGGTGTAGATTTTTTTGGGAGGTTATGTCAGATGTACACTTGAGCTGCTCCATTTATAATCAACTAAGTGTAAACTAACGGGGGTAGTTAATGGACATTTGAAATATAGGCGAGGAATGTTTTAAAAGCTTAAGAGATATTTGCACAAATAACTTTTCAGTAAAAACATTGTGTGTTACAGAACTTCTGTCTGTAAATTTAGGACTAGTTTTAAAGGAATTTTACACGATGTATTATGCAGGTGTCTCAGCGTGCATAGCTGTACTTGGATTTAGTTTTCTGAAGTCTTTTCCCTCACTAAGCAGTAGCTACCATATATATATATATATATATATATATATATATATATATATATATATATAAGCAGACTGTATGAGTTAAAAGGAAAGTGTTTAGTCGTGCTTTGGTTATGTGTTTCTTGGTGGATCCAGAGGTTGTGGCTCCCCACCTGATGTACTTATGAAATATGTTTTCATGTGGGAATATTGTCAGTCGTGAAGAAAAATGAGCCCCTATTTTTTTCTGCACATGTTATAGGACAAAAACTTTGTGACTGACAGTCCCAGCATCAACGATTGACCGCAGCAGTGACATGTAGATGTCAAATTTTAAACATCTGAACAGAAATATCTTGTGCTATTAAGACTGTAACATGCAATTAACTCTTCAAAAGCTGTGCAATAAGTTACTTAGTTGCTGTACTATTTAATATCATGCAGGTTATTTCACTGTTAAATCAGATAGGTGAACTGATTTTTAGTAAAATAAGTAGATGTCGTGTCGGTAACATTAAATTACTATGTTGCTTGCTGTACATCGCTGACCTTTGATGTGTTGGTAACATTAAATTACAATGCTTGCTGCACAACTCTGACCTTATTAAAATTGATCTGTAGCTGTGTGTAGGGGGGGGGGGCTGCATCTCACTTTTAATCCAGCTGTAATTATTAGTATGAAGTAGTTATTTTACTACCAGTTTGGGGACTGAGGGTTTGCAGCCTCTCCTTACCAATACATGAACTTTGCAATTAGTAACCTCTGCAGAGTGCTGTTAAGTTTGCAGTATTGTATCAGCACATTATCGGAACAAAATGTTCACAAAATACTTTGGGAGTAAAAGGATGGATCAGGGAATTTGCAGGTAGCATGAGTAAAGGAATGTCAGACCTACTTAAAATAAATCCATTCATTACCTGAGGAAAGTAAACTGAAATATAGAATGTAATTTAAAAAAAATTCTGTTTTGTTACTGCATTTCAATAAGGCAGACTTTAATATTTCAGTACATTCCTGTGAGTGGGAATAGGTTGCATAAATTGTATTGAGGGTGGCATATGGATGGACGTGGGTGGGACTTGCTTCTTGTGCATCCTATAGGTTCATAATAGGTTAGTAGGCTAATGGCCTTAGGGCCTTTACAAGCCTGGCCAAGTTATACCTGTGTTCCCTAAATGACATTGGTTAGATGGTGTGTGATCAGCACAGACTACCCTTGTCTGTGAGAGACATAGGTGCCACCCCCCCCCCCAGGTTACAGTTGAATAGTGTCATTGAGTAGCTCTGCTTCATGTGAAGTTGTAGTTTATTCCAGAGGAGTGGCAATATCTGGTAGATGTCAGACTCCAGCATGTTCTGTTAATGTCACACGCTACGTTGAGATCCCTGGAGCTAGTGACGTTTGTTTTGTTTGATTTGTGGATGTGCAGCATTTCCATTAGGAAATTAGAGTCAGAGACTGCTCTGTAGGCCAGGCAAAAGTCACCTCTCAACAGCCTGTAGGATTATAGAGTATGACAGGGCTTTCAGTCTTTGCATGTAGGTCATGTATTGGAGGCCTTGAATTTTCTTGGTGAGAAGCCTCTGTGGTCTCTCCAGCTGCTGCAAGTGCCTAATGAGGTGCATGCAAAAAGGGAGCATTGCATGCTATTAATGATCTGATGAGGGTCGAGACAGATGAGGTATAGCATCCTTAGTCTTGGATGCGATGCTCTTTCTTATGAGACAAGCAATGTAGAAGGCTTTTCTTACCTCTGTGGACACATAATGATTGGAGCTTAGATCAACTTGTGTTCCCAAATCTTACACTACTGTGTTTGTGCTTTTGGGGGGGGTGCTATCAATATTGTAATTTGCAGGGATTTCCTCCTTGCCAAAGGGGTTAATGCACTTTTTTGTGTTTAGTTTTTAGTCCGTGGTTTTGGCGTCAATCATTTGTTTGTCGGTCTCTCCTGTAATATGTTAACATTGTTTTGGGACTCCGTGATTTGCAATCAGTGAACTTAATAAGCCACAGGCCATCTACTTTTGCCTGGACTTCAGAGAAGTAGATTCCAAACAGTTAGAGGGCCCAGGACAGATCTTTGTGGTATGCCACTGGTAACTGGTCTACTGGTAGAGGTGGAATCCCCAACTTTGACAGCATGTGTTCTGTCAGTGAGCCAGTTGGCTACCTGTCTAGTGATGTATGAGTTAATCCCCAGCTGGGATAGTTTGTCAGTGATACCCGAGTGGGAGATTGTGACAAAAGCCTTGACTAAATCAAGATAGGCAGTATGTACATTTGTGCCTTCATCCAGGACGTTGGTGACATTCTCGAAGTCCACCAGGTTCAGTAAGCTTGATCTACCCTTAATGAAGCCAGACTGGCTCAGGTCAAAAGTTTGAAGGTCGCTCATGTCCTGTTTTTCTCAAATGTTGCAAGTATGGGTGGTTGCTGCTGCTCACCTAAGGTTTTATTTCTTTCTATTCTTATTGGAATATTATGTCTAAAAGAAAAGAAGTTCAGTGCAAGAGTTAAGTTTTTGAAAAAAAATTCAAATTATTTCTTGCTTTTTTAATGTGTCCAGTTAATTGTTTATATAGAGGAAGTGTTGGCTTAGTTTTATATAGCTATCTGACATTTTTAAGGGCTGCAGATTGCAGTTGCTTGATTTGGTTTTGCATTTAGAATTTGATGGGTGGGGTGATGGTGAGTCGTGCAGCTGGTTACTTAATGTCTCTGGGCTGACCTGAAACTTGCTATTGGATTTGTTTAGGAATGACATACACCTGGCTGCTTGATTATGCTGGGGCCTGCAGCTGCTGTGTTGTGGAGGCCTGCGACATTATGACTTCTGAAGCTTTGGATCTTCTGTTGTACTAGAGCTAATGATGCAGGCTTCCTTTTAGATATTCTGTGCACCAGAAAAGAAAATGGTGAGATGGAAATGGCACATTTTATCAATTTTAATGGTCATTGGGTTTCAGGTACCTAAATGTGTGCTGTAGGTGAATATGGGACCAGACTGTGTCCCGGCTGCATCCTACATGAACTCCAAGAAGAGCTAAACCCAAACATAAAACTACTGTTCAATCTCAGCCTTACTACAGGATATGTACCCAAAGAGTGGCATACAGCAACAGTGGTCCCTCTCCACAAAGGTTGTACCTCAACGGATCCTGGAAACTATCGCCCCATAAGCCTGACTAGCTTGGTCTGCAAAGCTATGGAAAGGATCATCATGGACCTCATAAATAAAGATATTGGGGACCTACAGACACTGGATCCTACCCAGTTTGGCTTTAAGGGCAGATCCTGCCTCTTAAACCTGGTCGATTTCTTTGAAACAGTCACCAAGGCCATTGACAAGGGGAAGGTGGTCCACACAGCCTACCTGGACATCTCAAAAGCCTTCGATTACAATACCCCACTCGGGCATTATAGATAAGCTCACCAGCTTAAATATAAACCCCTATGTCACTAGATGGGTTGCAAACTGGCTCAAGGACAGAACCCACATGATTAGAATTGTTGGAGCCATGTCAGACTCCAAACCAGTTACAAGTGGCATCCCACAAGGCTCAGTCCTGGGACCTCTCTTGTTCGGTATATATTTCTCAGAGGTACAGGCCAACACGGAAGGACTGTGGCTGACCAAGTTCGTAGATGACTGCAAACTGGGTGCCATAATCGACTCTCCAGCCAACACAAGCATCCTCCAAAAGGGCCTCATAGAAACAAACAACTGGTGCCAGAGCCATGGCCTCAAGCTAAACGCCAAAAAGTGTATAGTCATCCCCTTTGGCAAAACAAAGTGCCCACAAATTAGTGTGAGGTTTGACAGGCGTCCGCTGTAGCTTCTGACATCTTATAAAGGGAAATATTTCAGTATGGAGTTATGTAAGATGCTTTACAATAAGGCCGAGTACATTGAAACAGTAAAGTATTACTTATTGTGGTATTGCTCTGCTGGCCTGGGTGGGGGAGGGAGACAGAAATGAGAGGTTCCATTCTGTGTACTAGGAGTACTTTAGATTTTTTTTCTGACAGTAGTCCTTGATTGTTGGAGGCACGTTGTTGTTTTAAAGTAATGGCTTTGGCTATGAATTTTAAGGCAGATGCATTTTTTGAGGGGGTGGAAGCTGTATTGTGTACTGTCAATTTAGACTGCCATAATTTTATAGAAAAGTAGGATTTGCCATTTTAGCTTAGCTGCTGTATCTCCCCAGTGATATTTACTTGGCTGATATGCAAGGGTTTCCATAATGCTGTTGTAACGCAGTTTAAGCATCTCATCACAGTGGCAAATAATGGACTCTGTCACATCATTACTTTAGCATATCTCCGGCTCTTGATTAAGTTGCGTCTTGTATTTTGAGCTGAGGTGAAGTTGTAATACATGTTTAGACTAAAATGTATCAGTACTGCACAAACATGTTCTAGGTGCCCACTGCTCTACATAATGTGTCCAAAGTCAGGCTTTGAGTTTCGCTCAATAAGTAGTTGATTTTTTAAACTATGTTCAAAAGATTTTGTAGAAATTTAAGTAATTTTTCATTTTGCTTGGTGTTTTCAGTGTGCGATTTATTACTGAAAATTAAAAAGTTTATTCCGTGTACTTCACAGTGAAAGTGTAGTTTTGCTAGCAGTACGGTGTATATAAGTTCATTGTCTTTTTTTTTTTTCTGGTAATATACACTCTGTTGGAGGTATTAACTGGCATGACCGGGGGTTGCAACATTTGTGGGAAAGAGGAGGCAACTAGTCCAATATATGGATTAACATAGCAGAAAAATAGCAGTGAGACTAATACAGAGTTGGAAGCAGTGTGGGTGTGGAATTCAGAGAGAGAGAGACTGTGTCAGTCTGGGCATGTATGTGTGTGCCTGTTTTGGGCTACTCCCTTGTAACACTCCAAAATAAAATAACATTTAAGAACAATATTCATTCCTTCCCTGTCAGACATCATGTTGAAAGTTTCATGGTCTGAAAGCATAGTTCAGGAAGCTTGTTAACAATAGAGACCTTGCAGCAAATCAGTCATACCTCTCAACTGTCCAGGCTTTCACAGAATGTCCTGATTTTTTGTCTCTTAGTTTTAGTCTGTTCCTCATAAAATGTGTGGTTTTCTAGATTTATGTGGCAAACCCGTGAGAACTGAAGTCACTAAATAATGACAGGCATTTGAGCTTCGATCTTCATATCCTTCAGAAAATGCAGGCTAACACATTACATTTTACTCTAGTCACATTCTAAGCTTATGAGAGCAAGATATAAAATTTGTCCCTATTTCTGAGGCTTTGCCCCCCATCCCCCATTATTTTTGGCTTTGTATAGATTTTTTTTTTTGCTAAGAGGTATGCCAGGTAATTCAAATCATGCATTCTGTAAAGAGCATTCATTAATTTAGCTGCATTTTTGGATTTTATTTTGTTTTATTGACCTGAATAATATGTCACATTCCTAAGGTTTATTTCCTCAGAAAAGCCAGAATCTTACTGAATAAATGAGAGTTGCTCAGGATCATCTTTTATTTAATTTATTTTCTAACCAGATCCATACCTTTGGGCTTTGTTAACCAGGTAAGTAAAATAATCTTTCTTGGCCACTGAACGGCTGCAGGGAAAATGCAATGTACATAGACAGTTTGGAGTTGCCAGCCAAGCTGTACATTTTTTTTTCAGATGAGGGAAGGAAACCAGAGTACCTGAAGAAACTCCACACCAACATAAAGGGGACATGTGGACCTCACCAGCAATACTGAGCCAATATGTTGTTAGTTCGACATTTTAGACTTGGAATAAATTATTTTACACCTTTGATTCTGTTTCTGCCTGGCATCGTTCTTCAGGTGTACAGGCTTCCAGCTTATATCATTATTTTTCAGTTACTTAAGATTCTTTAATCTGTAATATAAGAAAAGGTTGTGATAACTGCGCAGTAATGAATTAAGAAAAAATACATGTAGTTACTTTTATTTTTATATCAGAAGGCTGTTTACCTGTTTTTATCAGAAGGCTGGAGTGCTAAGCTGTTGCTAAGATGATGTAACTCAGGAGAGATAAATATACAATTGAAAACTGGCAGGTTAGCCCCTGGAGGGCTTGAGTACCCAATGGTCAGCTGGTCTAAGTCAAAGGGACAGCATGTTTTTTTTTTAACAGTTCACTGCCCTCTAGCAGAGGCTACAAAGCAGGAAGTGCTAATTTGTAGAATTAAAGGGAAAATAAGCTTCCTGTACAAGGGATGACCATTCTAAAGGGATGGCCATTCTAAACCGTTCAAAGCTTCTCTTCAGCCCTATAGTATAGAAAGCAGAGTGAGAAATCCATGTTGCTGTTGTGAATGTGAATATCTTGTGCAGTCAGGTGACTGGGAGCAACCCCACCAAAAGTTCTTTTTACACCAGTGGTGATTACTACAGCAAATCTGTCATAAATGAGATATGAATTGCGGTGACTTAAAATTTTGAAGAAAGGAAGGGTACATGTCCTAAGTCCAATTTTTTATAATTTTACTGATGACTGCGCATACCTTTCAACCGTCCAAGAGAAATTATATTTTGGTTGATGATTTACCTGTTGGTGCTTGCACATAGGAGGAAATTTTACTGAATGGTTGTTTAGGGAAAATCTTTCATTTTGCTGCCTGTGCATACATTACATTAAAGGGCTCACTTGGGTGAATGCTTCATTTTGGTGGTTGTACATACTAGGAAATGTTACACGCATTTCGTTTGGGTAAGCGTTTAAGTTTGGTGATTGTGAATTCCTCAACATTCTACTGAAGGGGTTGCTTGAGTGAAGTGTTCATGCTGGTGGTAGAACATACTAGGAAATGTTACTGAAGGCTTGTTTGGTGAAACATCTTATTTAGATGCATATATACCTGGACATACTAATGAGGATGTTGCTTGGGGAAATAATTAATTGTGTATCAGGGAAGTGCTTGTGTATACATGGTCTGACTGCTGAAGTGACCGCTGGGCAAAATAGTTTATTGTGCCATTTTGGTGCTTGTGCATACACAATGCAAACAACTGGAGGGGTTACTGGGGAAACATGGAAATTAAGTCTGAAAATTACATATGGTTACATTACTTAGAATACATCACAGAAATGTAATTGTACTGTAATGTGCCAGCATATAAGACATCAGATACACCACTGACTAATTAATAGTGTAATGTAAAATAAGCAGACAGTAATTCACTTCTGCTTGTATTATTCTATTTGTGATTAGTAGTTGCATGAGTTAGATAAAATTTATGACTTGTTGACAACTGCCAGCATGGAGCTACCATATTTGTTGTGCATTTTTCCTGGCTTTGTTAGTCATGTGTGGAATTTAGGTGGGAGGAAGGGCTCAGTAATATTTAAGTGTTATACTATTTTACTGAATTACTCAGGTGTTTTCCTTACTGATAATGAGTCTGTGTTACACAACATCTGCACAAGGTAATATAATGCATGCCTAATTTAACAGGTTATGTGCAGCAATTATCACCATTGTCTGAGCATGCATAACTTTGCAGTACTGAAAGGAAGGTCATTATCACATTAGCAATAAGTGCAGTTACAATACAGCAGTGAGTTATTATCACTTTTCAGGTAAAAGTGTCAGCTGCTGTCACTGTTACTAACATAATAAGAAGTAATTATCACTTTGACGAATGCACAAGCCAAATTGTGTTTTTTCTCTGTAGTCACTGCAAGCCACCCCCTCCATTCTTCATCAACTAGCTATCCTCCAAAACCTCTGATGTTTTTTCCTGTATATATATATATATATATATATATATATATATATATATATATATATACATATCTATGCATATGTGTGTGTATATCGATATATATGTATGTATATAATGTACTTGCACATATACACATACACACATGAATATCAGTATGGCAGTGGCCTTTCTTGGGAGATAGGGTGATGCATCTGCATACATTGTCTGCAGTTCATTTAGAGAGGATTTACATGTGTCCTTTCTTATAGGTTCATAGGTTCATAGGTTAGTACTAAGCTAACTGCCCTTGCTAGCCATTTTAAGCCTAGCCAATTATCCATTGTGAGACTCAAACCCTGCACCTTGTGTTTGTAAGGCAAACACCTTAAGCATTAGGCCACCCTCCCAACCCCTGTGCATACATTGTCTGTAGTTCATTTAGAGGGGATTTACATGTGCCCTTTTTGTGCCCCCATGTCAGTTACTGGCCAAGCCCTTATGCACCAAGGTCCGGGAAAGATCCTCTTCAGAGATTTATGCCAACTTCTCTTGTGTTTTTGAGTGCATCACAGGGGGCATACCCAGCCATCCATGGATCTTCTGATCGACCTGGATTGCAGTTAGGAACTTGGAGACTCTTCATCTCAGTCCCATAGTGCTGCTGGCCTAGGTAGAAATGGCCTCAGGGCTGCCACTGTGATGCATTTTCCCTCCAGAAAAGGACACATGCAAAAAGACAAAGCCTGGGGCAGTCTTAGTCTTTTCACATGTTGTCTTGGTTGAGCTCTCCACTCAGTTTCCCTCCCTTCAGGTGTAGTAAATGTATGTGGGTCAGGGCAAGACCCTTTACATTAGCTCCCCCCTTTGAGTCCTTATGACCATTGCCGAAAGGACACATGTAAATGGAAAAGGCAGAGGTAAGGCAGAGTGCTGGCACTGCATGCAATCAGGAGTAATTGCTGCTACCAGCAGTCTGAGTGGGTAGCCAGCACAGGTATGGGACACTTCAGATGCCCACGGCCTGAAGTCCTTTGCCTGTCCTAGGCATATTAGTGGAGTGGCAGTCCTTTCCCTGCTTTTTATCTTTACATGTGCCCTTTCTGTGCCCCCTTGTCAGTGTTGTGTGTAATTTTGTGTTTTCACGGGTGGTAGGTATGTACCTCCGCAGTGTCATCACCACTTATGTACCTTATGAAAAGAATAATGCCCCTGTGGAGAGGAGTGAAGATTTGGATAGTCTAACCAGGTAATACATTACGATATACCTATATATGTACTTTTACAATAGATCTGTCAAACATCAGTAGTAATCTGTTTGCATTTTCTTTGCTGTACAGGTTTGTCCACTTTCTGACACTGACATGGCTTCATGACCAGGAGAACGACAAGTGAGAGTGTGGGTATGTGGCCATTCCTACATTCACTGGGCTGCCAGCCATGCCTCCGAAAATGAAAACCAGTACAACTTGAGCTTCTCCACATCCAGTCTGAAGGTATACCGGATTGCAAGAAGAGGTATGCATTGGAGCAGAGTACTGCAGTTGTTGGAAGAAAAGTGTTCCATCTACCGTGAGCCCGACATCCTTGTGTTGCACATTGGAGGGAATGATGTCATCAGTCAACCACTGGAATGCTGCGGTTTCAAATCAGAGCAATTTTTGAACACCTGCAGTCGTGGTGGCCACGTTGTCATTTTGTGTGGTCTGGCATAATTCCTCGACAGATGTGGAAAACAGCAAACTGTCAATGGGCAGTGCACAAGGCCAGACGTTTACAGAATGGGTTCATGCATGGCTTGATACACAGGGTTGGGGGATCTACAATCTGTCCTGACAGCATCACCACAAAAGATGTTCACCTGTTCAGAAGGGATGGCGTTCACCTAACTGAGGAATGTATTGCCTTGTTCTTGACTGACCTCCACAATGGCATGAGGAGAGCTATGCAGGATTGGCAATATGCAGCTTGTGAGAAGAATGGAAAACACCCATGACCAAGTAGGGACCAGTATGGTAAGTAAAACTTTATTATGAAATGTGTTGTGTAAAATATATTTTTATGAGTTTGGCAAATAACTATGGTACGAAGCTGGTGAAGATGCTGAAAAAGAACAACTGTTTTAGGAGAGTGCTAGCATGTACAATCAAATATGTATTGTATGTGTATATGTATAGTATTGATAGTTCCAACATGTGAAAGAATTGGGCCCGTATGTTGTACACATGTGCAGATATCAAAGTTTGTTTGGAATTAGGTTATGGAAATTATGATTTTTTTTCATAATTTGGTAAATAACTTTGCAAGGGAGCATCTGAATGTGTTAAGTAATACCTCATTTTGAAGACAGTACTGATAGTTCTAACATGGTAAAAGAATCGTGCCTGTATGTTGTACTCATGTGCAGATATCAAAGTTTGTTTCGGACTTAGGTTATGGAAATTATGATTTTTTTCATATTTTTGGTAAATAACTTTGCAAGGGAACATCTGAATGTGCCAAGTAATACCTCATTTTGAAGACAGTATTGCTGGTTCCAACATGGTAAAAGAATTGTGCCTGTATGTTGGACATGTGCAGATATCAACGCTTGTTTCGGACATGGGTTATGAAAATTATGATTTTTTTTCATATTTTGGTAAATAACTTTACAAGGGAGCATCTGAATGTGCCAAGTAAAACCTCATTGTGAAGACAGTATTGATAGTTCAAACATGGGAAAAGAATAGTGTCTGTATGTTGTGTATGTTGTACTCATGTGCAGATATCACAGTTTGTTTTGGACTTGGTTATGGAAATTATGATTTTTTTTTCATATTTTGGTAGCTAACTTTGCAAGGGAGCATCTGAATGTGCCAAGTAATACCTAATTTTGAAGACAGTATTACTGGTTCCAACATGGTAAAAGAATTGCGCCTGTATGTTGGACACATGTGCAGATATCAAAGTTTGTTTGGAATTAGGTTATGGAAATTATGATTTTTTTTTTCATATTTTGATAAATAACTTTGCAAGGGAGCATGTCAGCGTGCCAAGTAATACCTCATTTTGAAGACAGTGTTACTCCTTACAGCATGGTAAAAGAACTGTGTCTGTGCACTCTACACATGTACAGATATCACAGTTTAATTAGTCTTGTACGATTATGAAAATTATACATTTACAATACTTCTCATTATTATGCCCATATCTTTGCAAGGGAGCATGGTGATCACACAAATGATGCATCATTTTGAAGCTGCCATTCAGATGCACAACTTCTACACTGATATGTAGGCTCTGTCTGTTACAGGTGATGAGATATTATGCTTTGTTTATTTATGAATTATGAAAAATATTATATAAATCATATTTCTGAATATCTCAAGAAAGGAACATCACACAGTAATGGTTAAGGTATTATTTTAAAGCTGACATTCATACTAACAAATTACATTCAAATTGTATGGGTCTGCATGGTACATTGACCAAGATATTATGCTTTGTTTTTCCAAAAAGGTAAAAAATATGCACAATATCAGCATTCCTTGCCAAATATTTAATAATGACTTTGATATACACTATCAACATTTACACTGTTGGAAAGGTCAGTGTCTGCTGAACAACTTTTGCGTTTACATTTTTAGTCTAGCTCTTATAGTTAAAGAGTTATGAACATTTGTTTTCTGTATGGTATTACAAATGGATTTTCTGAAAATGAGCTCAGGCTGCACTGTTGTTCCTATGGTGGAATTAAGCAGTCAGCTTTTCCAGAGCTCCTTCGGAGTGAATGAGTTAATGGCATGAGTGATACTCCATTCCCAGTATGATTTCATTAATGGCATGATGTGTACTCCATTCTCAGTATGATATCATTAATGGCATGAGTGGTGCTCTAGTCCTAGTAAGATATCATTAATGGCATGAGTGGCACTCCATTCCTATTATGATATCATTAACAGCATAACTGGTATTCCATTCCCAATATAATATCATTAATGGCGTAAGTGATACTCCATTCCTAGCATGATATAATTAATAGTATTATTGATTCTCCATTTCTAGTACAATATCATTAATAATATATGTGGTTCTCCATTCCTAGTATTATATCATTAATAGCATGAATGGTACTCCTTTCCCAGTATAATATAATTAATAGCATGACTGGTACTCCATTCCTTGTATGATATTGTTAATGGTATGAGTGTTACTCCATTCCTAGTATGATATCATTAATGGGATGAGTGGCACTCCATTCCTAGTATGATTTCATTAACAGAATAACTGGAACTCCATTACCAGTATGATATCATTAATGTCATAAGTGGTTCTCCATTCCTAGTATGATGTCATTAACAGCATAATTGGTACTCCATTCCTAGTATGATATCATTAATGGCATGTGTGGTACTCCATTCCTAGTATGATATCATTAACATCATAACTGGTACTCCATTCCCAATATGATATAATTAATGGCGTAAGTGATACTCCATTCCTAGTATGATATCATTAATAGTATTATTGATTCTCCATTCCTAGTATGATATCATTAATAATATATGTGGTTCTCCATTCCTAGTATTATATCATTAATAGCATGAATGGTACTCCTTTCCCAGTATAATATAGTTAATGGCATGACTGGTACTCCATTCCTTGTATGATATTGTTAATGGTATGAGTGTTACTCCATTCCTAGTATGATATCATTAATGGGATGAGTGGCACTCCATTCCTAGTATGATTTCATTAACAGAATAACTGGAACTCCATTACCAGTATGATATCATTAATGTCATAAGTGGTTCTCCATTCCTAGTATGATGTCATTAACAGCATAATTGGTACTCCATTCCTAGTATGATATCATTAATGGCATGTGTGGTACTCCATTCCTAGTATGATATCATTAAAGGCATAAGTTGTACTCCATTCCTAGTATGATATCATTAATGGCATGTGTGGTGCTCCATTCCTAGTAATGCATCAGTAATGGTATGATTGGTGCACCACTCCTAGTATGATATCATAAATGGAATAAGTGGTGATTTGTTCCAAGTTTGATATCATTAATTGCATGAGTTGAACTCCATTCCCAGTATGATATCATTAATGGCATGACTGGTACTCCATTCTCAGTATAATATCATTAATGGCAGGAGTGGTGTTCCATTCCTTGTATGATATCATTAATGGCATGAGTGGTGCTCCATTCCTATTATGATATCATTAACAGCGTAACTGGTACTCCATTCCCAGTATGATATCATTAATGGAGTAAGTGGTACTCCATTCCTTGTATGATATCATTAATGGTATGAGTGGTACTCCATTGCCAACATTATATCATTAATGGTGTGAGTGGTGCTTCATTTCTAGTATGATATCCTTAATGGCATGAGTGGTGCTCCATTCCTTGTATATCATTAATGGCATGAGTGGTGCTTTGCTCTAAGTATGATATCATTAATAGCATGAGTGGTACTTCATTCATAGTATGATATCATTAATAGCATAACTGGTACTCTATTCCCAGTATGGTATCATTAATGGCATGAGTGGTACTCCATTTCCACTATGATATCATTAATGGCATGAGTGGTGCTCCATCCCAGTATGATATCATTAATGGCATGAGTGGTGCTCCTGTCCTAGTATGATATCATTAACAGCATGACTGGTACTCCATTCCCAGTATAATATCATTAATGGCATGTGTGGTACTCCATTCATAGTATGATATCATTAATGGCATGAATGGTACTCTATTCCTAGTATGATGTCATTAATGGCATGAGTGGTGCTCCGTTCCTACTATATCATTTAATGCATGAGTTGTGCTCCATTCTTAGTATGATATCATTAATGCATGATTGGTGCTCCATTCCTAGTATGATATCATTAATGGCATGAGTGGTGCTTTGTTCCAAGTATGATATCATTAATGACATGAGTGGTACTCCATTCCCAGTATGATATAATTAATAGCATAACCGGTTCTCCATTCCCATTATGATATCTTTAATGACATGAGTGGTGCTCCTTTCCCAGTATGATATCATTAATGGCATGAGTGGTACTCAATTCTTATTATGATATCATTACCAGCGTAACTGGTAATCCATTCCCAGTATGATATCATTAATGGTGTAAGTTATACTCCATTCATAGTATGATATCATTAGTAGTATTACTGGTGCTCCATTCCCAGTATAATATCATTAATGGCATGAATAGTGCTCCATTCCTAGTATGATATCATTAATAGTATAAGTGGTACTCTGTTCCTAGTATTATATCATTAACAGCATGAATGGTACTCCATTCCCAGTATGATATAATTAATAACATGACTGGTACTCCATTCCTTGTATGATATTATTAATGGAATGAGTGTTACTCCATTCCTAGTATGATATCATTAATGGGATGAGTGGTACTCTATTCTTAGTATGATATCATTAATGGTATCAGTGTTACTCCATTCCTAGTATGATATCATTAACAACATAACTGATACTCCATTCCCAGTTAGACATCATTAATGGCATGAGTGGTACTCCATTCCTAGTATGATATCATTAATCGAATAACTGGTACTCCATTCCCAGTATCTATCATTAAAGGCATGAGCGGTACTGCATTCCTCGTCAGATAAAATAAATAGAATAACTGGTAATCCATTTCCAGTATGATACCATTAATGGCATGAGTTGTACTAGATTCCTAGTGTGATATAATTAATAGAATAACTGGTACTCCATTCCCAGTGTGATATCATTAATGGCATGAGTGGTGCTCTGTTCCCAGTATAATATCATTAATGGCATGAGTGGTAATCCATTCCTAATATGATATCATTAATAGCATGAGTGGTACTCTATTCCTAGTATGATATCATTAATGGCATGGGTGGTACTCCAATCGTAGTCTGATATCATTAATGGCATGAGTGGTACTCAATTCCTAGTATGATATCATTTATGATATGACTGGTTATCCATTCTCAGTATGATATCATTAACGGCATGAGATGTGCTCCATTTCTAGTATATCATTAATGGCATGACTGTTACTCCATCCCTAGTATGATATCATTAATAGAATAAATGGGTCTCCATTCCCAGTATGATATCATTAATGGCAAGAGTGTTACTCTATACCTAGTATAATATAATTAATAGCATAATTGGTACTCCATTCCCAGTATGATATCAATAATGACATGAATGGTGCTCCATTCCTAGTATGATATCATTAATATTATAACTGGTACTCCATTCTTAGTATAATATCATTAATAACATGACTGGTACTCCATTGCCAGTATGATACAGTAAGATATCATTAATAACGTGACTGGTACTCCATTCCTTTTATGCTATTTTTAATGGCATGAGTGCTACTCCATTCCTAGTATGATATAATTAATGGGATGAGTGGTACTCCAATCGTAGAATGAAATCATTAAAGGCATGAGTGGGTACTCCATTCTTATTATGATATAATTATTAGCATGAGTGGTGCTCTGTTCCTAGGATATAATTTATAGCATGTCTGGTACTCCATTCCCAGGATAATATCATTAATGGCATGCATGGTACTCCATTCATAGTATGATATAATTAATGGCATGAATGGTACTCTATTCCTAGTATGATGTCATTAATGGCATGAGTGGTGCTCCGTTCCTAGTATACCATTTATGGCATGAGTCGTGCTCCATTCTTAGTATAATATCATTAATGCATGAGTGGTGCTCCATTCCCAGTATGATATCATTAATGGTATGAGTGGTGCTTTGTTCCAAGTATGATATCATTAATAGCATGAGCGGTACTCCCTTCCTAGTATGATATCATTAATAGCAAAACTGGTACTCTTTTTCCAGTATGATATAATTAATGACATGAGTGGTACTCAATTCCTAGTATGATATCATTAATAGTATAACTGGTACTCCATTCCCAGTATGATATCATTAATGGCATGAGTGGTAATCTATTCCTAGAATGATATCATTAATGACATGAGTGGTGCTCCATTCCTAGTATGATATCATTAATAGCACAACTTGTACTTTGCTCCCAGCATGATATCATTAATGGCATGCCTGGTACTCCAATTGTAGTATGATATCATTAATGGCATGAGTGGTACTCCATTCCTAGTATGATATCATTTATGGTATGACTGGTTCTCCATTCTCAGTATATCTTTAATGGCATGAGAGGTGCTCCATTCCTAGTATATCATTAATGGCATGACTGTTACTCCATTCCTAGTATGATATCATTAATATAATAAATGGTACTCCATTCCCACTATGATCTCATTAATGGCATGAGTGTTACTCTATTCCTAGTATGATACCATTAATAGCATAATTGGTACTCCATTCCCAGTATGATATCATTAATGACATGAATGCTGCTCCATTTCTAGTATGATATCATTAATATTATAACTGGTACTCCATTCTTAGTATGATATAATTAATAGCATAACTGGTACTCCATTCCAAGTATGATACAGTAAGATATCATTAATAATGTGACTGGTACTCCATTCCTTGTATACTATTATTAATGGCATGAGTGTTACTCCATTCCTAGTATGATATCATTGATGGGATGAGTGGTACTCCAATCCTAGAATGATATCATTAAAGGCATGAGTGGGTACACCATTCTTAATATGATATCATTATTAGCATGAGTGGTGCTCTGTTCCTAGGATATAATTTATAGCATGACTGATACTCCATTCCCAGGATAATATCATTAATGGCATGAGTGGTACTCCATTCATAGTATGATATCATTAATGGCATGAATGGTGCTCTATTCCTAGTATGATGTCATTAATGGTATGAGTGGTGCTCCGTTCCTAGTATATCATTTATGGCATGAGTCGTGCTCCATTCTTAGTAGAATATCATTATTGCATGAGTTGTGCTCCATTCCCAGTATGATATCATTAATGGCATGAGTGGTGCTTTGTTCCAAGTATGATATCATTAATGGCATGAGCAGTTCTCCCTTCCTAGTGTGATATCATTAATAGCATAACTGGTACTCTTTTCCCAGTATGATATAATTAATGGCATAAGTGGTACTCCATTCCTAGTATGATATCATTAATAGCATAACTGGTACTCCATTCCCAGTATGATATCATTAATGGCATGAGTGGTAATCTATTCCTAGTATGATATCATTAATGGCATGAGTGGTGCTTCATTCCTAGTATGATATCATTAATAGCAGAACTCGTACTTTGCCCCAGCATGATATCATGAATGGCATGCGTAGTACTCCAACTGTAGTATGATATCATTAACAGCATGAGTGGTACTCCATTCCTAGTATGATATCATTTATGGTATGAGTGGTTCTCCATTCTCAGTATGATATCTTTAATGGCATGAGTGGTGCTCCTTTCCCAGTATATCATTAATGGTATGAGTGGTACTCCATTCCCAGTATTATTTAATTAATGGCATGAGTGGTGCTCCATTCCTAGTATGATATCATTAATGGCATGAGTGGTGCTCCATTCATAGTATGATATCATTAATGGCATGAGTGGTGCTTTGTTCCAACTATGATATCATTAATAGCATGAGTGGTACTCCATTCCTAGTATGATATCATTAATAGCATAACTGGTACTCCATTCCCAGTATGATATCATTAATGGCATGAGTGGTAATCTATTCCTAGTATGATATCATTAATGGCATGAGTGGTGCTCCATTCCTAGTATGATATCATTAATAGCATAACTCGTACTTTGCTCCCAGCATGATATTATTAATGGCATGCATGGTACTCCAATTGTAGTATGATATCATTAACGGCATGAGTAGTATCCATTCCTAGTATGATATCATTTATGGTATGAGTGGTTCTCCATTCTCAGTATGATATCTTTAATGGCATGAGAGGTGCTCCATTCCTAGTATATCATTAATGGCATGACTGTTACTCCATTCCTAGTTTGATATCATTAACAGAATAAATGGTACTCCATTCCCAGTATGATATCATTAATGGCATGAGTGTTAGTCTATTCCTAGTATGTTATCATTAATAGCATAATTGGCCCTCCATTCCCAGTATGATATCATTAATGACATGAATGGTGCTCCATTCCTAGTATGATATCATTAATATTATAACTGGTACTCCATTCTTAGTATGATATAATTAATAGCATGACTGGTACTCCATTCCCAGTATGATACAGTAAGATATCATTAATAACGTGACTGGTACTCCATTCCTTGTATGCTATTATTAATTTCATGAGTGTTACTCCATTCCTAGTATGATATCATTAATTGGATGAGTGGTACTCCAATCCTAGCATAATATCATTAAAGGCATGAGTGATACTCCGTTCCTATTATGATATCATTAACAGCATGAGTGGTGCTCTGTTCCTAGGATGATATAATTTATAGCATGACTGGTACTCCATTCCCAGTATGATATCATTAATGACATGTGTGGTACTCCAATCATAGTATGATATCATTAATGGCATGAGTGGTACTCCATTCATAGTATATCATTAATGGCATGAATGGTACTCTATTCCTAGTATGATGTCCTTAATGGCATGAGTGGTGCTCTATTCCTAGTATGATATCATTAATGGCATGAATGCTACTCTTTTCCCAGTATGATATCATTAACGGCATGAATGGTGCTCCATTCCTTCTATTATATCATTAATAGCATAACTGGTACTCCATTTCCAGTCTGATATCATTAATCACATAAGTGATACTCCATTCCCAGTATGATATTATTAACGGCATGAGCGGCGCTATGTTCCTATTATGATATCATTAATATCATGACTGGTACTCCGATTCCCAGTTTGATATCATTAATGGCATGAGTGGTACTCCATTCCTAATAGGATATCATTAATGACATGAGTGGTACTCCATTCTCAGTATGATATCATTAATATAATGTCCGGTACTCCATTCTCAGTACGATATAATCAATGGCATGAGTGGTACTCCATTCCCAGTATGATATCATTAATGGTATGAGTGGTACTTCACTCCCATTGTGATATCTTTAATGGCATGAGTGGTGCTCCTTTCCTAGTATGATTTCATTAATGACATGAGTGGTACTCTGTTCCTAGTATGATATCATTAATGGCATGAGTGGTGCTTTGCTCCTAGTATGATTTCTTCATTGGCATGAGTGGTCCTCTATTCTCAGCATGATAGCATTAATGGCATGAGTGGTGCTTTGTTCCTAGTATGATATCATTAACGTATGAGTGGTAGTCCAATCCTAGTATAATATCACTAATGCCATGAGTGGTATTCCATTCCCAGTATGATATCATTAATGTCATGACAGTTACTCAATTCCCATTATGATATCATTAATGGCATGAGTGGTACTCCATTCATCAGATGATATCAATAATGGCATGACTGGTACTCCATTCCCAGTATGATATCATTAATAGCATGACTGATACTCCATTCTCAGTATAATATCATTAATGGCATGAGTGACACTCCTTTCCCAGTATGATATCATTAATGGCATGAGTGGTTCTCTAGTCCTAGTATGATATCATTAATGGCATGAGTGGTACTCCATTCATATTATGATATCATTAATAGTGTAACTGGTACTCCATTCCCAGTATGATATCATTAATGGCGTAAGAGATACTCCATTCCAAGTATGATATCATTAATAGTATTATTGGTACTCTATTCCCAGTATAATATCATTAATGGCATGAGTGGTACTCCATTCCTAGTATGATATCATTAATAGAATAACTGGTACTCCATTCCCAGTATTATATCATTAATGTCATGAGTGGTACTCCATTCCCAGCATGATATCATTAATGGCAAAACTGGTTCTCCATTCCCAGTATGATATAAATAAAGGCATGAGTGGTGCTCCATTCCTAGTATAATAAAATAAATAGAATAACAGGTACTCCATTCCCAGTATGATATAATTAATGGCATGAGTGGAACTCCATTCCTATTATGATATCATTAACAGCATACTGGTACTCCATTCCCAATATGATATCATTAATGGCGTAAGTGATACTCCATTCCTAGTATGATATCATTAATAGTATTATTGATTCTCCATTCCTAGTATGATATCATTAATAATATATGTGGTTCTCCATTCCTAGTATTATATCATTAATAGCATGAATGGTACTCCTTTCCCAATATAATATAATTAATAGCATAACTGGTACTCCATTCCTTGTATGATATTATTAATGGCATGAGTGTTACTCCATTCCTACTATGATATCATTAATGGGATGACGAACTCCATTCCTATTATGATATTATTAATGGAATGAGTGGTACTCCATTCCTAGTATGATATCATTAACAGTATAACTGGTATTCCATTCCCAGTATGATATCATTAATTTCATGAGTGGTACTACATTCCTAGTATGATTTCTTTAATAGAATAACTGGTACTCCATTACCAGTATGATATCATTAATGTCATAAGTGGTTCTCCATTCCTAGTATGGTGTCATTAACAGCATAATTGGTACTCCATTCCTAGTATGATATCATTAATGACATGAGTGGTACTCCATTCCTAGTATTATATTATTAAAGTCATAAGTTGTACTCAATTCCTAGTATGATATCATTAATTGCATGTGTGGTGCTCCATTCCTAGTATGTTATCATTAATGGTATGAGGGGTGCACCATTCCTAGTATGATATCATAAATGGCATGAGTTGTGATTTGTTCCAAGTTTGATATCATTAATGGCATGAGTTGAACTCCATTCCCAGTATGATATCATTAATGGCTTGACTGGTACTCCATTCTCAGTATGATATCATTAATGGCATGAGTGGTGTTCCATTCCTCATATGATATCATAAATGGCATGAGTGGTGATTTGATCCAAGTTTGATATCATTAATGGCATGAGTTGAACTCCCTTCCCAGTATGATATCATTAATGGCATGACTGGTACTCCATTCTCAGTATAATATCATTAATGGCAGGAGTGGTGTTCCATTCCTTGTATGATATCATTAATGGCATGAGTGGTACTCCATTCCTTTTATGATATCATTAACAGCGTATGTGGTACTCCATTCCCAGGATGATATCATTAATGGAGTAAGTGGTACTCCATTCCTAGTATGATATCATTAATAGTATCGCTGCTACTCCATTCCCAGTATGGTATCATTAACGTCATAATTGGTGCTTCATTCCTAGTATGATATCCTTAATGGCATGAGTGGTGCTCCATTCCTAGTATATCATTAATGGCATGAGTGGTGCTTTGCTCTAAGTATGATATCATTAATAGCATGAGTGGTACTCCATTCATAGTATGATATTATTAATAGCATAACTGGTACTCTATTCCCAGTATGATATCATTAATGGCATGAGTGGTACTCCATTTCCACTATGATATAATTAATAGCAAAACAGGTAATCCCTTCCCAGTGTGATATCATTAAAGGCATCGGTGGTGCTCTGTTCCAAGTACGATATCATTAATCGCATGAGTGGTACTCCATCCCAGTATGATATCATTAATGGCATGAGTGGTGCTCCTTTCCTAGTAAGATATCATTAATGGCATGAGTGGTACTCCATTCCCAGTATGATATCATTAATAGCAAAACAGATAATCTCTTCCCAGTGTGATATCATTAAAGGCATCGGAGGTGCTCCGTTCCCAGTATGATATCATTAATGGCATGAGTGGTGCTCCTTTCCTAGTAAGATATCATTAATGGCATGAGTGGTACTCCATCCCAGTGTGATATCATTAATGGCATGAGTGGTGCTCCTTTCCTAGTATGATATCATTAACAGCATGACTGGTACTCCATTCCCAGTATACTATCATTAATGGCATAAGTGGTGCTTTGTTCCAAGTATGATATCATTAATAGCATGAGTGGTACTCCCTTCCTAGTATGATATCATTAATAGCATAACTGGTACGCTTTTCCCAGTATGATATCTTTAATGGCATGAGTGGTGCTCCATTCCTAGTATGATATCATTAATGGCATGAGTGCTACTCAGTTCCTAGTATGATATCATTAATGGCATGAGTGGTACTCAATTCTTATTATGATATAATTACCAGCGTAACTGGTACTCTATTCCCAGTATGATATCATTAATGGAGTAAGTGGTACTCCATTCATAGTATGATATCATTAGTAGTATTACTGGTACTCCATTCCTAGTATAATGTCATTAATGGCTGAATGTTGCTCCATTCCTAGTATGATATCATTAATAGTATAAGTGGTACTCTGTTCCTAGTATTATATCATTAACAGCATGAATGCTACTCCATTCCCAGTATGATATAATTAATAACATGACTGATACTCCATTCCTAGTATAATATCATTAATGGGATGAGTGGTACTCCATTCTTAGTTTGATATCATTAATGGTATGAGTGTTACTCCATTCCTAGTATGATATCATTAACAACATAACTGGTACTCCATTCCCAGTTAGACATCATTAATGGCATGAGTGGTACTCCATTCCTAGTATGATATCATTAATCGAATAACTGGTACTCCATTCCCAGTATGCATCATTAAAGGCATGAGTGTTACTGCATTCCTAGTCGGATAAAATAAATAGAATAACTGGTAATCCATTCCAGTATGATACCATTAATGACATGAGTTGTACTAGATGATATAATTAATAGAATAACTGGTACTCCATTCCCAGTGTGATATCATTAATAACGTGACTGGTACTCCATTCTTTGTATGTTATTATTAATGGCATGAGTGTTACTCCATTCCTAGTATGATATCATTAATGGGATGAGTGGTACTCCAATCCTAGAATGATATCATTAAAGGCATGAGTGGGTACTCCATTCTTATTATGATATCATTATTAGCATGAGTGGTGCTCTGTTCCTAGGATATAATTTCTAGCATGACTGGTACTCCAATCCCAAGATAATATCATTAATGGCATGTGTGGTACTCCATTCATAGTATGATATCATTAATGGCATGAATGGTACTCTATTCCTAGTATGATGTCATTAATGGCATGAGTGGTGCTCTGTTCCTAGTATATGATTTATGGCATGAGTCGTGCTCCATTCTTAGTATAATATCATTAATGCATGAGTGGTGCTCCATTCCCGCTATGATATCATTAATGGCATGTGTGGTGCTTTGTTCCAAGTATGATATCATTAATAGCATGAGCGGTACTCCCTTCCTAGTATGATATCATTAATAGCATAACTGGTACTCTTTTCCCAGTATAATATAATTAATGGCATATGTGGTACTCCATTCCTAGTATGATATCATTAATAGCATAACTGGAACTCCATTCCCAGTATGATATCATTAATGGCATGAGTGGTAATATATTCCTAGTATGATTTCATTAATAGAATAACTGGTACTCCATTACCAGTATGATATCATTAAAGTCATAAGTGGTTCTCCATTCCTAGTATGATGTCATTAACAGCATAATTGGTACTCCATTCCTAGTATGATATCATTAATGGCATGAGTGGCACTCCATTCCTAGTATGATATCATTAAAGGCATAAGTTGTACTCCATTCCTAGTATGATATCATTAATGGCATGTGTGGTGCTCCATTCCTAGTATGTTATCATTAATGGTATGAGTGGTGCACCATTCCTAGTATGATATCATAAATGGCATGAGTGGTGATTTGTTCCAAGTTTGATATCATTAATGGCATGAGTTGAACTCCATTCCCAGTATGATATCATTAATGGCATGACTGGTACTCCATTCTCAGTATAATATCATTAATGGCAGAAGTGGTGTTCCATTCCTTGTATGATATCATTAATGGCATGAGTGGTACTCCATTCCTATTATGATATCATTAACAGCGTAACTGGTACTCCATTCCCAGTATGATATCATTAATGGAGTAAGTGGTACTCCATTCCTAGTATGATATCATTAATAGTATTGCTGGTACTCCATTCCCAGTATGGTATCATTATTGGTATGAATGGTGCTCCATTCCCAGTATGATATCATTAATAGTATAAGTGGTTCTCCATTCCTAGTATGATGTCATTAACAGCATAATTGGTACTCCATTCCTGGTATGATTGGTACTCCATTGCCACTATTATATCATTAATGGTGGGAGTGGTGCTCCATTCCTAGTATATCATTAATGGCATGAGTGGTGCTTTGCTCTAAGTATGATATCATTAATAGCATGAGTGGTGCTCCATTCATAGTATGATATAATTAATAGCATAACTGTTACTCTATTCCCAGTATGGTATCATTAATGGCATGAGTGATACTCCATTTCCACTATGATATCATTAATAGCAAAACCAGTAATCCCTTCCCAGTGTGATATCATTATTGGCATGAGTGGTGCTCTATTCCTAGTAAGATATCATTAATAGCAAAACTGGTAATATCTTCCCAGTGTGATATCATTAAAGGCATCGGTGGTGCTCTGTTCCCAGTATGATATCATTAATGGAATGAGTGGTACTCCATCCCAGTATGATATCATTAATGGCATGAGTGGTGCTTCTTTCCTAGTATGATATCATTAACAGCATGACTGGTACTCCATTCCCAGTATACTATCATTAATGGCATGTGTGGTACTCCATTCATAGTATGATATCATTAATGGCATGAATGGTACTCTATTCCTAGTATGATGTGATTAATGGCATGAGTGGTGTTCCGTTCCTAGTATATCATTTATGGCATGAGTTGTGCTCCACTCTTAGTATGATATCATTAGGGGCATGAGTGGTGCTTTGTTCCAAGTATGATATCATTAATAGCATGAGGGGTACTCCCTTCCTAGTATGATATCATTAATAGCATAACTGGTACTCTTTTCCCAGTATGATATCTTTAATGGCATGAATGGTGCTCCTTTCCTAGTATGATATCATTAATGGCATGAGTGGTGCTTTGTTCCAAGTATGATATCATTAATAGCATGAGGGGTACTCCCTTCCTAGTATGATATCATTAATAGCATAACTGGTACTCTTTTCCCAGTATGATATCTTTAATGGCATGAGTGGTGCTCCTTTCCTAGTATGGTATCATTAATGGCATTAGTGGTGCTCAGTTCCTAGTATGATATCATTAATGGCATGAGTGGTACTCAATTCTTATTATGATATCATTACCAGCGTAACTGGTACTCCATTCCCAGTATGATATCATTAATGGTGTAAGTGGTACTCCATTCATAGTATGATATCATTAGTAGTATTACTGGTACTCCATTCCCAGTATAATATCATTAATGGCATGAAGGGTGCTCCATTTCTAGTATGATATCATTAATAGTATAAGTGGTACTCTGTTCCTAGTATTATATCATTAACAGCATGAATGGTACTCCATTCTCAGTATGATATAATTAATAACATGACTGATACTCCATTCCTTGTATGATATTATTAATGGAATGAGCGTTACTCCATTCCTAGTATAATATCATTAATGGGATGAGTGGTACTCCATTCTTAGTTTGATATCATTAATGGTATGAGTGTTACTCCATTCCTAGTATGATATCATTAACAACATAACTGGTACTCCATTCCCAGTTAGACATCATTAATGGCATGAGTGGTACTCCATTCCTAGTATGATATCATTAATCGAATAACTGGTACTCCATTCCCAGTATGTATCATTAAAGGCATGAGTGATACTGCATTCCTAGTCGGATAAAATAAATAGAATAACTGGTAATCCATTCCAGTATGATGCCATTAATGGCATGAGTTGTACTAGATGATATAATTAATAGAATAACTGGTACTCCATTCCCAGTGTGATATCATTAATAACGTGACTGGTACTCCATTCTTTGTATGATATTATTAATGGCATGAGTGTTACTCCATTCCTAGAATGATATCATTAAAGGCATGAGTGGATACTCCATTCTTATTATGATATCATTATTAGCATGAGTGGTGCTCTGTTCCTAGGATATAATTGATACCATGACTGGTACTCCATTCCCAGGATAATATCATTAAGGGCATGTGTGGTACTCCATTCATAGTATGATATCATTAATGGCATGAATAGTACTCTATTCCTAGTATGATGTCATTAATGGTGTGAGTGGTGCTCCATTCCTAGTATATCATTTATGGCATGAGTCGTGCTCCATTCTTAGTATAATATCATTAATGAATGAGTGGTGCTCCATTCCCACTATGATATCATTAATGGCACAAGTAGTGCTTTGTTCCAAGTATGATATCATTAATAACATGAGCGGTACTCCCTTCCTAGTATGATATCATTAATAGCATAACTGGGTCTCTTTTCCCAGTATGATATAATTAATGGCATAAGTGGTACTCCATTCCTAGTATGATATCATTAATAGCATAACTGGTACTCCATTCCCAGTATGATATCTTTAATGGCATGAGGAGTAATCTATTCCTAGTATGATATCATTATTGGCATGAGTGGTGCTCCATTCCTAGTATGATATCATTAATAGCATAACTTGTACTTTGCTCCCAGCATGATATCATTAATGGCATGCCTGGTACTCCAATTGTAGTATGATATCATTAACAGCATGAATGGTACTCCATTCCTTGTATGATATCATTTATGGTATGAGTGGTTCTCCATTCTCAGTATGATATCTTTAATGACATGAGTGGTGCTCCATTCCTAGTATATCATTAATGTTATGAGTGGTACTCCATTCCCAGTATTATTTAATTAATGGCATGAGTCATGCTCCACTCCTAGTATGATATCATTAATAGCATGAGTGGTACTCCATTCCTAGTATGATATCATTAATAGCATAACTGGTACTCCAATCCCAGTATGATACCATTAATGGCATGAGTGGTACTCCCTTCCTAGTATGATATTATTAATGGCATGAGTGACACTCCATTCCCAGTATGATATCATTAATGGCATGAGTGGTACTCCATTCCCAGCATGATATCACTAATAGCATAACTGGTACTCCATTCCCAGTATGATATCATTAATGGCATGAATGGTACTCCATTCCCAGTATGATATCATTAATGCCATAAGTGGTACTCCATTCCCTGTATGATATCATTAATGGCATGAGTGGTGCTCCATTCCTAGTATGATATCATTAATGGCATGAGTGGTGGTCGGTTCCCAGTATGATATCATTAATGGCATGAGTGGTACTCCGTTCCGAGTATGATATCATTAATAGTATAACTGGTACTCCTTTCCCAGTATAATATATTTAATAGCATGACTGGTACTCCATTCCTTGTATGATATTATTAATGGCATGAGTGTTACTCCATTCCTAGAGTGGTATTATTAATGGGATGACTGGCACTCCATTCCTAGTATGATATTATTAATGCAATGAGTGGTACTCCATTCCTAGTATGATATCATTAACAGCATAACTGATACTCCATTCCCAGTATGATATCATTAATTTCATGAGTGGTACTCCATTCCTAGTATGATTTCATTAATAGAATAACTGGTACTCCATTACCAGTATGGTATCATTAATGTCATAAGTGGTTCTCCATTCCTAGTATGATGTCATTAACAGCATAATTGGTACTCCATTCCTAGTATGATATCATTAATGGCATGAGTGGTACTCCATTCCTAGTATGATATCATTAAAGGCATAAGTTGTACTCCATTCCTAGTATGATATCATTAATGGCATGTGTGGTGCACCATTCCTAGTATGATATCATAATTGACATGAGTGGTGATTTGTTCCAAGTTTGATATCATTAATGGCATGAGTTGAACTCCATTCCCAGTATGATATCATTAATGGCATGACTGGTACTCCATTCTCAGTATAATATCATTAATGGCAGGAGTGGTGTTCCATTCCTTGTATGATATCATTAATGGCATGAGTGGTACTCCATTCCTATTATGATATCATTAACAGCGTAACTGGTACTCCATTCCCAGTATGATATCATTAATGGAGTAAGTGGTACTCCATTCCTAGTATGATATCATTAATAGTATCGCTGGTACTCCATTCCCAGTATGGTGTCATTAATGGTATGAATGGTGCTCCATTCCTAGTATGATATCATTAATAGTATAAGTGGTTCTTCATTCCTAGTATGATGTCATTAACAGCATAATTGGTACTCCATTCCTAGTATGATATCATTAATGGTATGATTGGTACTCCATTGCTAGTATTATATTATTAATGGTGGGAGTGGTGCTTTATTCCTAGTTTGATATCCTTAATGGCATGAGTGGTGCTCCATTCCTAGTATATCATTAATGGCATGAGTGGTGCTTTGCTCTAAGTATGATTTCATTAATAGCATGAGTGGTACTCCATTCATAGTATGATATCATTAATAGTATAACTGGTACTCTATTCCCAGTATGGTATCATTAATGACATGAGTGGTACTCCATTTCCACTATGATATCATTAATAGCAAAACCGGCAATCCCTTCCCAGTGTGATATCATTATTGGCATGAGTGGTGCTCCATTCCTAGTAAGATATCATTAATAGCAAAACTGGTAATCTCTTCCCAGTGTGATATCATTAAAGGCATCGGTGGTGCTTCATTCCCAGTACGATATCATTAATGGCATGAGTGGTACTCCATCCCAGTATGATATCATTAATGGCATGAGTGGTGCTCCATTCCTAGTATATCACTTATGGCATGAGTTGTGCTCCATTCTTAGTATGATATCATTAATGCATGATTGGTGCTCCATTCCTAGTATGATATCATTAATGGCATGAGTGGTGCTTTGTTCCAAGTATATCATTAATAGCATGAGCGGTACTCCCTTCCTAGTATGATATCATTAATAGCATAACTGGTACTCTTTTCCCAGTATGATATAATTAATGGCATAAGTGATACTCCATTCCTAGTATGATATCATTAATAGCATAACTTTTACTCCATTCTCAGTATGATATCATTAATGGTATGAGTGGTAATCTATTCCTAGTATGATAGCATTATTGTCATGAGTGGTGCTCCATTCCTAGTATGATATCATTAATAGCATAACTCGTACTTTGCTCCCAGCATGATATCATTAATGGGATGCGTGGTACTCCAATTGTAGTATGATATCATTAACAGCATGAGTGGTACTCCATTCCTAGTATGATATAATTTATGGTATGAGTGGTTCTCCATTCCCAGTATGATATCTTTAATGGCATGAGTGGTGCTCCATTCCTAGTATATCATTAATGTTATGAGTGGTACTCCATTCCCAGTATTATTTAATTAATGGCATGAGTCATGCTCCACTCCTAGTATGATATCATTAATAGCATGAGTGGTACTCCATTCCTAGTATGATATCATTAATAGCATAACTGGTACTCCAATCCCAGTATGATACCATTAATGGCATGAGTGGTACTCCCTTCCTAGTATGATATTATTAATGGCATGAGTGACACTCCATTCCCAGTATGATATCATTAACGGCATGAGTGGTACTCCATTCCCAGCATGATAACACTAATG
>NC_056741.1:1622257250-1622484465 GCF_019279795.1 Protopterus annectens | reverse complement strand
TAATGCTCTGACCGACGTCAGCCTTATACTTTGATATTCGGGCCGACCGTGGACAGCGGACTACCCAAGTGTTAGGACTGCAGCAATGTGGATCTTCGAACATCTACATTTATGGTAGGTACAAAACTGTACTTTCTTGTCACGCACCCTCCCTGGCTGGAGGTGGGGGGGGTTTTGGGAAGCTGAAATACCTTCAACTCGCTCAGTCAGCTGTTGAACTAGTAGGATAAGGTCCCCTACAGAACTTTGCAATGAAAAAACATCCAGTTCCGAAAGAAGTAGCTGGGAATTTATCAACCATCCTGCAGCCATAGCGTATTGGAACCAAACCAAACCAAAACAGAAGACAAACTGATAAAACACACGCAATGCCGCAGAGATTCCCACATATCCAGCTCAACAACTTAAAACGCAATATTAGTGCTTTCATTTTATTTTGTAATAAAATTTCTTCAGACGAAGTGAACCAAACACACACACACTGTTTAAATACAATTCTAAAAGGTCATGTGGCAACTTTTTCTTTAAATCATGTGATCAGCTTAAAATCACATGGCGGCCACAAACTTTTAAAAATCAGGTTATTAGCTTTAAATCAGTTCTTGGGAGCAGGAACGAAACAATGCAGTAGTGAATATTTATTTTCTAGATTCAAAATCCTTTAGCCTTAAAGCTGTGCAAGACATCCAACCACTGGTTGTTCATGAGAAGTCATAGCTTTCATTAACATGAAGGCCATGGTTTTCTGGTGTACACTTACCATTCTTTGTGTTCCTCTGTTAGTGCATGCAGTGAGTGAGTACTGTGGCTTTCACTTGTTCATACCCTTCTTGAATGTGGCTTCTTTTAGATCACCGCTGAGGTCTGTAGTAAAGAATGTTAAACTAGATGCACACCCTTAGAACATACCTCTTCACATTCCCCTAAGTGAGGTTGAGCAAGTTCTCATCCAACTCTTGTTTTGGCCTAGTAATTAAACCTAGGCCATTTGTCGCACAGGTGGGGGCACCTTGCCCCTAGTACAATAGACAGGCTGTATCAAATTACAAGTAGATCCACCACCCTGTTATTCTGCATTACTTCACATGCCTTCTGAAGATTTATTCTATGTGCATCATTTTTTTCTGTCCCTAGTAAAACAACTGGTAGTTGGAAGGTACAGGAGTGAAAGGTTGAGCATATGATGTTCATCGTGTTACACTGCTGCAGTCATTACACTTGGGTTATCCTGCAGTCAGGCGGTCCCGCAGTCAGCCAGAGTTCCAGAGTCTTGGTCCGGCGTCGGTTGCTGTCGCTTCTTCCCTAATGTCAGTGCACCGGGGATATATAAGATGCATCCGACGCCATTTTCTTCAGTCTTTCTTGCTGCACGGTGCCCGAAGCAAAAGCAGTTTGCATGTGCCGGTCGGCCGACTCCTGAGATTTTCAAAGTCGAATTTCAGATCCGAAGTCTTCAAGTACCCTGTTGGGGAAACTTTTTTCTTGCCTCAGACCGATGTCAGAAAAAGTTAATAATTATATTTCTTGTGGGAAGCAAATAACTCATAAGGACTTCCATTCTTACTGTATTCCATTCCTAGGCCCTGATCACAACGTCACTAGTTGTCAGTTTTGTGCTAGATTTAACAAACGCACTATAAAACGACGTTTTGATTTTGCTTTGCACTACTTTGGCCGAAGGTTCAATTATACAATGCCGTCAGATCAACCGATGACCGCAATTCATAAAAAACGCAAAGACAAGGATAAAGACAAGCATCCGAGGTCCAAAACCGATGACAAAGCCTCTTCTAGGCCAGTCGCCAGTTCTCAGTGAGGTGCTTTCGCAGCCCCTGACACCCGCTATCTCAGAGCCACAGGTCGCCTCCGACTCCCACGTGGAGACAACTAGGCCTCTGGAAAATCAAGGTATTGGGCTTACAGAAAGTAATCCCTCAGATGGGCCCGGAGCCGCTGAGCAGGCATCGGCTTCTGAGGGTGTTTTCAGACCTTCACAACTCACCATTAAAGCAACAGCCAGGACAAAAACACCATTAAAGACAAAGAAGCAAGTACAGCATTCTCCAGGACAGTCTTCCATGCCTAAGAAACAGATGCTCAAAATGGCCGAAGACCTCATTACTCTTATCAGGGGTTCCCATCCCCCTCCTGAGAAAAGGCTTAGGCAGGATACAGACTTTGATTCCTCTGATCAGGTTTCCATTTCCTCTGATTCCTCTTCAGACCAGGGATACTCTCTACCCCCCCTATGAGGACTCTGATGATGAAGAATCCATCCCTTCAGCCTCTTCTCCTGAGGATTACTCTTTTGGGGAAACTTTACATACCATGAATGAGCATTTCCATTGGGAAAGTCAGGATTATTCAGAATCCAAGAAAATGCTCAGGGACTTCCTTTTATTGCCTCAGCACAGACCCCTTGCAATTCCGCATGTGTTAGATATTGTGGATGATGTGTTCTCTGAATCCAGTTTATCTCCTGATTCTTTGCCCCCTGCTCCAGCCAAGCCAGATAGGTATTATAGAGTCCCTGACTCTTACAGGTTTCTTTATAAAAACCCTTCTGCTGACACAGAAAACATTTCCCAGGGTCCCAAAGGGGTTAAGGCTTTCATTGCAAAAAGTCCAGACCCCTCTGACAGAGATTCTAGAGCATTGGATAGATGGGGGAAGTTTACACTTCTGCAACTTTAGCAGTAAGGGCTTTAAATTGCCAGTTTCACATGCTTAAGTACCAACAATATTTAATGGCTCAGTTAAAACAGAAGATGCTTACAAGCTCAGAAGCTCCTGACTATAAAGAAATGCAGGATTTATTGCATGTAGTTGAACAGGTGGGAAAACGTACTCTGCAATGTGGTTTTGATTCTTTAGAGGCCTCTTGTAGGGCCGCAGTTACAGGTTCTGTGATTCGAAGACATGCTTGGTTAAAAGAACAGAGTTTACCTGACCATGTTAAGGCAAAATTATTGGATACTCCTTTACAGCATGATACCTTGTTTGGTGTTAAGGCAGAAGAGGTGTTAAAGAAAATGGAGGATAAAGCTAAATCTATGCAAACAGTCAAAGATTTCTTACAGGTACAGCCACCTCGATTTAGCAGAAACTGGCCTACAAAGAATTGGTCCTTTCCAGTGTCAGACAGGCCAAAGAGAGGCAAATACAGACGCCCAAGAGGCAGATCTCAACCCCAAGGCTCTTACAGGCAATGACAGTGGGGTACCTCAACCCCAAAAGGAGGTGAGGGCAAGTCTCAACCTTACAGGAAACAGTCCCAGTGACTTCCCCCTTCGTATGCCAAGCACTTCCCTTTTGGCAGCCCCCTTAGGGGGGAAACTAGCACTTTTTTCTCAGAATTGGCAAACAATCACCCAAGACAAATGGGTTCTGAATATTGTGTCTCAAGGATACAGGTTCCACTTTCACACTTTACCAAGGCTAAAGGGAATGCCAAACCTGCCACAAAATCAATGGGCAGAGGCTCAAAAACAAATTTCAGCCCTCATGGACATGAGAGCTATTCAAAAAGTAACACAGCAGGAACAAGGACAAGGATTTTACTCAAGACTCTTCCTGGTCCCCAGAAAGGACAAAGCCTGGAGACCCATACTAGACCTTTCAACTCTCAATACGTACCTGGATGTTTCGAAATTCAAAATGTTGACACTACAGCAGCTTCTTCCCATGCTGGGCAAGAAGGCTTGGCTTGTTACTCTGGACCTCAGAGGAATACCTGCATGTTCCTATCAGACAAGATTGCAGAAGATACCTCAGATTCAAAGCGGGCACAATGCACTATCAATTCTCTGCACTGCCCTTTGGCTTATCTACTGCACCCAGGGTCTTTACAAAGTGCCTGGCACCAGTGATTGCATTTTGCAGAATAAAAGGAATTCAAATATATCCATACCTGGATGACTGTCTCATTCAAGCAGAGAAAAAGGACATTCTTCTAAAGCATCTGGCGTTTGTAAAAAGGCTGCTAATTTCTCTAGGGTACACAGTAAATGAAAGGAAGTCAAAGCTAGTGCCCTCACAACAGATAATATTCCTGGGTGCCAGCTTGGATACAACAGCCCAGATGGCTTATCTCACGCCAGACAAACAAGGACAACTGACTCAATATTTTCAGTTGCTGGCAAAAAAGTTCCATCTCCCTGCAAGAAAAATTCTGCAGGCCCTGGGACTCGTGGCATCTTGCATACTACTAATTCCATATGCCGGACTGCATATGAGGAAATTGCAATGGTACCTAAAAAGTGTTTGGACTCAACACTCTCACAGTTTAGAAACAGTAATACCAATAATTCCCTGCCTACAACAGGAGTTTCGATGGTGGGCACAGGCATGTCACCTCAACAAGGGTCAGCCTTTCACTCTACCCACAGCCAGGCAGACTCTAACAGCATATGCTTCGGATTGCGTCTGTGGAGCACACATGGCAGGAAAATGTATTCAGGGCAAGTGGATCACAGACCAAATGCATCTTCACATCAATCAAAAAGAGTTGTTGGCTGTTCAAAATGCCCTAACAGCTTTCAAGGACCTTCTGCATCCAGGACAATTATTATTAAATACAGACAACACCACAGTAATGTGGTACATAAACAAGCAAGGGGGCACTCATTCTTATCCCCTATACAGGCAAGCCATGACCTTGTGGGAACACAGCTCTAACTTATCAAGTACATCTGCAAGCACAATTCCTGCCAGCAAAGAAAAATACTCTGGCAGACTATCTCAGCAGAAATATCATGGACCCTCACGAATGGAAATTAAATCCACAAATCTTCAGCATGGTAATGCAAAAATGGGGGTGCTCAGACATAGATCTTTTTGCCTCCCCACTGAATTGCCAACTACAAAAATTCTGCACAAGGACTTACCACACACAAGCATGGAAAGTGGATGCTCTTTCATTCAGCTGGAAAAGCCTAAAAGTTTATGCCTTCCCACCACTGCCTCGCCTTTCAAAGGTATTCCTAAAAGCTAGACAAGAAAAACCACAGATGATCCTGATTGCTCCAGACTGATCATGCCAGCACTGGTACCCAATCTTAAGAACTTAGCTCAAGGCCCACCATGGATTTTGCCTCAAATTTCACACCTTCTGACACAACAAAACAATCAGATCCTGCACGGTCAGCTCAAAACCCTAAACCTGGCTGCATGGCAGATTCATTAGTCAAACAGGCAACACCTCTCTCTAAAGCTGTTATAGATGTCATTTTGGAGGCCAGGAGGCCTAGCACCAGGAAATCTTACTCAGAAAAATGGAAGAGATTCTGTGCCTGGAACCAGGCTCAAAGCCTTGACCCTCTTGTCCCAAACATTCCTCAGATTTTACAATACTTCACTGAGATGCTGGACAAAGGCCTATCCTTCTCATCAATTAAGATCCACACCTCTGCCATTTCAGCTCATTACAACACGGATCCTCCTTTATTCTCTCATCCCTTGCTAAAGCAGTACCTCAGAGGGGCTAAAAACATAAGACCGCCCTGGAGAGCACCAACACCAACGTGGGACCTCAATTTTGTTTTGGAAAAACTGACCTTGCCACCTTTTGAGCCAGCCAGTACAGCCGATCTAAAATTTTTATCATGGAAAACAGCTCTGCTCTTGGCAGTAACTTCAGCACGAAGAGTCTCAGAGCTACAGGCATTAATGGCAGTGGAACCTTTTATAATATTTCATCAAGACAGGGTTTCTTTAAGGACAAACCCTACCTTCATGCCAAAGGTGGTATCTAGTGTGGCTCTTAACCAAACCATCCATTTGCCAACTTTCTATCCAAACCCCCAGAATAAAGGGGAGAAACCTCTGCACTCTTTGGACACACACAGGCAGCTATGCTTCTACTTGGACAAAACAAAAGCTTTCAGGAAAACTGAGCAACTGTTTGTAGCATATGCTGCAGGATCTCAGGGCAAGGCTATCTCAAAGCAGACTATTTCCAAATGGATAGGACACTGTATTCATTACTGCTACACACAGCATGGAAAATCAGTCCCTAATAACATTAGGCCACATTCTACCAGAGCAACAGCCACTTCAACAACCTTTCTCAGAGGAGTACCAACCAAGGAAATTTTGGAGGCTGCAACTTCGTTCAGTGCACACCTTTACTAAGCATTGCCACTTGCCTCTTTACTCTAAATCCAGAGCAGGATTTGCCACTGCAGTTCTGCAGGGCCTCATAGCCAATCCCAATTCTTTATAGACCAGCCACCCAACCTTAGCTTTGGGATTCTACCCAAGTGTAATGACTGCAGCAGTGTAACACGATGAACATAGTACAGTTTTGTACCTACCATAAATGTAGATGTTCAAGTGTTCACACTGCTGCAGTCCAGGTTACCCTCCCTCCATCCCCTCTGTCCTAGCTGGACTTATCTATACCTTTGTATCCTATAACCTTTGTGGTGTATTTGCTTGTAACTGAAGGTATTGTTTTTATTTTTTATGGATGTTTTATTAGCAATATGTATTGCCTACCTACTTGGGGGCACCTGACATCTGGGGCAAGAAAAACAGAAGAAAATGGCGTTGGATGCATCTTATATACCCCTGGCGCACTGACGTCAGGGAAGAAGCGACAGCAACCGACGCCGGACCAAGACTTTGGAACTCTGGCCGAATGCGGGACCGCCTGACGGCAGGATAACTCAAGTGTAATGACTGCAGCAGTGTGAACACTCGAACATCTACATTTATGGTAGGTACAAAACTGTACTTTTCTGTACATTGGAGGGAATAAAGACAGTTTGAAAAAAGAATTAGTTTCAAGAATGTTAAGTGTTAACTGACTGCTACACTAGTAGGAAATGAAGCTAAAGTGAAAAACAAGAGCCTGTATAGTGCAGACTTCCTTGCTGATGCTTGTGCACATCCCCTCTTTGTCTAAATAGACACGCATGTATATAATTTAACTTTTATTTTTTGCTCTAGTGTGGCTCAGCAGGAGCGTCAGCAACAGAATTTGGAGGATGCCTTAAAGGAGATGGACAAACCTTTGGCTCGCCACATTGATGACTATGATTTGGACCGCATGCTACGGGAGCAAGAACGGGAGGGAGATCCTATGGCTGGCCTCCTTAAGAAGAAGAGGGAGAGTCAGGACAAGAAAGGTAAAGCAGCAAATTTCATTTGTGAGAGCTGGCTATGCACTTTTACTGTTACTCAATTGTTAGCAGCAGAAGATGTCCTTCCATGCAGTACTCTTTACGTAAGGGATCTCCTGCCAAGTCAAGGGTACCCCAATGTCTAGACAGTATATCAAAGCTGAATAAAGTGCTGCCACTTAGATAAAGTCAGAAAAAAAAATACATGGAGCAAAAAAACATTAAACTATTCTAGCACCACAATGACCAAAGAGACCAGTGATTGTATATATTTATTGAGTAAACTACGTAAGTAAAAACTTTAACTTACAAAGCTTCTTCAGGCAAATGAAAAAAAAAACTATATTACAGCATTTAAATAGTAAAGACAATTAAAACCATGTGACATAAAAAGTCTAGCATGTAAAGTGGCAGTCATCTAAGTTTTATTTCTTAAATCTTTTAAAATAGGTTTCACTGTCAAAGTTTCATTAAGCCCGAGGGGGGGGCGTACGTGCTTTAAACGAGCTAGCTGTTTTCTTGTTTTTCTGTTCCATTCAGTAAATTACCCCCTCTAATATTCTCATTAATAGTTTGCAATATTAAAAACATGAGTTTATGCTATGATGTTCTTCGTGTTTCACTGTTGCAGTCATCACACTTGGGTTATTTGCCTGCAGGTAGCCCTCAGTCGGCCTGAATACCAGAGACTTAGTATTTCTGCGTTGGATGCTGTCACTCCAGGACTGACGCCAGGTTGTCAGGGGTATAAAAACAGGCAGCCAATGCCATTACACCAGTCTTTCTTGCCGAGGAGCCCGAAGCAGAAGCAGTTCGCAAGTGCCGGTCGGCCGCTACCTGAATTTTCGTTTACGAATGTAATAATCCTGAAGTCTAATAAAGCTAAGTACCCTGTTGGGGATACTTTTTTCTTGATCTAACCAATGTCAGAAAAAGTTAACAATTGTCTTGCCTGTGGAAAGCAAATACCTCACAGAGATTTTCATTCTTACTGCGTCACCTGTTTAGGCCCAGACCACAACATCCCTTGCTGTCGGTTTTGTGCCTTATTTAACACCCGAACTATTCGTCGTCAGGCTCTTTTTGTCGCTAAATTCTTTTGCTCTCGATCTCCATATTCTGAAATGGCTTTGGTAAGCCATCCGACTACCGATATTCCGAAAAACGTAAAAAGACAGAGACAGACCGCATAGGTCCAAAACTGCCAACAACACTTCCGTTAAGCTAGTCGCCAGTCCGCCGGTACTCAGTGAGGCACTTTCGCAGCCCCTGATGCACACTTCAATTGATTCGCAGGCCTCTACTGAGACCCATTTGGTGTCTGGTATGCCGTGAGACTCTTGGAACCTGCGGATGTCTCTACCTTGGATGGGTCCGGAGCTGCTGAGCAGGTACCGGCTTCTGAGGCAGTTATTCACTCAACCGATGTTTGACTCAAACCGACAACTTTTTTAACCAAAACTACTGCGTTTCTGTTACAGACCATTATTATAATTCTGTGGTAAATACAGTTGAGAAGTGACACAAGACACCAAGGCACAAGCTTAAACAGTTTATTACCATAATCAACAAATTAAATCAAAAATAAAGATGTCTGTACTTACAAGCATTAAAGGAATTATCAAGCCCACTAATAGGGGAACTCCAATCTATACAGTGCAGCTGTTTAGTCAACAAGCTTGCAGACACTGATACATCCAGGAACTCAGTCTAAGCTAAACGTTCGTGTTGATCAAAGTAAATCAGTCAAATCAAATCCAGAATGTACGTTCCATTACGACAGGGCTGACACTGGCAAAATAGCTGTATGCTCAGTTCAGGCTAGTGCAAAGATCAATCAAATCTGGATGGTGAGTTCTGTTAAGACAGGGCCGACACTGGCAAAATAGCTGTATGCTCAGTTCAGGCTAGTGCAAAGATCAATCAAATCTCGATGGCGAGTTCCATCCTGTTATCAGCCTTTGAGCTTTTTATAGGTTTGAAGAGGCCATAGGGTCAACAGGTTTGGCTGATGACATCCAGATCATAAGTTTAATCATAAACTGATGGAATGTTTTAGAAAATTACATATCATTTCCTAAGCTGTAAACAAGTCCTGTATGTCTGGTTTTATGCATTACTTCCTCTTCTAAGAGAACAGTTATCCCTTAGCTGACTGCAGACTTGTGATAGTTCCTTTTATTTGACTCTGTCAGCTGATAAACATTTTTTCAGGTTAATCAAAGTTCAATGCACTAAAGTTCAGTAAGCAAGGTTTGCACTTAAAGCATGTGTCTAGCATATTTTACAAAAAAGCTATATGCAAGATGCAGTCCCTTAATATAACTGTTGTCATTTCACTGTACGCAGGAGTAAGATGGTCGAGGTACCTAATAATTTGGGCAAGCTGTGTGGGCCCATCACAAGCCACCCCTTGCATCGAGCAACTCACACTGCATACTTTTAATAAGTCTTAGGAATCCTAGCCAACAATTTGTAATGAACAGTTTAGCATGTTGAAATAAGATCAGTTGACAACATACAAAACAAAATAGAACAAATGGTAATGAGCAGTAATGGATGCAAAAGCAAGTTGAACCAGGCTGACGCCTTGGGTGACCACATGAAAATATTATACCAATGCAAGCAGTTATTTTTTTTTTTCATTTGCATTTTTTACAATTATACCTTTGTTCTTAATCATTTTTATCAAAGTCTGATGCACATCATATAACATCTGATTTTATAGTTGCAACACAATCTGTCCCTCTTTGCTTGTTGAAAGTAAGGACGCATTAAAGCTGTTCATTTTGGATTAAGTTTAAAAATACACACACACACTAACATTTTCGTACTGTATACTTCACCCTTTATATTCCCCCATCTGATGCTGTAAAGCATAACTCCAGATGAACGGGCACTTTTTCACTTGCTATCAGACATTTTTCACAAGCAATTTCCTTTTGTTCCAGACACAAACAGTTTTTATGCAATTATTTTATCTTAATGTATGCAGCTTTTAGTAACTCATACTTTTGTTGCCCTTGGTGTCAGTTAAACTTTTTAGTGTTTTATAAGTTTTGTTTTATCTTACCACATGTCCCATTTATAGGCTGGCATATGAAATGTCCCAGTCCATTAAATGCAGTTAATTTACTGTCCATGGCATGCAAAACAATTAAAGGCAAAATAGTCTCCCAGTATTTTAAACACATTTTTTCCTGGGATTCTCACACAAAACTTGTAGCTATGTTTCTTGTCAGTATGGTTTTGGAAGTAATCTGTTTTCTAGTAGGAATTACAGTCTGCTAATTAATATCCACTTCAGGTTGTTAATAGTTGTCAGTGTTGTTTTGCCATATCTGTATTTTTCAGAATAACTAATTCGGCCAGTTTCTTTTGCATTAGAAACCGCTTCAGATACATTAGCTCATTTTTGCAAATACCATTTTTATTTTTTGCACAGTTGATGTTTGTGCTTTCAAAGTTTTCATTAAAGTATCATCACGTTGCCACCCCTGGATTGGGAAATCTAATTGTTTGCTCCAGTGAAACTTTTACAGCAAAACCCAGCGGTCTTTTCTTACCAACATTTTCTTTGTGCCACAGTCCACAAGACATTACATTGTTTTGAATAGTCACTTTTTAATGCTGCAGTAGGTATCTCTCTTTTTATATCATACCAGGGAATTTTACTGATGATTTTTGCTGTGTTTTACTTTCATTCATAGTCCGTCTTCTATTCTGAAAATGTTGTATCACAGTCTACATTGCAATGTCCACATTGTTTTTTTCTCTCATAATGATATAGTCACTTTATTAACCTGTTTAGTGGGGTTATGCAAGTATCATTGTGGAGTACTCGGAAAGTATACTGTCTCCCTTTCCAGGTAAAAGCAAATTGTGCTCTGTTTCCTCTGCTATAGAAATGGAGAAGAACACATTAGCCAAGTCCAAAATCGCATGGTATGATCCAATAGATGGAAGACAGTCTCTAACAATGTCCAGAACAGCTGCTGCCAGTGGTGGTGTCACTTTACTTATTCCTTTAGGATCAGTAGGCAGAGAATGATTGACCATACTCTCAGCAGGTTCAGTTTTTGTCCATCTGCAACAGGTTTTGCATTGTCTCTAATATGTTTGACCGCATTAACAGAGCAGATCTGCACTGTTGGTCCTACTGTGGTTTTTAAGGTTTCCCTTTTTTAAAATATCTATGCTTAACAAAACTTTTAAATGTTATTTTATTTGTAGCTTTACCCCATTGTTTTCTGCTGTCAAGCTATGTTGGTCTACTGCATTAATAATATGCTTTAAGTGTGGGTGGAACATTAAGCAGGCACATTTGTGCATTAGAAAGTAAGACTATTACAGGTTGTGCCTCAGCTATTAGAATACCTAGCAAATCACACTCTTTACACTCATAATCAAATAATGTATAGCGAATACCATTCCATGTTGTTGGAACACAATTTCGTCTACAAATTAATACGTGCACTGTAGTCTGTGAGGGATGATGTCCTTCAAGAATGCAACAGCAGTCATAACATGTGGGTTGTCCTGCCTCAGGCAGCCCTCGGTCGGCCGGATTCCAAAGTCTGGGTCCGACGTCGGCTGATGTCGCATTTCTCTCCGACGTCAGAGCGGCTGGAGTATATAAGCATCAGTCGACGCCATTTTCTTCAGTCTTTCTTGCCGCGCGGTGCCCAAAGCAGAAGCAGTTCGCAAGTGCCAGTCGGTCAGCTCCTGTATTCTACGATACCGAAGTCATCAAAAAAGCTAAGTACCCCGTTGGGGACCTTTTCTTGCCTCAGCCGATGTCAGAAATTACTGAAAAAGTTAACAATTGTCTTTTTTGTGGTAAACAAATACCTCATAAGGATTTCCACTCTTATTGCCTCCCTTGCCTGGGCTCAGACCACGACGTCTCGGCCTGTGTAGCCTGTGCTCGCTTCAACAAGCGCACTCTCAGGCGCCGGGCGGAGTTCGCTGAAGACTTTTTCGGCAATAAATTTGCTTATACCATGCCGTCGGATCTTCTGACATCGCAAACTCCCAAAAAGCGAAAAGACCGGGACCGACATCCTCGGCCCGCGTCTACTACCGACTCCATGCCAAAACCTAGCGCGAGTGCTCCGGTTCCCTCTGAGACGGTCTCTCCACCGCTCCGAACCGAAGACACCGCAGTACCGACGACTCCGATTCCAGACATTACTCCGACGCCAGTTATAGATTTTCCTCCGGATACTGAAACCGAGGAGATGCCCGAGACCATTGCTGTAGACAAGGTCACTCCTGCACGTGGAGCTGCCAGGCCTCCTATGGCCATGTCTATTAAGGCCTACACTAGGGCTAAGGCCGCCAGCAAAACAAAGCATATCACTTCAAGATCCTTACCTCAGCCGACTCCAGAGACACAAATTATGTCCATGGCTGCTGATTTAATTTCCATGATTAGAGGTTCACAGACCCATACAGAGAGAGCATCCCAGCCTCCTCCTGATAAAAGGCCCCGGGTTGAACCCTCTGACCCTACTCCTTCAGATGAAGACTCTGAGGGCTCTGTCCACTCTGATAGCCAGGAAGAGCTCTTCCAGACCTATGAGGACTCCGATGCAGAAGATTCCATCCCTTGGCCTCCCTCCTGAGGATATTTCCTTTGGGAAGTTCTGCACACCATGAGGGAACATTTCAAGTGGCAGGGCCAAGAATATTCTGATTCAGGAAAGCCTTAGGACTTTCCTTAAGAAGCCTCAGCACAGGCCCTTAGCTATTCCTCCTGTACTTGATGTTCTGGATGATTTGTATTCTGATTCTAGTGCTACCCCTGATACTCTCCCTCCTGCACCAGCCAAGCCAGACAGGTATTACAGGGTCCCAGAAACTCATTCCCATTTATTCAGGGCCCATACTGTTGATTTGGAAACTATTTCACAGGGACCTAAAGGAGTTTCAGCCTCCACCTCTAAAAATCCTTTGCCTTCCAACAGGGAGGCAAGGTCTTTAGAGAGATGGGGTAAAAAGGTTTACACTTCCACTACTTTATCTATGAGAGCTTTGAATTGCCTTTTTCATATGTTCCAATATCAGGATTATCTCTTAGAAGATTTACAAAAAACACTAGCTTCTCCTGATCCTTTAGACAGGAAGACTTTGCAGGAAGCTGTACATAACACTCAGCAAGTAAGCAATCACTTCCTGCAGTGTGGATATGATGCACTGGAAGCTTCATGTAGGGCAGCTATGACAGGGGCAGTGATGCGAAGACATGCTTGGTTAAAAGATCAACCTCTACCAGATCATGTAAAAGCAAAACTTCTGGATGCACCTTTGGAAAAGAACAAGCTTTTGGTGCAAATGCTAAGGATGTGCTAAAGACCATTGAAGAAAAAGCAAAATCAGTTCAAACTGTAAAGGATTTCCTCCAGGTTCAACCCCCCAGATTCAGTAGGAACTGGCCTTCAAAAAACTGGTCCTTTCCTAATCCAGAAAAGTTTCAAAGGGGTAAGAACAGACGTGGCCGAAGAAGAGGCCAATACAGAGGCCCTTACAGGGGACGTCAATGGCAGCCAGGAAACCAAAGAAGTGACGCAGGGGTTTCTCCTGCCCAACAACCACAATCTCAATGACTTTCCTCTACTACCGCCTACCAGGGAATAACTAGAAGCTCCCTTGGGTGGAAAATTATCTCTGTTTGCAGAAAACTGGCACAGACTGACAAAGGACAAATGGATTTTGGACATTATAGACCGAGGGTACAGGTTTCATTTTCATACCCTACCAAGAAAACAAGGCATGCCAAATCTACCACAACATCAAAGGGCAGAGGCTATCAAGCAAATCTCTCTGCTAGCTCAAATGAAAGCAATAGAAAGAGTTCCACAACAAGAACAAGAACAGGGATTTTACTCAAGACTGTTCCTTGTTCCAAGAAAAGAAACTCAATGGAGACCAATACTGGACTTGTCCGCATTAAACACCTTTCTCATAGTACCAAAGTTCAAAATGCTGACTCTGCAGCAACTCCTTCCCATGCTGGGCAAGGAGTCGTGACTGATTACTCTGGACCTCATGGAGGCATACCTGCATGTCCCTATCAGACACTGTTGCAGAAGATACCTCAGATTTCTTGCAGGGCCAGAGCATTATCAATTCTCAGCATTGCTATTTGGCTTATCTACTGCGCCCAGAGTGTTTACAAAATGCCTGGCTTCAGTAATTGCTCATTGCAGGCTCCAGGGTATACAAATTTACCCGTACCTGGACGACTGCCTCATACAAGCGGACGACAAACTGATGTTGACAAAAAATCTGGAATATGTCATACGATTACTTCAAGCTCTGGGATACACAGTCAACTTCCAAAAGTCAAGACTGCAGCCATCCCAGCAAATAATCTTCTTAGGAGCCAAACTAGACACAGCCTCTCAAATGGCTTACCTGACAGAAGACAAGCAAGAGAAGTTAACTCATTACTTCAAAGAATTAGCAAAACTCACCCAGATGACTGCAAGGAGATTCCTACAGGCCCTGGGTTACATGGCATCCTGCATTCTACTGGTTCCATTAGCAAAACTACACACGAGAAAGCTTCAATGGTACCTAAAAAGCGTTTGGTCTCAGCACAGCAACAACTTGGAGACAATCATACCACTCATTCCATGCTTACAAAAGGAATTCCTATGGTGGGCCATGACTACAGACGCCTCAGACCTCGGATGGGGGGCGCACATGGAAGGCAGATGTATACAAGGACAATGGTCTCCAAAGGAAACACATCTGCATATAAATCAAAAGGAAATACTGGCAGTAATGCATGCTATTGAGGCTTTTCAAAACCAACTCCAGCAAGGTCACTTAATGATACGGACAGACAACACCACTGTGATGTGGTACATAAACAAGCAGGGGGGCACTCACTCTTATCCCCTTTGCAGACTGACAATGCAGCTTTGGGAGAAATCACTGAGTCTAAACATCCAGTTACAATCACAGTTTGTTCCAGGAAAAGACAATGTGTTGGCGGACAGCCTAAGCAGGAATTTCACAGATCCACACGAGTGGAGGTTGCATCCGAAGGCTTTCAGACAACTCACTTCGACATGGGGCAAGCCAGAAGTGGACCTATTTGCCTCTCACCTCAATCATCTACTACCAAAACTTTGCACAAGGACATACCATCCAAAGGCTTGGAAAATAGATGCTCTTTCATTCAACTGGAGCTCCCTAGCAATCTATGCATTCCCACCTCTGCCACTGATGACCTCAGTATTACTAAAGATCAAAGCAGAGAAGCCCAAGGGAATCATAATAGCTCCGGACTGGCCAAGACAACACTGGTACCCACTACTACGGAGCATATGTCACACCAGGAGGTGGGCCCTCCCTCAGTGGCCTCTACTTTTGACTCAGCACAATTTCGGAACACTGCATCCAAACCTTCAGACTCTGCAGCTAACAGCCTGGGAGATTCCATAAATAAATTCAACTTACCTCTCTCTAAGGAAGTTCAGCGGATACTAACAGAGGCTCGAAGACCGTCCACCAGAAAGGTCTACTTAGCCAAGTGGAAAAGATTCAGCAATTGGAATACCAGCAAAGGGCATGATGCATCATTACTGAACATCCTACTTATCTTGGAATATTTGGCAGATATGTTACAGAGTGGCCTCTCATATTCATCAATAAAAATACATGCATCTGCCATTTCAGCTAGATACAACACTGATCCTCCTGTTTTTTCTCACCCCTTACTAAGACAATTCCTCAGGGGAATCAAGAACATTAAGCCACCAAGAAAGGCCCCAGTGCCAGCCTTGGGACCTCAATTTTGTCTTAGAAAAACTGACTCTACCTCCTTTTGAGCCAGCAGCATCAGTTGACTTGCAATTTCTATCATGGATAACAGCTTTCCTGTTGGCAATTACCTCAGCAAGAAGGGTTTCGGAACTACAGGCCCTAATGGCAATACCACCCTTTATTATTTTCCACAGAGACCGGGTTTCATTAAGGACCAACCCTACCTTTATGCCAAAAGTGGTATCTAGGGTTTCTCTAAATCAAGCCATTCATCTGCCTGCCTTTTTCCCCAATCCTGAGAATAAGGGGGAAAGGCTTTTACATACCTTGGACATTCATTGACAACTTCGATACTACCTGGACAGAACCAAGGCAAGTAGGAAGTCTGAACAGCTTTTTGTAGCTTACGCCCCTGCAGTCCAAGGAAAAGCAATTTCAAAACAGACTATTTCTAAATGGATTGGACATTGCATCAGATTCTGTTATTCCTTTCATGGAAAGACTGTTCCAGCCTATGCCGGACCACATTCCACCAGAGCTACAGCCACCTCTACAGCATTTTTAAGAGGGGTGCCTACAAAGGACATTCTAGAAGCTGCTACATGGAGCTCCGTGCATACATTCTCAAAACACTACAATCTCCCCCTATATTCCAGATCCAGAGCAGGCTTTGCTTCGGCAGTCCTGCAGGGTTTGATTGCCACACCATCACTCTCCTAGAGCATACCTCCTCCCCTAGCTAAGCTATGGTATTCTACCCACATGTTATGACTGCAGTTGAATTCTTGAAGGACATAGTACAGTTTTGTACCTACCATAAATGTAGATGTCTGAGAGACATGCAACTGCAGTCGGGTTTTCCCTCCCTCCATACCCCTCTATGCTTAGGGTCCACTCCTATCCCCCTCTCTCTTAGCTGGGGATATCTGTTATGGTGTATTTGTTTTATTGCTCATGTATTTGTTTGGAATCCTGTTTTTGTCTTCCAATTTGATTACAGCCTTCCTTGGAGGGCACATGGCATCTGGGGCAAGAAACACTGAAGAAAATGGCGTTGGCTGATGCTTATATACTCCAGCCGCTCTGACGTCGGAAAGAAATGTGACATCAGCCGACGTCGGACCCAGACTTTGGAATCTGGCCGACCGAGGGCTGCCTGAGGCAGGACAACCCACATGTTATGACTGCAGTTGCATGTCTCTCGGACATCTACATTTATGGTAGGTACAAAACTGTACTTTTTTCTAGCCCTCTGCATTTTCTTTGTTTATGCTGTTAAATAAACAAATTACTGTTTGTTTTTTAGTAAATTGCCTTGCCTTTTTAAAGCCATCTGTGTAAGAATATGTTTTTTTTATATTTTCTGTAGTGTACTAAGTTGCTGTGTGAGCTCACTTACTCTATGTTGTAAAAGCTGTCAAAAACATTTATTTGGCTGCACATGCTCCAGCTTTAATATATATATTTTTTCTCTTAAAACTGTTAAGGCTAAAGGAGTAGATGTGGGCAGCTTAAGGCTCTTATCAATTGCATTTTTCCCCTTCTCTTTTTGTATATCTTTTTCTTTGTTTTTTTCCAAAGACAAATCAAGTCTGCTAGAGCCTTTGCCATCTCATTTGAATTTACTTCATGCAGAAATTCTAAAGGCTCTGAAGGTGGTGGGGGAGAAACTCTACTCAGTACTCTAGCAAGAGGATCCCTTTGACCCCATCCATGGGTCCTGCAGGAATTTTACCTAGGTTCTCTGCCTCATACTCTTTTTTGCTAACATTTCTCTTTAAAGAAAACAGCATTGGTGGTTGTGCCATCTTCTCTGTATAACCTCAGAATCCCATCCTTGTCGCCAATTTGTTATGGTCCATTATTTTAATTCTATGGTTAATACAGTTGAGAAGAAGTGACACCAAGGCACAAGCTTAAACAGTTTATTACCATAATCAACAAATTAAATCAAAAATAAAGATATCTGTACTTACAAGCATTAAAGGAATTATCAAGCCGACTGATAGGGGAACTCTACATTGCAGCTATCTGTTTAGTCAACACACTTGCAGGCACTGATACATCCAAGAACTCAGTCTAAGCTAAACGTTCGTGTTGATCAAAGCAAATCAGTCAAATCAAATCTAAAAGATGAGTTCCATTAAGACAGGGCTGACACTGGCAAAATAGCTGTATGCTCAGTTTAGGCTAGTGCAAAGATCAATCAAATCTGTATGGTGAGTTCAATGCTCTTGTCAGCCTTTGAGCTTTTTATAGGTTTGAGCTGGCCATAGGGCCAACAGGTTTGGCTGATGACATCCAGATCATAAGTTTAATCATAAACTGATGGAATATTTTAGAAAATTACAAATCATTTCCTAAGTTGTAAACAAGTCCTGTAATGTCTGGTTTTATGAATTACTTCCTCTTCTAAGAGAACAGTTATCCCTTAGCTGACTGCAGACTTGTGATGGTCCCTCTTATTTGACTCTGTAAGCTGATAAACATTTTTTTCAGGTTAATCAAAGTTCAATGCACTAAAGTTCAGTAAGCAATGTTTGCACATAAAGCATGTGTCTAGCATATTTTACAAAAAAGCTATATGGAAGATGCAGTCCCTTAATATAACTGTTGTCATTTCATTGTACGCAGGAGTGAGGTGGTCAAGGCACCTAATAATTTGGGCAAGCTGTGTGGGCCTATCACAGTTTCTTAGGCCAAGAGTACGCACTATGCCTAGAAAACCGACGACCAAAGTACATGCACCTGCTCCCATGCCACAGAAACAAATGCTTACAATGGCTGAAGATCTTTACGCTGATTAGGGGAAGTCAGCCTTCCCCTGCTAAGAGACAGAGTCCAATCCCCTTCAGCTTCTACAGGCCTGGAGTTCGATGAATCTGAAATTTCTGATTATGAAGACATGCCCTTATCTGCTTATGAGGATTTAGATGCAGAGGAATCCATTCCCTCTGCCTCCCCTCCAGAGGATTTTTCTTTTGGTGAAACCTTGCATACGTTTCGAGAGCATTTCCACTGGGAATGCCAAGACTGTCCTCAGTCCAAAAAGAAACTCAGAGAATTTTTAGAGTTGCATCAACACAGGCCCTCAGCAATACCGCCTGTCCTGGATGTTGTTTTTATGGAATTCAGTCTTACTCCTGACACTTTACCTCCTTCCTGTCCCTAGGAAACGCTCACAAATTTATTTTCAAGAATCCTGCTGCTGACCCAGAGATCATTTTCCAGGGCCCTAAAGGTATCAAGGCTACTACAGCCAAGAATCCCACCCCTTCGGACAAGGATTCCAGAGCTTTGGACAGATGGGGTAAGAAGGTATATACCTCTGCAACTCTTGCTATTAGGGCATTGAATTGTCAGTTTCACATGCTGAAGTACCAGCAACATATTATGGAACTTATTAAACAGAAAGCGGCAACCTTTTCAGACTGTGCAGAAAATAAAGAAAGCTGAAAAACGGATGCATAACAATGCAAGATGTATATTTTTATATTTCAGTAGTAGCCTATATTTATGTGCCTTAAAGTTGCATTCTCTATATTGTCAAACTATAGTGTACTGACAGATAAGTGAAGGTAAAGTAAGTGCTGAAGGAGTTAAAGGATGTTATGTTGGAAAGTGTATTCAGACAGTTAATGAATTGTGGCAGGTGTTTATGGAAACCAGATTAATTAATAGATATTCTCTGGCCTTCTCCGGCTGGGAGATGAGTAAGGCTCTGTGAGACAGTGTGGACTGGTACTGAAAGTTACAAGGTTGAGGTACAGTAAATTTTAACATAGGTGGCTTTAAAATGCATATGTAAGAACTGTTCACATGAAGGTCTAAGTGAATCACGAGGGCTTAAACATTTTAAAATATTTTGCTTTGCTAAAAGTAATCTCAAAACTTGCCCACTTCGCCTCACATTCTATCCCCAGGTATTTAATCCTCCACGATTTCTGTGTTAGAACGATACTTTGATTTTTCAACTCTTGTTTTACTCCCAAATTGATGGATCAGTCACACAATGCTTGCATTCCCACTAACCTACATCACTACAAACTTCTGTACCAATAGGGACCATTCACTACACTCCATATAAATACTAAGCCTTTTTGTTTGTCTTAACTATATATCTAGCTGGTAATGATGTAAAACTTTAAACCTGGGCATTACAACCCCCAACAGTCATGTCATTGATTCACAACTGCCTTTCACAGAATTCCTGAAGAAATTTCAATCTCTAATTTAAAGGGAGAGTGTCAAAGATTTTAAACTACTTTAAATGTTTTGGTAAACACTTAAGTCATGTGATCCTATTGTTTACATTCAGTCAACTTTTCATGTAAGAGCTCAGGTTTCACTACCTTTGCAGGGGAGGGTTAGTTGCACAGCAGGAATGCTTACAGCTTCATCTGTGTGCTCCTTTTTATGTATAGTCTCTTGCTGACTCAGGTTTCATCACTTTATTTTGAAGTTTACTAAACCTGTTGAAGTCTGGGGCGGCCGTGGTGGTGCAGCGGTTAGCGTTGTTGCCTCACAGCAAGAGGTTCTCCGGTTCGATCCTCGGCTGGGGTGCCTTTGTGCGGAGTCTGCATGTCCTCCCTGTGGTCGCGTGGGTTTCCTCCCACATCCCAAACACATGCTGTAGGTGAATTGGACACTCTAAATTGGCCCTAGGCATGTGTGTGTGCGTGTGTGCTTTCTGTGGAAGGTTGGGCGCCAGAATGGCAACTCAATACAGTAAAACTCCACTGCCAATCATGAGTGGACAGGTGATACACTTTGGCGACCCCTAACCAGGAAAAGCCGAAAGAGGAAGAAGAAGATGCACTCTGCGAGCCAAGCCAGCAAGCATACTTTGCAGTGTGGCTTTGACACCCTAGAAGCATCTTGCTGGGCAGCTGTCACTGGCTCTGTACTGAAAAGACATGCTTGGCTGAAGAAGCAGACCTTGCCAGACCATGTCAGCTCAAAGTTACTAGACGCTCCTTTGAATAAGGACTGTTTGTTTGGCACCAAAGCAGAAGAGGTTCTTAAAAAGATGGAAGAAAAAGCTATGTCTGTGCAGACTGTAAAGAATTCTTACAAGTGCAACCCCCTAGATTCAGTAGGCATTGTCCCTCCAAACACTGGTCCTTTCCAGCCCCCTCCAGGCCTTCTCAAACCAGACCCAGGGGAAACGGACCACCCAGACTTTAGTCTCAGGGTATGCAGAGATCTAAGGAATGGAGTGCCCCCACTCCTAAAGCAGGGAGTGGTAAACCACCTCCTTAGGGAAAAAGCTCACAATGACTTCTTTACTCCACTCCCCACTCCTGCCCAATTGCTTGTGCCCTAAGGAGGAAAACTTGCCCTTCATGCAAAAAACTGGATGTCCTTCACTCAGGACCGGTGCGTCCTCAACATTGTACGTCAGGGGTACAAATTTTTATTTCCATTCACTACCAACCCCAAACGGGTTTCCAGACCTTCCTCCAAACCAGTGGGCAGAGGCTGAAAACCAAGTACTTTCCCTGCTCAATATCAGAGCTATTCAGCCAGTTCCAGTAGAACAGAGGGGTCAAAGATTCTACTCCAGACCCTTCCTGGTACCCAGGACAGAGTGCTCTTGGAGCCCAATCCTGGATCTTTCCATTCTAAACATCTTCCTGCTGGTCACTGTAAGCAGTGGCACTGATGGTCAATAAAGACTGGAAGATACAGATTTTAGTGTATAGACAATTTAATTTTCCGCTTTCGTCTCACCAAGACTTCATCAGTAAAATAAATGAAATGGTAAAACGCCAACAACTCACCTTAAATACTTTCCTGCTGCGTAAAATTATTCAGTTGACCTGCAAAATATATATATAGGTCATATGAATAATTGTACGCAGCAGGAAAGTATTTAAGATGAGTTACTGGTGTTTTACTGTTTCATTTGTTTTTCTGATGAAGTCTTGGTGAGACGAAAGCGGAAAATTAAATTGTCTATACGCTAAAATCTGTATCTTCCAGTCTTTATTGACTGTCAGTGCCATTGCTTACAGTGATTTTTGGTGGTTTCAGCTTTGGTTACACCTTCCTGGTGGTACCAAAATTCAAAATGCTTACCCTGCAACAGCTTCTTCCTATGCTAGCCAAGGGTGCCTGGTTAGTCACCCTAGACTTAAAAGAAGCCTGTCTGCATATCCCCATAAGGGAATCATGCAGGAAGTATCTATGTTTCAGGGCAGGGTCTATGCATGATCAGTCCTCTGCACTTCCCCTTGGCTTATCTACTGCGCCCAGAGTATTCACAAAATGCCTGGCTCCAGCCATTGCATACTGCAGGCAGCGAAATGTCCAAATTTAACCGTACTTGGACTGCCTGATTCAGGTGGGCAATCAGGAATTGCTGCTGCAGCACCTGACATTTGTGAAAAAATCTTCTCCCTTCCTTGGAGTACACAATCAATGAAAAGAAATCAACACTGATACCCAGTCAAAAGATTGTATTCTTGGGAGCAATCTTGGACACAACTTCCCAGATGGCATTCCTCACCTCAGAAAAACAAGTCTATCTGACAGACTACTTCAAACAAATGGCCACCAGAACCCATCTATCTGCAAGAAAAATACTGCAAGCCCTAGGGTTCATGGCCTCATGTATACTGCTGATTCATCTGCAAGACTGCATATGAGGAAACTTCAATGATACTTAAAAAGTCTTTGGTGCCAACATTCTCAGGACCTGGAAACAGTCATTCCTATCATACCCTGTCTAAGGACAGAGTTCCTCTGGTCGGCAGAAGCATGCAACCACAAAAAGGGACGGCTATTTACTCAACCTCAAGCCACCCAGACCCTAACCACATCCGCATCAGACACAGGGGCACACATGGATGGAATATGTAATGTTAAGTTGTCAATCTCGCCTTCATTCTTGCTGGATGGGTTCGGAGCCGATCCTCGGCTCCGACTCGGCACTTGCTTTAGCTCGAGAACTCCTTTTACCAGCTCGAGGCAACCCTATATCCCATGATGCAAGGCGGAACTACCTCAGATCTTGTTTGCCGCTTAGCGAAAGAGGTCTCCTTTGCCAGCTGAGGTAAGTTTTTTCTTAGTGAAATAAGAAAAAGTGTAGTTAGGGGTTTATTTTTCCCTGTTAGTGTTAGTTTAGTCTGTACTTAGTTACAGTCCACCCTATTCTCTTCCTTTCAAACTTTTTATAAATTTTAATCTAAAGTTGTCTAGTCAGGCCTAGTTCCCCATTGGTTATTTCCTTCCTGTGTGTTTGTGTAAGGGATTCATTTGTGTGTTTGTTGGGATTGTTTGTGTTTCTTCCTTCTAGGATGTCAAAAGAAGGCAAGGTCTCAGGCTTCAAGAAGTGTGACCAGTGCTGTCAGAAAATGTCTCTGACAGACGGTCACACTTCTTGTGTTTATTGCCTGGGGCCTTTGCACCTGCAGGACTCCTGTGCGTTGTGTCATGCTTTTAGCCAGAGAGTCCTGCAGGAAAGGAGGAATAAGCTCATCCTCCGAGGCTTACTGAAGCCAGAAGGTTCTCCTCCTAAATCAGGTTCAGGAAAACCTCATAAGCCACCGAAGGTTCAGGCTACAGTGTCCAAGCCTCCTCCGGTGGCTCCGGCCCCGTCGGAGCCGACATCGGCTCCGGCTGGAGTCGATACATCTTCTGTTCAAATAGTGGGTTCGGTGCCGGCCGGCTCCGATACCCTGACTACTGTGGCGTTGTCGGCTCCGGCTGGAGCCGATACTTTATCCAGCATCGGAGCCGAGATATCCTCGGCTCCATCTGGAGTTCAAGGGACTTCGGCTCCGATGGTTTCGACCCGTAAGAGATCTCGGTCCCCTTCGATACTGAGTATCCACTCAGCTCCGGGATCTCCTCTCTTGTCGGAGCGGAGCCATCGGAGCCGATCTTCGAGATCTTCCAGGCTGTCTGACCACGATTTGGAGAGGGTGGTAAGCAGGCTGTTGAAGTCTCAGGCACTGGCCCAAATGCTCCATAGCCCGTCTCAACAGACTTTGGCTATAGCCCCAATCCCTGAACTTCCTCCTCCGACTCCACACCAGAGTTCGGAGCCGGAGCTTCTCGGGACAGCGACTGTTTCGATGCCGGAGCCGATACATCCTTCGGCTCCGTCGTCCTCGGCTCCGATCTCCTCCTTGAGACCTTCCTTGGAGGGATCCGGTCGTCGGGTTTCCACTGTCGGCTCCGAGGGGGCTAGTGGCATCGGACTCTTGTCCGACCCCGCTCTCCCTCTCGGGGCTTCGGCTTTGGTAAGCTCGGCGCCGACATCTGCCTCTGAGCCTTCTCTCTCTTTGGAGCCGACCATTCCTGTCTCTTCGGAGCGGGGATGTTCCGGCCTCCCGGGGAGAGGAGCCTTTGAGGTGATGAGGAGTGTCCTGGCCTCTGAGCCTGGTCAACGGTCCATCCCTCTAGCTCCTCCCTCATCAGTGCCTGCAGATGCCTCTTGCCAGCCTCTTGCTCACAGGCCCAGGGATCCATCACCCCAGGTTTCCCCACTGGGAATTTCCTCCTCTTCCGAGGTTTCTCCTGATCCTGCAGGGGAACCCCCTCGGAAGAGGACGTGTAAGAGGAAACACACAGACTCCCCTGAGTCTACTACATCTGATGCCGACTTAGATGAGTCGGAGGGTTACCCACGGTCCCCCTCTGAGGATGTCTCCTTTTCAGACATCCTTGAGCTCCTCAAACAGAGGGGGAATTGGCCCTCCATTGACCCCTCCGAGGATGAGTCGGTATACCTGGAGGCTTTTGGATCCCGACCCTCCACCTCCTGGGTGTCTCCGCCTTTCGACCCACTTATGCAGGTAGTGGCTCGGAAGGCATGGGCGGCTCCAGATTCTGTGGAACCTGTCCCCAGAAGACCATCCAAGTTCATTACGGCCCCTTCGGATAAACAGTTCCTTTCCAAAGGTGTCTCTGTGGATGCTATGGTGGTGGCGGCGGCCACTAAGAAGGAACTGGCGGATCCTTCAGTACCTGTCCATCCTCCTAACAAGGATTCTAGGACCATGGACAGGTATGGAAAGTGGATGTTTTCTTCAGCGACCTTTGCTATGCGTTCGCTGAATTACCTTTGTCACTTCACCAGGCTTCAACGAGATATTCTCAAGGAACTGGGTGAAGTAGTCCAGGATCCTTCTGCTGCTGGGGCTCAGGAAAAGATTGCCTCACAGCTTGCTATCCTGAATTCCATATCTAACTCCTCCATGCGGCTCATATCTTATGCAGCCGATGGAGCGAGCAGGGCCGCAGGCACAGGAGTTGCTCTTAGACGCCAAGCCTGGATGCGGCTGTGTAATTTTGCGGACCCCTTTAAGGCGTCCTTCACTAATACCCCCTTTGATGGTTCGGCTTTGTTCGGACCTCAGGTGAAGGATACCTTGACCAGGTGTGAGCAGGATGGTAAAACTTTCTGCCGTTGGAGTCCAATTTTCCACTCCTTCTAGACCATATCCCAAGGGTCAGAAAGGGGGGAAGATGTGGTTCCATAAAGCCCAAGGAGCTACACCGGACACACGTGGTCAGTTTACCCCCAGAGGCAGAGGGGGTAACAATAATAGACGCCGCCCTAGAGGCAGGGGGGGTCCTCAGAACCAGGGCAACAGGGAGTCTCTTCCTGAGAAGTCCTTTCAGCATCCCTGAGGTGTTGCCCGACTGTCCACCCTTGGAGGCAGTCGGGGGAAGGATTTCACTGTACCCAGTAGCCTGGCAATCCCTATCCCAAGAGAAGTGGGTACAGTCTATTATATCCGAGGGTTACAAGATCCCCTTCGAAAGGTTTCCCGTACCTCTTCAATCCCTTCCAGACATCTCACCCGGTCAAAGGGATTTGGCAAAACAGGAGGTTTCAAAACTCCTAGAAAAAAGAGCCGTCCAGACAGTGCCGGCAGACCAAGTAGGATCCGGCGTCTACTCAAGATTCTTTTTGGTCCCCAAAAGGACGGGAGATTGGAGACCAATATTAGACCTGAGCAATCTAAACAGATTTGTCAAGAAGGCAAGATTCCGGATGGTCACGCTTCAGTCCATTCTGCCCTTTCTTGGCAAGGACAACTGGATGTGCTCTATAGACCTTCAGGATGCGTACTATCACATAAAGATTCACAGATGCTCCAGAAGGTTTCTCCGCTTTCGGCTAGAGACCAGTCATTACCAATTCAGAGCCCTGCCCTTTGGCCTCACTTCAGCCCCCAGAGTGTTCACCAAATGCATGGCAGTGGTCACAGCTCACCTGAGACGTCTAGGATTCCAGGTGTTTCCTTATTTGGACGACTGGCTCCTCCGCCACCACCAAGTGTCAGCTTCTTCAGTCCAGAGACTACACCCTACAGCTTTGCAGGAAACTGGGAATTTCAGTAAATTTCGAAAAATCTTCTCTGCTGCCTTGCCAATCTATCACCTTTATAGGCGCAGAATTAAACACCGTCAAAATGTTAGCCAGACTAACAGATCAAAGAATTCTGGACATCCAAAAATTTGTTCGGCTTCTGTTACAAAGCAACAAGATCAAAGCCAGGTTTGTCCTGAAAGTTCTAGGTCTAATGGCTGCGGCCATTGTTCTTCTACCACTGGCTCGCTTCCACATGCGTCTCCTGCAGTGGATGTTATTCACGCAGTGGTCGTACCACAATCTTCCGATGAGACACGAAATCTTAGTAACACAGTCGTGCAGGGCTCATCTGGACTGGTGGATATCTTCCCCTCTTCTTCATCAGGGCCGACCCTTTATTCCCCCTCCTCCAGTTGCCACAGTCACTACGGATGCCTCTCTGATCGGGTGGGGGGGGGCATTATCAGGGCAGGATGGTCCACGGGACGTGGCAACCCATAGAATACCATCTGCGCATAAATGTCCTCGAGATGAGAGCAGTGCTTTTAACGTTGCAAGCCCTCGACGACTTTCTTCCCACGGGGACTATTGCAGTACAAACGGACAACATGTCCGTGGTCTGGTACATCAACAAACAGGGCGGAACCAGGTCCTATCCGTTATGTCGAGAAGCTCTCAGACTTTGGCAATGGGCGATCTCTTCTCAGCGGTTTCTGATAGCAACGCACATCCCCGGCAGGTCCAACCTATTGGCGGACAGGCTGAGCAGATCTATTCTGATGCCTCACGAGTGGTCTCTCAATCAATCTGTAGTGGATCAGATTTTTCTGAAGTGGGGCACTCCTTGTTGCGATCTTTTCGCTACACCTCAAAACAACAAGTGCCCAGACTATTTCACTCTATTTCCCCTTCCAGGCCAACCCCTGAGAGACTCTCTAACCCAGGATTGGCCTCGGGGACTTCTTTATGCTTTTCCTCCCTTTCCATTGATTCCACAAGTCATTCAGAAAGCCACCGTTTTGAGAGCCAAATTGATCCTCATTGCTCCATATTGGCCTCGACAAATTTGGTTTCCGTCTCTGCATCGTCACCTTCTGGTGCAGCCCTGGCATCTGGACCCAGTTCCGGATCTTTTGATCCACCAGTCGGGTCAGCAGCACCGGGCCATTCATTCTCTCAACCTCACTGCTTGGTTGCTCCACTTCCTACCCTAGCCAGGCTACTGATGATTTCGGACTCAGTCAGAGACATTTTAGTCTCTTCCTTGAAGTCGTCCACTAGGACTGTTTATGCTAGCAAGTGGCGACGTTTTTCTATTTGGGCAAATTCCAGAAATATTGACCCCTTTACTGCTCCTGTACATTCGGTTTTAGATTTCCTGGCGGAGGTTTTTCATTCAGGATCCTCGTCATCTACAGTCAAAGTACAACTGGCTGCTATTTCTAAGTATCATGTTGGCCTGCATGACAATAACATTATGTCTCATAGGTTATGCAAGGCCTTTCTCAGAGGAGTTTTCCTCCTAAAACCACCTATAAAGCATCCTCCTCCGCAATGGGATCTAAACTTAATGTTGGCATCCTTGATACTACCTCCCTTCGAACCGTCTGCTTCATGTTCTTTGAAGTTATTGACCTGGAAAACTATATTTTTACTGGCTGTCACTTCTGCAAGAAGGGTTTCCGAGATTCAAGCTCTCTGCATCCGTTCCCCTTATTTGGTTTTTCATAAGGACAGGGTATCATTAAGAACTAACCCTTCCTTTCTTCCCAAAGTCGTATCTCAAACCAACATTAACCAATCTATAGATCTACCAGTCTTTTTCCCAAACTATTCCGACAGAGCTGAACAAAAACTGCATTTTTTGGATGTCCATCGTCAGCTCAGGTACTATTTGCATAGAACTAAACAATTCAGAAAATCGGACCAACTATTTGTCTCCTATGCAGAAAACAGGATAGGTCTTCCAGTATCTAAGGTGACCTTATCCAGATGGTTGACTTCCACTATTTCCTATGTGTACTCTCTCAGGGGCAAACAGCTATCTTCTAAGCCAAAAGCACACTCAACCAGGAGTCTATCCACCTCTGCAGCTTTTCAGGATAGACTACCCATTGATACCATTTGTGCAGCAGCTACTTGGGCCACACCTCATACCTTTGTCTCTCATTACAAGTTGGACTTGGCCTCTAGAGATAGGGCCAGTTTTGGTTCCACAGTTCTCAAGAGTCTGTTCCATTGAGCCACCCGGGATACAGGTGCTAGGGACGCGGTCCCATCCAGCAAGAATGAAGGCGAGATTGACAACTTAGCATTTAGAAGTTATGTACCTACCATAACGTTCCATGTTAGTTGTCTTCTCTCGCCTTCTTTCTTGCGTCCCTCCCTCCTTCCCCCTGGCCTGGACAGATCTTGGAGAGTTCCTATTAGATTGTTTCCTCCGGTACGTTGTTAGGAGGATTTCTTTAGGAACCATTGTTCCTGTTTCTGTTAGGATAATCTTTAGCAAGGTTAGTTAGCTGCCAAACGAGATCTGAGGTAGTTCCGCCTTGCATCATGGGATATAGGGTTGCCTCGAGCTGGTAAAAGGAGTTCTCGAGCTAAAGCAAGTGCCGAGTCGGAGCCGAGAATCGGCTCCAAACCCATCCAGCAAGAAAGAAGGCGAGAGAAGACAACTAACATGGAATGTTATGGTAGGTACATAACTTCTAATTCAGGGCCACTGGAGCCCAAGTCAAATTTATCTGCACATCAACCAAAAAGAAATGCTAGCTGTACAGAATGCCTTGACAGCTTTCAGATCCCTAATCTTTCCAGGACAACTGCTAATAAAAACAGACAACACCACAGTTATGTGGTACATCAACAAGCAGGGGGGGAACCCAGTCCTACCCACTCTGCAGGCTAGCCATAGCCCTGTGGAACACGGTCTTGGACATTCCAGTCCATCTGCAAGCTCAATTCCTGCCAGGCAAACAAAACTTACTGGCAGACGACTTAAGCAGAAATCTCCTAGACCCGCATAAGTGGCAGTTGGAGCACAGCACCTTCAACCTTCTGATCCAGAAATGGTGGACCCCAGAGGTGGATCTATTTGCCTCCCCCTACAACCACCAGCTCAGCAAATTCTGTATCAGGAATCCTCACATCAGGGCCTGGAGAGTGGATGTCCTGTATTTTCAGTGGGTAAATCTCTCACTTTATGCCTTTCCTCCTCTGCCCCTCCTTTCAAGAGTATTACTCAAGGTAAAACAGGACAGACCCAAGGACAATTCTGATTGCCCCGGTTGCACTGCTACCAACTCCTGCGCAGCCTATCGGTGCCACCCTGGCACGTACACCAGAATCCAACTCTCCTTTTTCAGCAGGAGGGACAGATTCTGCATCCACAACTGCAAACCCTAGGTCTTGCAGCCCGGCTTATTCATTGAATTCTCCCCCAGCGACCTTAAGCAAACAGGTGTTGGATGTCTTTCTTGAAGCCAGAAGACCTAGTACAAGAAAATCCTATGCTGATAAGTAGAAAAGGTTCTGCTCATGGATTCAATGTAAAGGAGAGGACACAATATTGCCCTCTCTGTCTCTTATCCTGGATTACTTAACAGATCTACTCTACAAAGGCCTGTCCTTCTCCTCCATTAAGATACATACCTTAGCCATTTCTGCTCATTACAACACTGAGCCACAGTTCCTAAGAGGGGCAAACAACTTAAGGCTACCAAAGAGAGCACCCACCCCTGCCTGGGACCTTAACTTTGTACTGGAAAAGCTCATGCTTCCCCCCCTTTGAATCTGCTGCATCTGCAGAGTTAAAATTCCTCTCTTGGAAAACAGCCTTTCTTCTAGCCATCACTTCAGCTAGACGAGTATCTGAGCTACAAGCCCTGATGGCTGTGGACCTTCATTATTTTCTATGCTGACAGGGTTTCCCTCAGGACTAATCCTTCCTTTATGCCTAAAGTGTTGTCCAGTGCGGCTCTCAATCAATCCATCCATTTGCCAACCTTCTTCCCTAATCCTCAAAATAAAGGGGAAAGGATCCTGCTCTCCTTGCATGTGCACAGAAAGCTCAGATTCTACCTTGATAGGACTAAGCCCTTCAGAAAATCTGACCAGTTACTAATCAGCTTTGCAACAGGGACAGAGGGCAAGGCCATTTCAAAACAAACTATTTCCAAATGGATAGCACACTGCATCCATTTCTGCTACAAACATCATGGGAAACCAACCCCTCAGGGAGTCAGAACACATTCCACTAGGGCAACATCTGCCTCTAAAGCATTTCTCAGGGGAGTCCCTACCAGGTACATCTTGGAGGCTGCTACCTGCAGTTCTGTACACACCTTCACCAAGCATTACCACCTGCCTATCTTTTCTAAATCCAGGGCAGGATTTGCTACAGCAGTCCTGCAAGGCATACTAGCCAGCTCTAACTCTTCTTGACTGCCTCCATCCTTCTTCAGCTTTGGGAATCCACCCAAGTATGATGACTGCAACAGTGAAACACGAAGAACATAGTACAGTTGTGTACACTCACGGCCGGCCTTAGGCATAGGCGAACTAGGCGACCTCCTAGGGCGCCGTGCAGGCGGCCTTGTAAAGGGCGCAATTTTGGCTTATTTATTTGTTTATTTTAATTAGTTTAATTAGTGCATTCTTTCTTCCCAGTGCCTGCAGCAGGTGGCGGGAAGAAAGAATGCACTAACTAAACCAATTTAAAAAAATACAAGGGCGTCAGAACCATGGGGGGTGAGCACCCTCCCACTTTTACAGCTGCAGCAGGTCGATTGCCCTGTTTGCTTTTGCCTCTCTGTATGTGCAGATTCCAGGTATGTTAAGTTGTTCCATACGGAGTGGAATTGCTTTAGGTAAAGTAAAAGTTTAATGCAGCTAGTTTAATGTTGAACACTTAGCCAGGGTGTGGATTCGTAGTGTACACCCATTGCTGGTATGATAAAAAGGTTAAAGTAGATAGTTTCTGATGGCGAATTGAAAATGCAGTTTTGTTGCAGCGGTAGTAATTGACTGAGGCACCGATTTTGCGTTTAAATGCATTATGAACTTTCTGCCGCTCCAATCTGTTGTAGCACGTGTTTTATGGCAATGTTTCCCTTAGGAGAAGTGGTTTACAGCTGTTTGTCTTCTGTCGGATAGGTCAGGAGAGCAGATGTGTCATAAAATATACTGTTCAAAGGTGCTGTCCTGCCTTGCTATTTATCGGATCTGTCTTTGATTTCATGCGTATAAACGTTTATTTTTTTCGTAGTTATGTGATTATACCACTGTTCCCGAATTTTTGGCCTTGAAGTACTAATGAACAGTTTTGTCTCAGTGTTGCCAAGTTCCGCTTTTATCTTGTGCTGGTGTCAGTAGGCATACCCCTTGCATTCTTGCAGTCCGTCATGTACAGAATATTTTAATGGGTCTAGTTTTGCCAAGTTCATATGCATCAGATATTCTTATTTCAAGGACATAAATGACATCCACATGATTTGGAGAAACTGCATGAGTTATTCATGTTTGTTACCCTATACAGTTTTACATCTTTAGGGCAATACCCTTTAATTTAAAATAGTTTGTTGATGTTGCAGGAGTTTGTACACAGACGTTTTGGTTTTGCGAAGAATTACAAATGCTATGTTGCAATTGTTACACATTACTAAAAATGCCGCAATGTCATGTTTGCAATATACATGCTAAATTTATAAAAGTAATATTTTGTAATACAGTTTTCATGTATATTTCTCTTGATATGCTGCAAAGCACTTCAATTGAAGTGCCAGAGAGGAATCAAGTATGTGGTAATTATGCAAACTGTGTTTGTAATTCAAAAAGTATCAGGTTTGATGTGTGTACAGGTGTGCAGTATGTAGGAACTGTGAAACTGTCCCACCACTTATGAGTGATGTTTGACCCTGATCTGGAAATTACAGGACCAGTTTTGTTAAAGATGGAAAACTTAGTTTTTTTTTCTATCCTAAATACAAGATTTGATGTCCTAAAAGGAGTGAAAGTTGGGAATGTTTGTTTAGCCGGTTGAGTCTGCTGTCAACAAAAAAAGTATATCTTGGCAAGTTTACCCCTATGCAGTTTTTGCAGTTTTGATGGGGAGTATTTATCCCTTTCATGACTCCCTGTCTGAGGACGTCACCTCCAATTAGTATTGTGAACACAGCGTATGTCACACTATTCTGAAAAATTAGATCAAACTCGAAGAAAAGGTAGGTCTGGCTAAGGGGGCATCTGTAGTTGTACCACAGTTGCATGCCACATTGTAAATCTTTAATGTGGGTTTAAGCATGGGGGGGGACTTCAGAAGGCCATACAGAAGAAAGTCGGTCAGAAATTGTATGCTAACACAAATCTTGTTATTCTAAAAACTTTGTAAGAGTCTGATGAAGTCTTATTTAAGACAAAATCATTTACTAGATGAATTATTTGCTTGAGTTAAACTTTGAAACAGTCGTTTTAGATTTGTAACTTTCTAAGTTTATAGGTTTGTAGATTCATAGATAAGTACTAGGGTAACTGCCCTTGTGGGACATTTTAAGACTAGCTAATCACCCCATGTGAGAATCAGTCCATGCACTTTGTTTGTAAGGCAAACGCCTTAACCATAATGCAAATCTCCCACCCAGAGCAAGCTTTAAAATCTGTCTCTTGGCCTTTGTCACCGTAGGGATGTGGTTGTCAGGTGGGTGCAGGGGTCATGAAGAGCAGGTTTTTGAATTTGCCGTTGTTTGTTTAAATGGGGTCTATATTACCACATCGAAAAAGCCGTTAATCGAATGGCTTTATAACCAAAAATGTGGTTAATAGAGCTTGCTTTTTTGGGGGGGCTGCACCCCCAACCCAACCCCCACTAATTATATATACCAACTCTGAGATTTCACTACAGTGAGGAAAGGGGAATTTTTTTGATCTTTACTGTACAGCGATCTGACAATACACAGTTCTTTTATCAGCTTTTTCAGATGTTCATTGTGCATACAGCTGTGGTCGTAACACTTGGGTTATCCTGCCGTCAGGCGGGTCCCCGGTCGGCCGAATTCCAAAGTCTAGGTCCGGCGTCGGTTGTCGTCGCTTCTTCCCTGACGTCAGTGCGGCAGGGGTATAAAAGAGGCAGCCAACACCATTTTCTTCAGTTTTTCTTGCCCCAGATGTCAGGTGCCCTCAGAAAGGAAGGCAAAACATGATGTTATGCAAACATACATAAGTAGATAAATCAAAACAGTAGTTGCAAGCAAATACACCATAAAGGGATACCCCAAATAGGTTGTATGTTAAAGGTGTTTGTCATAAGCCCTGTCCTAAGAGGGGATGGAGGGAGGGTAACCTGGACTGCAGCTGTATGCGCACTCGAACATCTACATTTATGGTAGGTACAAAACTGTACTATGTTCATCATGCATACAGCTGCAGTCATCACACTTTGGTAGAATCCCAAAGCTAAGTAAGGGTGTCTGGTACTAAGCGGAATTAGGAGGGGCTAGAATGCCCTGCAGGACTGCTGTGGCAAAGCCCGCTCTAGATTTTGAGTATAGTGAAAGGTGGTAGTGCTTGGAGAAAGTGTGCACTGAACTCCAAGTAGCTGCTTCCAAAATGTCCTTGGTAGGGACCCCCCTGAGGAAAGCTGCTGAGGTAGCTGTAGCCCTGGTGGAGTGGGATCTGATGTATACAGGCACTGATTTTCCATGAAATGAATAACAAAAGCGTATGCAGTGGGCTATCCATTTTGAAATAGTCTGTTTGGAAATAGCCTTTCCTTGAGCACCTGTAGCATAGGACACAAAGAGCTGCTCAGATTTTCTGAATGACTTTGTTCTGTCCAAGTAATAACAAAGTTGCCTGTGAATGTCCAAGGAATGTAGTAGCCTCTCTCCTTTGTTCTGTGGTTTTGGATAAAAGGTAGGAAAATGAATAGTCTGATTCAAAGCCACACTAGATACTACCTTTGTCATGAAGGTAGGGTTGGTTCATAAGGAAACCCTGTCCTGATGGAAAATGATGAATGGTTGCACAGCCATGAGGGCCTGTAGCTCCGAAACCCTGCATGCTGAGGTAATAGCCAGAAGGAAGGCTGTTTTCCATGACAAGTATTGTAGCTCTGCTGAAGAAGCCGGCTCAAAAGGAGGCAGTGTCAGCTTCTCCAATACGAAGTTGAGGTCCCAAGTTGGAGCTGGTGGTTTCCGTGGGGGTTTTATATTTTTTGCCCCTCTGAGGAACTGCCTTAATAGAAGATGTAGCAGCTGTATGCTTTTCGAACATCTACATTTATGGTAGGTACAAAACTGTACTTTATAAAGTCGTTCGATTAATGGCTTTTTCAATGTGGTAATATAGACCGTTTAAATCACTGTTTGTCTTGGGACTTGTCCCATCAGGCCTCTTGCATTACTAATAGAAAGCCATTAAAGTAATGGCTGCTAGAAGCAGACATGAGTAGAAAGTGGCTTCTGTAATTAAAAGTATTTTTTATAATGATTTTGCTTGAGAGGCATCTCACGGGCCTTGCTTAAGTAGTGTTGGGTAAAACAACTAGTAAGGCAGTAAGGAGAAGAAGGGAGAGCAGCTGTGTACCACATTTAAGGGCAGACAGCAGCAGAATCAGTAGAAGACATGGGGTAGAACCAGTCCAGGAAGAAAGTGTAGGATCATACAAGGCTGTTACTAGTCTGAAAGATATCTAAGGCTCATTTTATCATTGTAATGAAAGAAGTTTTGTGTTGCATTTTTATTACTTTTAGTTTTACAGCAGGTAAAGAGAGTTGAGATTTTTGTGTGTGTGTGGTGTTGTATGATGTAGTTTGTCAAATATGTAACCCAAATAATCAGACTGCAGGAAAAAAAACAGATCTTTAGGATCTGTTCTGGAACAAGCAGGTATGTGCAATTCACGTGGTTTGTGAGTGTATGCATGTGTACATAATTGGTCTGACTATATGCACGAGTGAATGAGAGGGGGTGAGAGAAACCAGATTGGTGTGTGCCTTAACTTCCCACCATCCGTGAGTTTGCATCTATTTCTCATAAAATGTAAGGTTTTCTGACATATCTTTGTAGGCTGCAGTTGCTAAATGACAGACAATTGATGTCCTTCAGAAAATGCACATTAATGTTAATGTTAAATCTATGATTATTATTACAACCTTTTCAGTGTTTAAGAGGATTAGTTAAAATTTCCATAGTAATGGATTTGTCCACTTATTCTTGAGCTAGAAGATTGTGTGCATGGGTGTGTGCGTGCGTTGGTCAGGAGAGACTGCATATGTATGTATGTGTGAGAGACAAGGAAGAGATTGGTGAGTGGCTTAATTCTCAACTGTCCAAGTTCACAAAATATAAATGATCTTATCTCAGGTTTTTGGTTTATGCCTTGTATAACTTTTGATGTGAGTTTTCCTGCTGTTTCAAGTGAGTTTTGCCATTGTTTCAATGAAAGTGAGTTTTGCCATTTCAATGAATATGAGTTTCAAGGGCAGACAAGTTTACTGCTCATGCTAAGTCTGTTTTCATTGTGAGAGTGTATTGTTTGTTTAGCAAATGGCTATCTGTGTTTGTGCTATTTCAATATCTGTAATCTTTGTAGAAGCAAATAATAGAATATATGCGTAGTAACTGGTGAGATAAACAAGTAATGGAATACTGGAATGTCTGAGGAGGGGGCTGCTGCTTGGGTTTGCTGCAGGAGGGGCTGCTCTGGGGTGGCGGCCTATTACCCTTCCTAGAACCCTATTTGACCATGATCTGGCTCTGGTATTTCAAGTAGAAAATACATATGCAAAGGTAGCTGCAGTTTAACTACATTACAAGGTATCTTTTTCTTCCTATGCATTTAAATAATTTAAGGAAATGACTGCAGTGGCTTTCTTGGGGAATGACGCAGTGGGTGTGGCTCAAATAGGGGTGTTTCATGAGTGTGGTGAGGGTGGAGCTTAAGGGGCGCCGGAGCACTTCTTCGCCTAGGACGCTATTTCAGCTAAGGCCGGCCCTGTGTACACTTACCATAAATGTAGATGTTTGAGTGTATTCACTGTTTACTGTTGCAGTCATTGCATTTGGGTTATCTGCTTGCAGGTAGCCCTCATTCGGCATGATTAACAAAGTCTTGGGTCCTGCGTCGGTTGCTGTCCCTTCTTCCATGACATCAGGTCGTCAGGGGTATGAAACATGCAGCCGACGCCATTACATCAGTCTTTCCTGCCATGCGGTGCCCGAAACAGAAGCAGTTCGCAAGTGCTGGTCAGCCGACTCGTGAAATTTTCATTTTCGAGTTTTAGAACCGAAGTCTTCAACTAAAGCTAAGTACCCCGTTGGGAAACTTTTTCTTTCTCCTTACCAATGTCAGTAAAAGTTAATAATTGCATTACTTGTGGAAAGCAAATACCTCATAAAGATTTTCATTCGTACTGTATTCCTTGCCTAGGCCCTGACCACGACGTACCTTGCTATCAGTTTTGTGCTTTATTTAATCAGCGCACTATCTGTCATCGGTATATTTTCGCCACTAAATATTTCGGTTCTTGGTTTAATTATCCAGAAATGTCGTCGGTTCGCCATCGAACCAGCCGCCGAAGTCCAAAACTGCCGATGACGCTTCTCCTAAGCCAGTCGCCAGTGAGGTGTTTTCGCCGCCCCTGATACCCGCTACTTCTGATTCGCAGGCCTCTACTGAGACACATTTGGAGTCCGGTATGCCGCGAGATGCTTCAACTATGGAACCCGCGGATGTCTCTACCTTGGATGGGTCCGGAGCCGCTGTGCAGGCACCGGCTTTTGAGGGTGTATTCAGGCCTACGGACTTGCATTTTAAACTGCCCCCTTCTTTACTTAGGCCTAAATCTTGATCCATGCCTAAAATACCGACGCCCAGGCCACATGCTCAGGCCTGTATGCATAAAAAACAAATTATAAGAATTGCTGAAGATCTTATAACTCATAAGGGGAAGCTAACCTCCCCCTTTTAAGAGGCATAGGACTGAAGTTGATTATGAATCTTCTGATCAGGATTCTGTTGTTTCTGATTCTTCTGATGATCTGGATTTGCCCTTATCTACTTATGAAGATTCTAATGCAGAGGACTCCATTCCCTCGGCTTCCCCTCCTGAGGATTTTTCTTTTGGGGAAATCTTACATACTGTAAGGGACCATTTCCAGAGACTATTTCACAGGGGCCCAAGGGCATTAAGGCTTCTACTGCTAAAAATCCTACCCCTTCTGATAGAGACTCCAGAGCGCTGGATAGATGGGGTAAGAAGGTTTACACTTCTGCAGCCTTGGTCATTAGGGCTTTAAACTGCCAGTTTCATATGTTAAAGTATCAGCAACATGTTATTGGACTGCTTAAACAGAAACTGATGTTGATTCCTGACTGTGTGGAAAGTAAAGAATTACAGGATTTAATGCTTTCTGCTGAACAAGTTGGAAAACGTACTTTGCAATGTGGTTTTGATTCATTAGAGGTCTCTTGCGGGGCTGCTGTTATTGGGTCTGTGCTCAGAAGCCATGCTTGGCTTAAGGCGCAATCTTTGCCAGATTATGTTAAAGCTAAATTGTTAGATGCTCCTTTAAATTAGGACCGCCTGTTTGGCAACAAGGCTGAGGAAGTTCTTAAAAAAATGCAAGGTAAAGCTTAATCTATGCAAACTGTTAAAGATTTCTTACAAGTTCAGCCTCCTAGATTTAGTAGGCACTGGCCTTCTAAGAATTGGTCCTTTCCAGCTCCTTCCAGGTCTTCTCAAGCCAAACCCAGACACAGCAAAAACCCCAGGTTTCAGTCCCAGGGGACACACAGAACTAAGCAGTGGGGGGCCTCCACTTCCAAATCTGGAAATACGATTCCCCCTATGGTAAACTGTCTTAATGACTTCCTCTTAAAATTTCCAAACACCTATCAACTGACTGCCCCTTTGGGGGGAAAGATTGCTCTTCATGCAAAGAATTGGAAACTCATTACCCAGGACAAATGGGTTTTAAATATAGTGTCCCAGGGATACAGATTTCACTACCACACATTGCCAACACCAAGCGGGTGGCCAGACCTACCCCCAAATCAGCAGGCAGAGGCCCAAAAACAAGTACTTTCTCTCTTAAACATGGGGGCTATTCAGCTGGTACCAGAAGCGGAAAAGGGAAAAGGTTTCTACTCGAGACTTTTCCTGGTACCCAGAAAAGACAATTCATGGCATCTATCCTGGACCTGTCTACTCTAAGCACCTTTTTGGAGATTCCAAAATTCAAGATGCTGATTCTTCAACAATTACTTCCTGCAAGGATGCCTGGTTGGCAACACTAGATTTAAAAGAAGCAAAATACAACTTCCCAGATAGCTTACCTCACGCCAGAGAAACAAATTCATTTGACAACCTACTTCAAACAAGTGGCCACAAAAACCCTGCTATCTGCAAGACAAATGCTGCAAGCCTTAGGGTTCATGGCCTCCTGCATTCTTCTAACTCTGTATGCAAGACTGCATATGAGGAAACTACAGTGGTATCTAAAAAAGCCTATGGTGTCAACATTCTCAAGACCTAGAAACAATGATTCGTATCATACCTTGCATACACCTAGAGTTTCTTTGGTGGACAGAGGCCTGCCGCCAAAACATGGGACTACCTTTCTCACCACCCCCTGCCGCCCAAACCCTAACAGATGCATCAGACTATGCATGGCGGGCTCACCTGGCAGGGAAGTGCATTCAGGGCAAATGGAACCAAAATCAAATGTACCTGCATATCAATCAAAAAGAAATGTTAGCTGTACAGAATGCTCTGACAGCCTTCAAGGACCACATTCTTCCAGGACAACTAATGGAAAAAACGGATAACACCACTGTTATGTGGTACATAAACAAGCAGGGGGGTACACATTCTTACCCCCTCTGCAGACTAGCCATGGCATTGTGGAACACAGCCTTGAGTTACCAAGTGCACCTACAAGCTCAATTCCTGCCAGGAAAATTAAGTACACTGGCAGACGGACTAAGCAGAAACCTCATGGACCCTCACGAGTGGAAACTGGAACCAAGGATTTTCAACATGTTGACAAGCAAATTGGGGAGCCCAGATATAGACCTGTTTGCCTTTCCCCAGAACTACCAATTGGACAAATTTTGCGCAAGGACTCCCCACAAACAAGCCTGGAAAGTGGATGCTCTGTCCTTCAGCTGGAAAAACCTATCAGTCTATGCCTCCCCCCCCTCTGCCTCTGCTCTCCAAAGTACTCTAAAAATCAAACAGGACAAACCAAGGATGATTTTGATTGCTCCAGACTGGCCGCGCCAACACTGGTACCCCCTCCTGCGCAGTGTCACAGTTATCTCCATGGCATCTGCCTTAGACTCCAAATTCTGCACCCTCAGCTTCTAACACTGAACCCTGCAGCCTGGCTAATTACTTAATCTCTCCTTTACCATCCCTCAGCAAACCTGTGATGGATATCATTTTAGAGGCAAGGAGGCTTAGTACTGGAAAATCTTATGCTGAAAAATGGAAAAGATTCTGTGCCTGGAACCAATCTCAAGGGATGAGCACAGCACTGCCCAATTTACCTCAGATTTTACAATACTTAATGGAGATGCTTCACAAGGGCCTGCCTTTTTCCTCCATTAAAATGCACGCCTCAGCCATTTCAGCTGATTGTAACACAGAACCACCCCTCTTCTCTCATCCACTGCTCAAGCAGTTCCTCAGATGGGCCAAATATTTGAGGCCACCCAGGAGAGCTCCAATCCCAGCCTGGGACCTTAACTTTGTCTTGGAGAAACTCACTCTACCTCCTTTTGAGCCAGCTGCTACTGCAGACTTAAAATTTCTTCCTTGGAAAACAGCTTTCCTTTTAGCAATCACTTCAGCTAGAAGGGTATCTGAATTACAGGCCCTTATGGCAGGGAGCCTTTCATCATATTTCATGCAGACAGGGTGTCCCTCAGAACCAATCTAGCCTTCATGCCCAAGATGGTATCCAGTGTGGCTCTATTCATTTGCCAACCTTCTTTCCCAATCCTCAGAATAAAGGGGAACGGATACTGCATTCCTTAGATGTGCACAGACAACTTAGATTCTTCTTGGACAGGACTAAACCTCAAAGGAAATCTGAACAACTGCTGGTGGCATTTGCTGCAGGGGCAGAGAGGAAGGCAATTTCAAAGCAAACCATTTCTAAATGGATAAGCCATTGCATTCATTTCTGCAATAAGCCCCATGGAAAACCTATACTTCACCAAGCATTATCATTTGCCAATTTTCTCTAAATCCAGAGCTGACTTTGCCACTGCAGTCTTGCAGGGCCTTATAGCTGGCCCTAATGCTATCTAAATTCCTCCTCCCAACCATAGCTTTGGGAATCTACCTAAATGTAATGACTGCAACAGTGAAACACGAAGAAAATAGTACAGTTGTGTACACTTACCATAAATGTAAATGTTCGAGTGTATTCACTGTTGCAGTCCTGGTTACCCTCCCACCAGCCCCCTAACTTCTTTTGACTACGCCTCTGCTTTCCTTTACTATGCTTAAAAGCCTTTTTGGTGTATTTGCTTTTTTGTTGGAGGTATATCTTTGTACTTTTATATTTCATTGCTTCCCATTAGGGGGGCACCTAACATCTGGGGCAAGAAAAAACTGATATAATGGTGTCGGCTGCATGTTTTATACCCCTGACGACCTGACGTCACGGAGGAAGGGACAGCAACCGAAGCAGGACCCAAGACTTTAATCAGGCCGACTGAAGGCTACCTGCAAGCAGATAACTCAAATGTAATGACTGCAACAGTGAATACACTCGAAGATCTACATTTATGGTTAAGTGTACACAACTGTACTTTTCCCTCCCTCCAACCCCCTGGTTTTCTCTCTCTCTGTCTCTCCCCTATCTATGGCTATTACTAACCCCTTCTGGGGTATTGGTATTTACTTTTTACTGGTGGTGTTTTCCCCACCATAACCTAGCTCTCTATTTGGGGTGAGAAAATCTGATGTAATGGCATTGGCTGCTGGTTTTTATACTCCTGACATCAGTCCTGGAGCGGCAGCATCTGATGCAGAAATACTAAATCTCTGGTATTCGGGCCGACTGAGGGCTACCTGCAGGCAGATAACCCAAGTGTGATGACTGCAGCAGTGAACACACTCGAACAGCTACATTTATGCTAAGTGTACACAACTGTTCTTTATTTAATGTGTTTATATGTGGCATTATCTATACCCCTGCGTATTTCAGAGATGATCTCAAATGCGCTCTTTTAACTTTCTGCTGGTCTTTCCAATATAGAAAGCATTGCATTTTATGCATAATGCCATGATTATAAGATTCTTAGTATTGCATGTGCCATAAGTGTTAATAACAAAATCTTTATGGTTAATAGGATGCTTAAAAGACTTATCAGTAAAAATATGATTACAAAAATGACAAGCATTACATTTATACATTCCTACTTTAGTACTAATAAGCTTGTAAGGTGGAAGTTTTACTTGCATACTTTTATTCAGTAAATATATACAATTACTGGTCTCTTTGGTCATCATTCTGCCAGAGTACTTTTATGTTTTTTGCAGTATATCAAAGCCTTTAGGTGTTATAGGCTTCATATGTCACACATATGCTCCCCACATAAAACGTAGGGCATAAAGGTGACATACAAGCGTAAGTGCTTAGAAGGTCTTAGCTGCCAGTCTGAATGCCATTATAGAACATTGGTCTGAACACCCTCTTGCTCTGCTGGTTACCAAGCCGTCTTCAGGTAAATACCATGTTGGGGTTGTTCTTCGTGTTTCATTGTTGCAGTTATCACATTTGTGTTATCTGCCTGCAGGTAGCCCTCAGCCGGCCTGAATACCAGAGTCTTCAGATTTCTGCGTCGGATGCTGTCGCTTCTTCCATGACATCAGGTCATCAGGGGTATAAAACATACAGCCAACACCATTACATCAGTCTTTCTTGCCGTGCGGTGCCTGAAGCAGAAGCAGTTCGCAAGCTCTGGTCATCCTGACTCCTGAAATTTTTGTTTTCGAGTTTCAGACCTGAAGTCTTCAAAAAGATATGTACCCTGTTGGGGATCCTTTTTTCTTGCTCTAACCGATGTCAGAAAAAAATTAACAATTGTCTTACCTGTGGAAAGCAAATCCCTCATAGAGATTTTCATTCTTACTGCATCACCTGTTTAGGCCCAGACCATGACGTCCACAGTGTTGCCAGTTTTGTGCCTTGTTCAACGCCCGAGCTATATGTCATCGGGCTATTTTTGTAGCTAAATAATTTCGTTCTCGATCTCCGTACTCTGAAATGGCTTCGGTAAGCCATCCGACTACCAGTCTTCTGAAAAAACGCAAGGATAAAGACAGAGACAGACCGCATAGGTCCAAAACTGCCAACGATGCTTCCGATATGCTAGTCGCTAGTCCGCCGGTACTCAGTGAGGCACTTTTGCAGCCCCTGATACCTGCTACTACAGATTCTCAGGCCTCTACTGAGACCCATTCGGAGTCTGGTATGCTGCGAGATGCTTCTTCGACTATGGAACCTGCGGATGTCTCTACCTTGGATGGGTCCACAGCCGCTGTTCAGGCACCGGCTTCTGAGGGTGTACTCAAGCGTACCAATTTTCATATTAAACTGACTACTTAGTTTCAAGCTAAGAATACCGAATTCCTCAGGCGTAAAGCTCACACTAAGCCTAGAAAACCGACGAACAAAGTGCATTCTCAGGCCCATATGCCTCAAAAACAAATGATTAGAATGGCTGAAGACCTTATTACATTATTTAGGGGAAGCCAGCCTTCCCCTTCTGAGAGACCTAGAACTGATTTTCTTTCTGATTCTTCTGGTCAGGAATCTGATATCTCTTTTCCTTCTGACTACCAGGATTTACCCTTATCTACTTATGAGGATTCTGATGCAGAGAATTCCATTCCCTCTGCTTCCCCTCCAGAAGATTTTTCTTTTGGTGAAACCATGCATACCCTTAGGGAGCATTTCCATTGGGAAAGCCAGGACTATTCTCAGTCCAAAAAGAGACTTAGGGAATTTTTAAACCTGCCTCAACACAGGCCTCTAGCTAATCCCTCCTGTTCTGGAGATTGTAGATGATGTTTTCTTGGAATCCAGCCTTACCCCAGACACATTGCTTCCAGCTCCCAGGAAACCTGACAGGTACTACAGAGTACCTGACTCTCTCAAATTCATTTTCAAGAAACCTACTGTGGATTCAGAGACCATTTCCCAAGGACCAAAAGGCATTAAGGCTACTACTGCCAAAAATCCTACCCCTTCTGATAGGGATTCTAGAGCTTTAGACAGATGGGGTAAGAAGGTATATACTTCTGCTACTTTGGCCATTAGGTCTTTAAATTGCCAGTTTCATATGTTAAAGTATCAGCAGCATATTATGGGATTAATTAAACAGAAAACAATGTTGATTCCTGACTCTGCTGAACACAAAGATTTGCAAGAGTTAATGCATTCTTCTAACCAAGTAGGTAAACATACTTTGCAATATGTTTTTGATGCTTTAGAATGATCTTGCAGGGTTGCTTTCACTGGATCTGTACTTAGAAGGCATGCTTGGCTAAAGGAACAAAACTTGCCAGATCATGTTAAAGCTAAATTACTGGATGCGCCCTTAAACCAAGAGCGCCTTTCCGGCAACAAAGCAGAAGTCGTCCTCAAAAGGATGGAGGAAAAAGCTAAATCTATGCAAACTGTTAAATATTTTTTACAAGTACAGCCACCTAGATTCAGTAGGCATTGGCCTTCAAAGATCTGGTCCTTTCCAGTCCCTTCCATGCCTTCTCAGTCCAAACCCAGGAGCAGCAGATGACCAAAAAGACTTCATTCTCAGACTATGCACAGATCTAAGCATGGGGGACCCCCAGTTCCAAAGCAGGGAGTAGTAAACCACCCGTATGGAAAAGTGGCACAATGACTTATCCTTAACTCTACCAAGACTTGCTCAACTACTTGCTCCCTTAGGAGGAAAGCTCGCCCTGCATGTAAAAATTTGGGAATGCATTACCCAGGACAAATGGGTTTTAAACATAGTTTCCCTAGGATACAGGTTCCACTTCCACTCACTCCCAACCCCAAGTGGATGGCCAGACCTCCCCAGAAACCTGTGGGCAGAGGCCCCAAAACAAGTGCTCTCTCTCCTCAGTATCAGGGCTATTCAACCTGTCCCAGCAGAACAAAGTTGACAGGGTTTTATTCAAGACTGTTTCTGGTTCCCAGAAAAGAAAACTCATGGCGTCCTCTCCTGGACCTTTCTATTCTCAACACCTTTCTGGTGGTTCCAAAATTCAAAATGGTAACTCTTCAGCAGCTTCTTCCTGTGCTAGCCAAGGATCCCTGGCTGGTAACTCTAGACTTAAAAGAAGCTTACCTGCACATCCCAGTAAGGGAGTCCTGCAGAAGATACCTATGCTTCAAAACAGGCTACACGCACTATCAGTTCTCTGCACTTCCCTTTGGCTTATCTACTGCACCCAGGGTATTCACAAAGTGCCTAGCTCCAGCAACTGCATTTTGCAGGCGGAGAAATATTCAGATTTACCCATACCTGGACAATTGCTTGATTCAGGCAGAGAGTCAGGGCTTGCTATTACAACACCTGGCATTTGTAAAGAAACTTCTAACTTCACTGGGGTACACCATCAGCAAGAAGAAATCATACCTATTACCCTGCCAACAGATTGTATTCCTGGGAGCAAGCTTGAACACAACTTCCCAGATGGCATTCCTCACTCCAGAGAAACAAGTTCACTTGACAACCTACTTCAAACTACTGGCCACAAAAACCCAGCTATCTGCAAGGAAAATCCTGCAAGCCCTGGAGTTCATGGCCTCTTGCATTCTGTTAATGCCATATGCAAGACTGCATATCAGTGGTATCTAAAATGTCTATGGTGTCAACATTCTCAGGACCTGGAAACAGTGATTCCTATCATTCCTTGTCAAAGGGCAGAGTTCCTTTGGTGGGCAGAGGCCTGCTACCATAACAAGGGACTCCCTTTCACTCTATTCCCTGCCACCCAAACCCTAACAACAGACACATCAGACTATGCATGGGGGGCTCACATGGCAGGGCAGTGCATTCAGAGCAAATGGAACCCAAAACAGATGCACCTGCATATCAATCAAAAAGAAGTGTTAGCTGTACAGAGTGCTCTGACAGCCTTCAAAGACCTTATTCTTCCAGGACTATTGGTAAAGACAGATAACACCACAGTTGTATGGTACATAAACAAGCAGGGGGGAACCCATTCCTACCCACTCTGCAGACTAGCCATGGCTCTGTGGAACACAGCCTTGAGCTACCTAGTGAACCTACAAGCTCAGTTCCTGCCAGGCAAACTAAATTCACTGGCAGATAACTTAAGCAGAAATCTCATGGACCCGCACAAATGGAAACTGGAACCCAAAATATCCAAGCTCTTGAGGAACAAATGGGGGACACCAGTGATAGACCTGTTTGCCTCCCCTCAGAACTACCAGTTGAACAAATCCTGCACCAGAACTCCCCACAGTCAAGCTTGGAAAGTGGATGCCCTGTCCTTTACCTGGAAAAGACTCTCAGTTTATGCCTTCCTCCCTCCCTCTGTCTCTCCTCTCGAAGGTTCTACTAAAACTCAAACAGGACAAGCCAAGGACAATACTGATTGCACCAGACTGGCCACGCCAGCACTGGTATCCCCTTTTGACAGTGCTGCAACCTTGGCACCTGCCTCAGACCCTCTACCTGCTATCCCAGCAGGTGGATCAGATTCTGCACCCTCAGCTTGAAACCCTGAACCTTGCAGCCTGGCTAATTCCCTGAGCTCACCTCCAGCAGCCCTCAGTATGCAGGTGCTGGATGTCATTCTTGAGGCAAGGAGGCCTAGTACTAGAAAATCCTATTCAGAAAAGTGGAAAAGATACTGTTCCTGGAGCCAGTCTCAGGAGATGGGCACAGTGGTGCCCAGCTTACCTCATATTCTATATTATTTAACAGAAATGCTCCACAAGGGCCTATCTTTCTCTTAAAATAAGATTCATGCATTTACCGTATCAGCACATTGTAATACTGAGCCACCCCTCTTCTCTCATCCCCTGCTAAAACAATTCCTTAGAGGGGCCATAAATTAAGACCCCCAGGACAGCTCCAACTGCAGACTGGCACCTTAACTTTGTATTGGAAAAACTCACTCCCCCCCCCCCCCCCCCCCTTGAACCAGCTGCTACAGCAGAGTTGAAATTCCTTTCTTGGAAAACAACTTTACTTCTAACCATCACTTCAGCAAGAAGTGTGTCTGAACTGCAGGCCGTCATGGCAGTGGAACCCTTCATGATCTTCAATGCGGACAGGGTTTCCCTCAGGGCTAATCATCCTTTATGCCCAAGGTGGTGTCTAGTGTAGCTCTAAACCAGTCCATTCATTTGTCTACTTTTTTCCCTAATGCTCAGAATAAAGGGGAAAGGATACTGCATTCTCTGAACGTACACAGCTTAGATTTTATTTGGACAGGACTAACCCTCTCAGAAAATCTGACCAGCTGCTAGTTAGCTTTGCTGCAGGGGCAGAGGGGAAGGCCATTTCAAAGCAAACCATTTCCAAATGGATAGCACATTGCATCCATTTCTGCTACAAACACCATGGAAAACCTTCCCCACAGGGGATAAGAACACATTTCACCAGGGCTGCATCTACCTGTACTGCATTTCTCAGTGGAGTCCCTACCAGGGACATCCTGGAAGCTGCAACCTGAAGCTCTGTACATACCTTCACCAAGCATTACCACCTACCTAGCTTTTCTAAATCCAGAGCTGGATTTGCCACAGCAGTCTTACAGGGCCTTATTGCTAGCCCTAATGCTCTTTACCTACCTCCACCCTTCCTTAGCTTTGGGAATCAACCCAAATATGATGACTGCAACAGTGAAACACGAAGAACATTGTACAGTTGTGTACACTTACCATAAATGTAGATGTTCGAGTGTATTCACTGTTGTAGTCCTGGTTACCCTCCCTCCAGCCCCCAGACTTTTTTTGGCTTTTACCTTTCCTCTTTGGTTGGTATATATTATATCATGTGTATTTGCTTTTTGCTGGGGGTGTTCCATACCATATAATTGCTTCCTATTGTGGGGGCACCTGACATCTGGGGCAAGAAAAATTGATGTAATGGTGTTGGCTGCATGTTTTATACCCCTGATGACCTGACGTCATGGAAGAAGCGACAGCATTCGACGCAGAAATCTGAATACTCTGGTATTCAGGCCGGCTGAGGGCTTACCTGCAGGTAGATAACCCAAATGTGATGACTGCAACAGTGAATACACACGAACTTCTACATTTATGTTAAGTGTACACAACTGTACTTTTCTTCTCTACCTTTTTTTATTATTGAAATGTATTTGTGTTTATGTCATCCAAGGGTGAAAATTGTCAGTGTAGGAGATAGATTCCCTGTAAAGAGCATCATAACCAGTGCCTTCTTTTGCTTAGGCACTTTCCATGACCATACGCGGTGCTCCGTCTGTCAAGCTGTTGTCCATAAAACCCCATATAGTCGCTTATCATCTGTTTATATATCTTGAAAACTAACAAGCTGTTGGCACAGGGTGCTGTTATGGAATACTCCCATCCTGAGGGTAATTCCTATGCCAAGAAGGTCAAAAAGACTTGACCTGATCTAGTTGCTGTCTAGCCTCCATCGGACATTTCTGTAGAAGTTAGTGAAAGCCCAGAAAACAGTCAAGTGCTTGCCCTCGGATTCCTCTGCTGCTACCCCATTGATGGCCGACATGGATCCAGATTTTCACAGGTCCTCTGAGGCTTTCCACCATCTTTTCTGACATTGAGGGGGAACCTTGTCTTATTATTTCTGAAAGACCATGGAAGTTTCCTCAGATTTTAGTAAGGGAAGGATTTGTACTGTGGTTTTCGAAACCCAGCAAGGGCCTGAACCACCGAGAGTCCTTTTGCTGAATGTCCGCTCAAGAAAATGCAGAAAAACTAAACATATTGCCCCCGCTGTTAAAAATGTCCAATGTGAATGGCAGGATTTTACCCAGGGTTTGTTCAATGCTGTAATGGTCTTGAAGTCTCCTCAAGGAGTGTCAGTCCCTGCTCCACCCTGGTCTTCCACTCCAGTTAAGTGGCCGAGGGAATTGGATTTTGGAAGGAATCCCTTGTTTACGCCTCTCAAATTCATTTTCCTCTAGACCATGGTTCAGAGGAAGAGGATTCTTTGAGACCAGACTCCACCTTGACAGAGTTATCCTTTGGAGATACTGTTGCTCATATGTATGATGGAGTACTTCAAATGGTATTGCTCCAAGGTCTCTGACATTCAAAAAGAGATACTATGACCTTTTACATATGGAGTCTTGTAAGCCTTGTGCTGTTTTTCCTGTTTTTGCAGCCCTTTTGGACAATTTTTGTGCTGCTTCTGTGACTTCTGATTCTCATCCCCTAACTCTTAAGAAACCGGACAGGTTCTTCTACAAGGTGTCCAAGGATTGTAAATTTTTGTATAAGTGCCCTTCTACTGATCCTTCAGTGATTTGTTTCCTTTGCTAAGCATTCTAAGCTTTTGTCATCTACTAAGCTCCTTCCTAATCAAGCTGTTGGAAAGGTTGGGTAAAAAAGTGTATACAGCTGCCACATTGTCTTTTAGGGTTATTAATTACCAAACCCACATGACCAAGTATGTTTTTTCCTTTCTTTCTCAGGTAGCTTTGGTGGTCTCGGGCCATCCTGATGGGAAGGCGTCAGCTCTTTCCCCTTCCCAGGTCACCTGTCACTCTATAAAATGTAGGTGTGATGCAGCTGGTGCCTCTTACATGGCTGCTGCTTTTTGTTCCATGATGAGATGTTATTTCTGGCCATGTCTGCAGGTTTTACCTGATGATATTAAAGCCAAGCTTTTTGGATTTCCCGCTGGATAACAAAAATCTTTTTGGGGCAGCTGCTGCTGACCTGTTTAAGTTCCATCAGGATAAGGGTATGGCCTTGCAAGAACTCAAACATATTTTTGTCTCCCTAGCCACAAATTGCAGAGGAATTACTCTTCTAAGTCCACCTTTGTTTGTAGGCAGACTCCCCCATCTCCCAAGGGAAATAACTGGTCTAGGCATATTCCCTTCCCTGAATCCACTCAGACTTCTTTGCCTCAGAAGCTTTCTTTTCAGGACAAGCCTGTTTTGATTTGACATTTGACCTTCTCTTTCCCTCAGCCAGGTCCTCCTGTGTATCTGCATTTTTCTGTCCTTTACAAAGTGACATCAGATCACCTTGGACTCCTGGGTGCTATGTCATTCATCAGGGGGTATTTTATACTTTGGATATCCCTTCCTCTCCTTTTCTGGAACAGCGTCCTCATTTCCCATAGGTTTTGCAATCCCTTTTGGATCAGGGCAACATTCAGCATGTTCCACCCTCCAAAGTGGAAAAGGGGTTTTACTCTAGAATGCTTTTGGTTCCTCTGAAGGGGTGTAGCTGAAGACCAATTCTAGATATTTCTCTGCTCAACACCTTTCTCAAGGTCCATTCTTTCCAGATGCTGTCTTTTCAGACCTTGTTTCCTATTCTTCTTCCTCAGACCATCTTGGTTTCTCTGGATGTTAAGGATGCATACCTTCACATCTTCATTCACCCTCTGTTCAGGAAATTTTTACATTTCTTTGTTCTTCCTCTCATTTTCAGTTCTCTGCTTTGCCCTTTGGCCTTTCCACTGCCCCAGGGGTATTCACCAAATGCCTCTCTCCTGTCATTTCTTTTTTCAGGCTTCAAGAGATGCAGATTTTCTCCTGTTTGGATGACCTTCTCATTCAGGCTCCTTCTCCCAGTTTTTGTGGGATGTCAGCTTAATCACTTGTCTTTTGCAAAGTCTGGGGTTCACCATAAATCTCATGGCCTCATAGGATCATAATTTTCTGTGGGGCAGACTTCAGATTATCCCCATGTTGTTTTTTTCTCTGACAGACTTTTTGCAGTCTCTCCTTCCTCTGTTACGGACAGTAATTTCTCTTTTTTATTTTATTTATTTTTTTTATTTAACATTTGTTTACCAGGAAAGTCCGACTTGGAACAAACCAAATTTTTAGTGGAGGCCCGGGGAGAAATGCTCCAGACGCATGTCTTTGAAATGTGGGTTGGAAACCGGAGCACCCTGAGGAAATCCACATGAACGCAGGGAGGACATGCAGACTCCGCACAGAAGGCACCCCAGCCGAGAATCGAACTGGAGAACCTCTTGCTGTGTGGCAACAACACTACCGTTGCACCATTGTGCCGTCCAAGGTTCAGGGATTCATGGCCTGCATTATTCCCATGCTTTCTCTTGCCAGGCTCCATATGAGGAAGCTACAGTGGTAGGTACCTGAGGTCAGTGTGGCTTCAACAATGCCACCCTCCAGAGTGCTCTGTTCCTTTACTTTCCTAGTCCTAAACTCAAACTTCAGTGGTAGATTCGACAACTCTCTCAGTGTGGGGCTTCCCTTTCAAGCTCTAGTTCCCTTTCTGGAACTGTTCAAAGATGCAGCAGACTTTGGGTAGAGGGTTTCTTGTTGCTCTACAGATCCAGAGTCTCTGGCCTCATCAAAGGTTAGATCATATTAACATAAAATAGATGAGAGTTCTACTTCTGGCTCTGCAATGTTTTCATTCCCTTTTCCACCCCAGCTCCCTCAAAGTCTTTACAGGCAATACCACTGTGATGTGGTATGCCAGCAAGCAGGGGGTTACGAGGTCCTATCTCCTTTACAGATTAGTTATTTAGGCATGGGATCTAGCTATCAAGTATCAAGTGACTTCAGGTGGTTTACATTCCTTCAGAGCACAGTCTGGTGGCAGACTCATTGAGCAGGTCTAGAACACCGGCTGTCAGATGGATGCTTCACAGAGATGTGCTTCTGGACATTGTCTATCAATGGGTTATTCCTCAAGTAGATCTTTTTGCCTTTCTGTCCCTTCCTTGGAAGGGAATGTTTCTGTAATCCTTTCCCCCTCTGCCCCTGTTGCCAAGAGCTCTGCACAAGGTCAGACAGGACTCTCTCAAAGTCTTGCTGGTAACTCCCTTTGTGCTCAGACAGCATTGGTTCTCCCCCTCCTTTATTACTTGTTCTGGGACAGTCACCACAAGTTACTTCACTGGCTTGAAATTTTCACAAGACAAGGGATCTCTTATCCATGACCACCTGTCCACTCTTCAAATGACACTGTGGATGATTGCATTTTGTTACTTTTTAGGCAGTACTTTTGAGGACATGCTTCAGGTTCTGCAGGAAGCCAGGAAATCCACTACCAGAAAATCCTACATATCCAAATGGAAATATTTTCTGTCTGGTGCCTCTCTCATCATCAGGATCCCCTATTGGCGAAAGTTCCTCTGCTTCCCTCAGTTTGTGTGATCTGCTTCATCCTGAGTTGGCACATTCTTCGCTAAAAGCTAACCTTTCAGCTATTTCTGCTCGTTTGCCCTTGAATCCTCCTTTGACCTTTTGGTTTGAGGTCTGTTTATGGACAAATTCAGGCCAATAGAGCCAAACTCCACTTTCTGAGGACATGCATGTTTCTGCCTTCTTATGTCATCATCAGCACAACATAAGTAGAATATTTGGCCAACCTTTGGAAACACAGGGTTGTCGTACCCAACTGATATCCATAAACCTTAGGGTGACTGCAAAATATCCCAACTAACAAACTAAAACAATGAGTAAAAAGGTCACACAGAAAAAACAATTGGTTAAATTTTACAAATATGAAAAAGTGACCCACAGTGAGAAAGGTGGGAATTGGTCGTCATGTTCAGAATATAGGGAGAAGTACTGGCAAATTTTGCTAAATGCCACACAGTACCTGGGTACAAACGATCATATTTCAATCGCAAGTGTTTTAACATTGACAGAAGACACTATTAAATGCTTAAGGAAGTTCTTACAGTAGAATAACCGTAAGGTCATTGATTTACCACATCAATATATTTTAGAGATTGACCAGAATTTTAATTAACCCGTTAACATTTTTTAACATTTTTGGGGTTTATCAACATGATTATTTTTATAGCATTTTTTTTATTTTTAAAATGAAGTATCTTTTGCTGGTTTTCTCATTGTTGCAAACAGTTGTTTTTATGCACTTATTTTTCTTAACACAAATAATTTTACATTCAACATTATTAAGTGTTATTTTCACTGTGTGTTGTTGGCATTGACTAACAGGATAGTGAAGACGTATATTTTTATTGTTGTAAAAATAGCAGCAGAAATGGTGTAGTAATGAATTAATTAATTCAGTTAATGTTCTTAAGGTCCTGATTGGTTGATATTACTATTTAAACACAGAATTTTAGTTGTGAGTTATCTGAAGGAAGTTCCAGTTTACAATAAAGGAACAAAAGTGCACATCAGTACTATTGGCCTGACCTGGTCTTCATTTCCCAGCATCTTATGGTTTTAGTGTGTTTTGGTAAAGTTTTTTCCTTGTCGAATTCATGGTTACAATTATGATTTGTTTCGATTGTTATTCAGTTTAACATTACATAGATTGCTTGATTCCTGCCTTCCACAAAATATCACTCTTCCTCCTGAACCTTATTCTGTAACTATTCTCCTGAAATTTTCCTTGTTTTTCTTATGAAAAATTGTACTATTTCATGTCATCTAAGAGAGAGAGAAATATGACTCTGGTTGGCAGAGAACATACAAGGATAAGCATTCCTAGGGTTTATTTTGTGCAGGATCTGAACATAACTAGATTGTACAGTGTGTCAATCTTTTGTATCTAAGACTATCCATTGTCATATGTCATTGCTAAAATCGTATTTAGAAATCACATCTGAAGTAGTTTACTTCATTTGGTCTTCAACCTGTGTGATACCGGATCTGAGCCGGCAGTTTCACTAGCATCTGCTCCGAGATCCAAGCACCTCCCCTTACCCATAATGCACCTCCACTACCTTCCAACCCCCAGATCTCATTTGCCACGGCTTGCTGAAGCATCGTGATCTCCTGAGCTCCAAGTAGTAAGTGGGTTTTTGAAAGCTTTTTAGAAGCCTTTTCTCTCTAAATATTAGTATAGGTTCCCTCTTTTCCTCCCCTCGCTGGTGTGTCATGAAATTGAACTTGTATTTAGCATAGTTTGTTAGTGTACTTGCTTCCCCTCCCCCATTCAGTGTGTTCTGTGTGCTTGGGTGTGGTGAGTGGTTTAAGTGGGAAAACTAGTAATTTTTTTTTCTCTCCTTGTTTTCCCTTCCGAAGCATGGCTATTAAACCTGTGTTTAAAAGTTGTCTCCAGAAGATGGCCACACTTTTTGTGTAATGTGCTTGGGCGTTGCTCATCTAAGTACTGACTGCTCTATATGTGCAGGTTTTAACCCGTGCGCAGTTGAGGACAGGAAGGTTAAGTTGGCCCTGAAAGGCCTTCTCCCCACTTCTGAGGCGGTTGCCTCGTCCTCTGTCACAGCGGCTGCTGTGGGCGCCTCTCTTGCTTTTGTTTCTCCTCCCTTCCAGGCTGGGACTCAACCTCCCATTTCAAAGCCTGCGGAAGTGGAGTGGAAAAGGGGCAGGGAGAAGGAGAGAGAGCCAAAATCCAGACCTGAAAAACGTAAGAGGTCCCCAGACTTCCCTCCTCCAGCCAAAAGTCAGCATAGGATCCGTGACTCCCCTTGGCTCCGATCTCTGAGATTTTCCCTGGAGCTGGAGGAGACGCGCTCTCCATCTAGGGCCTCTGTTCCTCGACCCGCAAGGTCGGAGTCTGTGGCCTCGTCGAGGTCCATGCAGTCCTTATCGGAACTTGACATGGATAAAATGATGAGGAGGTTCATTCGTACTCAGATCCAGATGGGGGTCTTGCCAGCCCCCTCTCCCTCAGGAGGGGGTAGCTCACGTCTCTTTTTTTACACCAATTTCTCCTCCTGTGATCCATCCACTGGGGTCGGAGTACTGTGATCTGAGGATGGCCTTAGCAGGGGGTCGATGCCGACAGCTGCTTGGAGCATATCGGATCCGACCAGCTCTGATCCAAACCACTGTCAGAGCCAGAGCCTGGGTGTTGGATCCGAGGGATCGGAACTTTTTTCATCGGCTCCGGCTTTGTCGAGACAGATTCCCTCCCTCTGAGCTCCATCCACTTCAGGCCCGGCTCCGATTCTCATGTTGGATCTGAGGAGACCGGCTTCCTTATTGGTTCCCCAGGAGGTTCGTTCTCCCTCAGCATTCAACGTGGTAGAAAGGGTTCTCTCCGGTGGATCAAGACCTTTGACTATCCCCTCAGACTCTGCCCTGACCCCCCAGACTCTGCCCTGACCCCCTCGGCTCTTTCTAAGAATCCCATCATTTTACCAGAGGGAAAGCCCGTGCTCGAGGAGCCCCAAATGGTTCCCTTTGAGGAACAAGTGGCTTGTACGTTCCCCCCAGAGAACCCCACTGGAGATGTGCCTCACAGGCATATGTGTAAGAGGAGTCACTTGGACTCCCCTGAGTCCCTCACCGAGGATACAGATTTGGATGATGGGGAAGGTTTCCCCCAGGTCACCTCCCGAGGATGTCTACTTTGGAGACATCATGGAAAGCCTACGCCAAAGTTGTGGTTGGTCCGCCCCCAAACCTTCTTCTGATGAGTCTGTGTTCCTGGAGGCTTTCGGTCTGGGTCCATCTACTTCCTGAGTGTCCCGTCCTGTAGATTGCTTGGTGGACCTGGTCACCTTGCTGGCCTGGAAGGAACCGGACACCATGGAACCAATCCGTAGAAGGCCTGATAAGATCTTGAGTCCACCTTCAGATAGGATAGCATGGAACAAGGGCTCCCCTGTAGACACTATGGTGGTAGCAGCAGCCCCAAAGAAGAAACTAGCCCAGGAGAGTTCCTTGTTTCATCCTCCTGACCGAGAGTCGCGGATGATGGACCACTTAGGGAAGCAGGTTTATGAGTCAGCAACCTTTTCTATCAGGGAGCTGAACTACGTGGCCCATGTTACAAGACTCCAGTGTGTCCTGGTCAAGGAGCTGGCGGAGTCTCCCCCAAGTTCATGTCGCAGGAGGACAGGGACGTGTTCTCCGTGAGGATGGCCACTTTGAAAGCAGTCTCCAACATGTCCATGCGACTCCTTTCACATGCTACTGAGAGAGCGGCTAGGGTGGCTGGGTCTGGCTTGTCCATGAGATACAATGCCTGGCTCAAACTATGTCAGTTTTCTGAACTTTCAAGGCGTCCTTTGCCAATGCCCCTTATGACGGCTCTACCCTCTTTGGTAAGACCGTAAAAGAGATTTTAGTCCAGACTGAGAAGGACGGGAAGACACTGTCTGCTGTCGGAATCTGGTTCTTGAACCCTCAAAGATCCTTTTCCCGGAATCAGAGAGGGCAAAAGAAGATGTGGTTCTGGGAGTCACAGTATTCCCGGGACACTCTGGGCTATTCTTCCCCCAGAAGCAGAGGTGGACAGAATGGACGTCGGCCCAGAGGCAGAGGGGGTCCGAGGAATTTTGGGTCTCGAGAACCTTTCTCGGACAGGCCCAGACAGCGACCCTGAAGAGTTGTCCAACTGCTCTACTCTGGAGGCAGTCGGGGGACAATTGTCCTTGCACCTGGAGGCATGGGAGTCCGTAACATCAAACCGCTGGGTGCTTCAGATCATATCCAGAGGATACTCTGTCCCCTTTCTGGTTCCTCCCAAATCTCCCAGACGTACCACCCACGCAAAGGGAGGCAGCAGCACAGGTAATTTCCAAGCTGCTAGGAAAACCATCCCCCCAGTTCAGTCCGGATCGGGCTTTTACTCCAGGTTCTTTTTGGTGCCAAAGAAAATGGAGGACTTAAGGCCCATTCTGGACCCATCTACCCTGAACCTGTCGGTTGCCAAAGAAAAATTCCGTATGGTCACACTACAGTCCATCATGCCGTACCTGCAAGAGAGCGACTGGAGATGCTCGTTAGACCTCCAGGATGCTTCCTATCACATAAAGACGCACAGAGGCTCCAGGAGGTTCCTCCACTTCCGGCTAGGAGTCAATTATTACCAATTTCAAGCCCTACCCTTTGGTCTCACCACAGCCCCCAGGGTGTTCACCAAATGAACAAGTGAAGGCGGTAGTAGTGACTCACCTGAGGCTTCAGGGGATTCAGGTCTATCCGTACTTGGACGATTGGCTCCTCACTGCTCCCACCAGGCATCTACTTTCTCAAACCAGGGATTATTTCTTAAAGCTTGCCCTGCATTTAGGGATCACAGTCAACGCATCCAAATCATTTGTAAATCCTGTCCAGGTGATAGACTACATTGGGGCAAAGATAGACACATTACAGTGCAAAATCTTCTTGACCTTGGAGAGAGTACACCACCTGAGGATGCATGTCTCTCTGATCTACCATTCTCATCTTTCATCAGCAGAATCAGTGTTGAGGGCCTTAGGTTCAATGGCGGCGACCATAACACTTCTTCCATGTGCCCGGTTATATATGAGAATTCTGCAGCGGACACTAGCTATACAATGTCTCTGTTGGAACCTCCACTGTCATATCCAGTACAACTCAGTCGATCGTCCCTTCTATGGTGGATGTGTTCTCCGGAGATCTTGTAAGGATGACCCTTTGTTCCAGTCCCTGTCCCTGTCCAAACCACACTGACCATGGACACCTCCCAACTCTGATGGGTGGGCATTGTTCTGGCTGGGCAGTCCAAGGCCTGTGGTTCCCTTTAGAGACCAGATTGCACATAAATGTTCTAGAGATGAGGGCAGTTCTTTTAGCGTTGCAGGCCTTTCATGCCTTTCTTACTCTGGGAACCATTGCAATTCAGTCAGACAACATGTCAGTGGTCTGGTATATCAACAAACAGGGAAGGACCAGATCTTACCCCCTTTGTCCCGAGGCAATGAGAGAGTGGGAATGGGCGATCTCCACCGGTTGTTTTCTTATAGCAACGCACATTCCGGGATGGTCCAACATTCCAACGGGCAGGTTTAGTCGGCCTATTCTGATGCCCTACGAGTGGCCTCTGAATCTTTCAGTAGCAGAGCAGATCTTCCTAGAGTGGGGTCAGCCTTGCTGCGATCTCTTCGCATCTCCTTCTAACATGAAGTGCAGTGAGTTTTTTGCTCTCAACCCCCTGGCGGGGGAGTACCCCAGAGATGCTCTACTCCATGCTTGGCCTTTCGGTCTTCTGTATGCTTACCCTCCAGTACCTCTTATTCCGAGGTTTCTACAGAAAGCTCGTCGACAGGGGAGCAAAGTGATCCTCATTGCCCTGTTTTAGCTTCGCCAGGTATGGTTTTCCTTCCTTTGGTCTCACCTTCTGGCTCTGCCCTGGATCTTGGATCCCATTCAGGATCTGATTTCACACCCATCGGGAGTTCCTCATCCGAACCTGGACAGTTTGAAGCTCTCAGCTGGGCTGCTCCGGTTCCTGTGATCGCTAGGACTCTTGGATTATCCTCTTCTGTTAGGTCTATTCTGGTGGCTGCTCATAAGTCTTCAACCAGGAAGGCTTATCACAGCAAATGGAAATGTTTTTCTTTTTGGGCCTCTCATAGGAGTTTAGACAGACCCCTTCACGGCTCCTGTCTCTGCCATTCTTGATTTCCTAGCCAATATTTTTCAAAAGGGAACTAGTTCTACTGTCAAAGTTCAATTGGCTGCCATTTCTCATTTTCATGTGGGTGAAAATTCTGCCTCATTAGCCTCCTCCAGACTGTGTAAAGCCTTTATTAAAGGGACTTTTCTGTTACCCCCCCCCCTCCGCCCCCGTCAAGGATCCTGTTCCCTCATGGGACCTTACTATGGTTCTTTAAGCTCTGGTCGCTCCACCTTTTGAACCTGCTGCAACCAGAGATCTAAAATTCTTATCTTGGAAAACAGCATTTCTGGTGACTATCACCTCTGCTATAAAAGGGTTTCAGAACTGCAAGCCTTGTCCGTCAAAGTTTCTTATATGATTTTCCACAAAGATAGGGTTTTCCTTCGGACCAATCCATCCTTTCTTCCCAAGGTGGCATCACCAGTTAGTATTAATCAAACCATTAATTTGCTTGTCTTCTTTCCTAACAAAATGGAATATAAACTCCACTTGTTGGATGTTCATAGACAGTTACGTTTTTATTTACAGAGGACCAAAAATTTCCGTAAATTCGATCAGCTGTTTGTGTCTTTTTATAAACCCTTTTTGTGTAAACCTATCTCCAAGGTCACTATTGCTAGGTGGATTTCTTCATGCATCCTTCAGGTCTAAGGACAAAGGCATGCCTCCTCCGGGTCAGGTGAAAGCTCATTCCACTAAGTCCATGGCTACTTCTGCGGGCTTTTGGTCTAGAGTTTCATTGGATGATATTTGTTCTGCAGCTACTTGGTCCTCATCTCATACCTTTATTTCTCACTACAAATTAGATTCGACTTCTAGAAGGAGAGCATCCATGTGAAGTTGTTCTATCTCGCCGTTCATTCTTACAGATGGTTCAGAGCCGATCCTCGGCTCCGAGTCAGCCTACTGCAAAGCTCAAGGTCTTCAGATAGCTTGAGGCCAAGTCCCTATCCCATGATGCACCTAGAGTTACTTCAGATCTAGTTTGCCGCTGCAGTAGATTGGAGGTTCTCGGTAGCTCAGGCCAGTAAAAAAGACTTTTTTCTTGAAAATTTATTGTAATACTTATAAAAATATTCTGATATTTATCTTTAGATACTTAGATTAGCTTATAGCTTGTTGCATAGTTTCCCTTCCCTTGGTGTGCCTTTTTTCTTAACTAGTAATTGGCCTTGTTAAATCATTAATAGTAGTTTAGATTGTAGTTGTGTGCTTTTGAATAGTGACTTTCTGTCACAGCGTTGATGTATTTATTCTTTAGAGTTTAGATAAATAGTATAGAGTGTGTGTGTGCGCTGATTAGTATTTTAACCATTAGTTTTAAAAGGGCTTGTTGAGATTTCTTGTTTGGGTGTGTCTAGTTCTTTACAGCACTCGATTGAGATTGTGTGTTACAGTATGGCTGACCATGATAAAGATAAACACCCTAAGTCAGGGTTTAAGAGATGTCCTAAATGTGGGCAGAAAATGTCCGTCACTGACAGTCATGTGAATTGTGTTTACTGTGTGGGAGCATTGCATCTCCAGGAAAGCTGCTCCATTTGTCATTCTTTCTCTTCTAGGGTTCTCCAGGAGAGAAAGAGAAAGTTAATTGACAGAGGTTTAGTTAAACCTTCCTTTCAAGAAGCTTTGAGCGACCAGGATGGGTCCAGCAAATCCTCAAAGTCTTCTAAGGCTTCTACTTCTTCTGAGGTAAAGAAGTCTTAAAAAACCTTTGAAGTTGGTTCCACGGACCTCGAAGCCAACCGTCTTGTCCTTTCGGAGCCAGTCCCCGGTTCGGAACCGGTATCTGAAGTGCCTAAGTCTCCACTCCTACAATCTGTACCTCTTTCTATCCACTCATCTCGGTCTTCGATAAGCCTTTCTGATTTGGATATTGATCGTGTGGTGCAGAACCTTTTACAGGCACCGACCTTTGCTAAATTCTTATCTGCTCTGACCCAAACGGCTTCAGAACCGAAGACCCTTTTACCATCTACTACTCTTCCTCCTCTGAGCCATACCGATCCTTCGGAGTCGGACTTGATGATCGTTAAACCTTCGGAGCAGATGCCTGCTCCAGTGTCCTCGGCTCCATTTAATCTGACTTCCTCTGTGCCGATCGAGGACTCTAAAAGCCGACACTCACTGGTCGGGTCCGGGGAGGATAGTCGGACCGACTTGTCTTCCGACTCTGCTTCTTGGGGCTTCAGCTCAGCTCCTACCTCTGGCAGGGAGCCCACTCTCCCGGTGCCGGGGGTATCGACGATTTCCTCGGATCCATTGGTCCTTCTCATTGGAGCAGAGGTGCCTTCGAAGCCATGAGGAGAGTTATGTCTCATAAGACATCTTCAACTTCAGGTCCAGCTACCTCCTCCCCAAAAGCGCCTGTTTCTGCTTCTGCTTCACAGATCCTTGCCAAGCGTAGAGACACAGAGCCTCAGGAAGCCCTGTTGGGTGGTCCCTGCTCTTCCGAGACCTCACCAGAAGCCTTCACTGATGAGGTTCCCAGGAAGAGAATCTGTAAGAGGAAACGTTTAGACTCCACACAGGAGTCTCTCACATCAGATACTGACGTGGTGAATCAGAAGGGTCCCCCTCTGAGGATATCTCATTTGATGAGATGTTAGAAATCCTTAGGCAGAGGGGTGACTGGCAGTCCATCAGCCCTACTGAAGACGGGTCAGATGTTCTTCGTGTTTCACTGTTGCAGTCATAACTGTAGGGTGATCTTATGACTGCAACAGTGAAGACACTCGAACATCTACATTTATGGTAGGTGTACACAACTGTACTTTCTCCTGAAGGCTTTCGGGTCTCAGCCCTCCACGTTTTGGGTGTCTCCGCCCTTTGATGAGCTTATGCAGCTGATCTCATGAAAGGGAGAGTGTCCGGACACCATGAAGCCTGTCCCCAGGAAGCCTAATAAATTTATTTCTGCCCCCCCGGGCAAATCATTTCATACTAAGGGTGTGCCAGTTGATGCCATGGTGATGGCGGCAGCCACCAAAAAAAAAATTTCAGAAACTTCCTCCTCTATCCATCCTCCTAACAGAGATTCTAGGATCATGGATAGATATGGGAAGCGCACGTACAGTTCAGTGACTTTTTTGCACTGCATTCACTCAACTATCTAACAGATTTTACTAGACTACAAAGAGATCTAAAAGAACTCGGAGATACTCTTCAAGGTACAGTAGCTCCAGGAACTTCAGATAAAGTTGCCTCCCAGCTTGCTACCCTCAATTCCATAGTAAACTCGTCCATGCGCCTCATTTCATATGCAGCTGATGGAGCGATCAGGGCAGCGGGTACAGGAATTGGTCTTAGGAGACACTCCTGGATGTGCTTGTGTCCCTTCCCAGCGCCCTTTAAGTCATCCTTTGTCAATACCCCTTTTGATGACTCGTCCCTTTTCAGGCCCATAGTTAAGAAAACTTTGGGTGTGAGCAGGAAAGAAAGACTGTCTGCCGTCTGAGTCCGTTTTTCCACCCCTACCAGACCCTACCCCAAGGGTCAACGTGGAGGAAAGATGTGATTCCGTAAAGCCCTAGGAGCCTTTCAGGACACACGTGGTGAACCCCCCCCCTCCAGGGGCAGAGGAGGGGACAATAATGGAAGACGCAGCCCTGCTGTTGCAAAGGGGGTCCACAAAAACAGGGTGACGGAGATCAGTTCTTTGGAAGCCCTAACAGCACTCCACCTGACTGTCCTACTCTGGAGGCAGTCGGGGGTCGCTTATCTTTGTATCTAGACGCCTGGCTCAATATAACAAATGACAACTGGGTACAAAGTATCATTTCCAGATGATACTTCATTCCTTTCGCCGCATCCCCTCCACTGACAAGAAAAATCCCAGACGTTCCACCTAGTTACAGGGAACAGGCAACAATAGAGGTCCGATCGTTGCTAACAAAGAGAGTCATCCAACCAGTCCCAGCAGACCAGATAGGATCTGGAACTTACTCAAGATTCTTTTTAGTTCTAAAAAAAGACAGGGGACTGGAGACCTGTTTTGGACCTCAGCAGAATAAACAGATCTGTCAAGAAAGAGAAGTTCTGGATGGTCACGCTTCAGTCGATACTTCCCTTTTTAGGGAAAGCGATTGGATGCGCTTGATAGAGCTTCAGGATGTGTACTACCACATAAAAATGGCCAGACTATCCAGGGGATCATCTGCGTTTCTGGCTGGGAGCCAATCATTACCAGTTTCGAGCCCTGCCCTTTGGTCTCACTACAGCCCCCAGTGTTCACCAAATGTATGGCAGTGGTCACGGCTCACCTGAGACGTTTAGGATTCCAGGTGTTTCCATACCTAGACAATTGGCTCCTCACTGCCTCCACCAGGCATCAACTCATACAAGCCAGGGACACCACTTTTTCACTCTCCCATCATCTGGGCATTACAATAAACTCAGGAAAATCTGCCGTGCAACCATCGCAACATACCGTTTTTATCAGAGCAGAATTGGACACCACCACCACCACTTTGAGACTTCCAGCAGAAAGAGTCTTTATACTCGGTTAGCAGGTCTACAATATCATATCCACAAACAAGGCTCTAGCATCAGAAGTACTAAAATTGTTAAGTATGATGGCCTTCGCAATATTAGCCATACCGTTGGGTCGCATGCACATGCAGATTCTGCAATGGCTGCTGTTCACTCAGTGGTCTTACCAAGAGCTCCCAATATCTCACCTTAAAATGATCACAAACACATGCAAAAAGGATCTTCAGTGGTGGTTAACCTCTCTTCATGTCACGATAGCCGTCCTTTTGTTCTATCCCCACCAGCAGCCACAGTGACCATGGTAGCTTCCCTGATATGGTGGGGGGGGCATTTTCAGGGAAGAACAGCCCAAGGCACACAGACTGATCAGGAGACACATCTGCATATCAATGTTCTAGAGATGGGAGCAGTACTTTTAGCTTTGCAGTACTTCCAGGACTCTCTTCCTCTGGGTACAAGTGCGATTCAGACAGACAACATGTCAGTGGTCTGGTACTTGAACAAACAAGGAGGAACCAGGTCCTACCCTCTTTGTCATGAGGCCCTAAGAATATGGCAATGGGCTACATCCACCCAGCGCTTTCTGTGAGCAACGCACATCCTGGGGAAATCCAACATGATAGCAGACAAGCTGAGCAGAGCAATTTTGTTGCCTCACGAGTGGTCCCTCAAGAAAGAAGTAGCGGACAGGATATTCTGCAGGTGGAGCCTGCCTTGCTGCGACCTTTTCACCAACCACATGAACACAAAATGCAGAAGCTACTTTGCCCTGATTCCCCCTACAGGAGAAGCCCCAAGGGATGCACTTGTACACAATTGGGCTCCTGGTCTCCTCTCTGCATTCCCACCAATTCCATTGATACCCAAAGTAGTACAGAAAGCAAAAGCCCTGGGAAGGACTATCATTCTAATGGCCCCTCATTGGCCTTGTTGGATTTGGTTCCCCTTCCTTCAACTTCATCAATTGGAGGGACCCCTGGATTCCGGACCCAGTTCCAGATCATCTGACACACTCGGGGGAACTTCATCCTTCTCTTCATTCCCTAAAGCTGACAGCTTGGCTGCTCCAATTCCCATCATAGTCAGGTTCCATAACCTTTCTGAGACGCAGCAAATTCTAATATCCTCTCATAAATCCTCTACGAGGAAGCTATACCATAGCAAATGGAAACAAATTTCTATATGGGCCTCTGAAAACAACATTGATCCCTACCCTAGCCCCTATGGCCTCTATACTAGAGTTCTTGACCATGATTTTCAGCAAAGGAGCTGCAGCCGCAACAGTTTGGGTTCAGCTTGCTGCTATCTCTAATTTTCACCTTGGATTTGAAGGATTGAACATAATGTCATACAAACTATCCAAAGCCTTTCTCAAAGGGACCTTTCATCTAACACCACCTGTGAAATCTCCGTATACCCCATGGAATCTAAATTTTATGCTTTCTCGCATTATTCTCCCTCCATTCGAACCAACTTCCTCATGTGATTTGAAATATTTGTCATAAAAGACTATCTTTTTAATAGCTATCACTTCTGCCCACAGAGAGTCAGAGCTTCAAGCCTTGTCCATTAAGCCTCCTTATTTGATTTTCCATGCTGACGCAGTCTCACTATGAACTAATCCCTCCTTTTTGCCTAAAGTCTGTACTGAAGCTAACCTTAACCAAATCATTGATTTGCCAGTATTCTTTCCCAATCACTCCAACAACTTAGAATATATGCTGCACAAGCTTGATGTTCATAGACAGCTCAGATTTTATTTGGATAGGATAAAAGAGTTTAGGAAATCAGAACAGCTTTTCATTTCCTTTTCAGATTCCAGAAAAGGTATGCCAGTGGCCAAAACAGCTCTGTGTGTAAGTGGTTATCCGATTGTATCACATTTGTTTATTCAGCTGCTAATATGCCCTTACAACAAAAAATTGAGGTCCATTCTATCAGAGCAGTGTCTACATCCTCTGCTTTTTCTGATAGACTTCCTATAGATAACATTTGTGCAGCAGCCACTTGGTCAAGACCTCATACCTTTATCACTCATTACAAAGTTGGCAGGCCCTCCTTTGGGTCTACTGTCCTGAAAAGCATACTCCAGTGAGCCACCCGAGATGGATGGTGCTTGGAACGCTACCCATCTGTAAGAATGAACGTCAAGATAGATCAACTTCACATAAAGAAGTTATGTACTTACCATAGCGTTCCGTGTGAGTTGTTCTTCTCGCCTTCATTCTTACTTCCCACCCTCCTACCCCCTCCAGGGTTTTTCGAAGACAGAGATGCTGGATTCTTCCTGATTGCTCAACCCTTCTATAGCTTTCTCTTATAGAGTGATAGAATGAAATATGGTATTATTATACGCAGCAAACAAGATCTGAGATAACTCTAGGTGCATCATGGGCTAGGGACGTGGCCTCGAGCTATCTGAAGACCTTAAGCTTTGTAGTAGGCTGACTCCTCGGCTCCGAACCATCTGTATGAATGAAGGCGAGATGAACAACTCGCATGGAATGTTATGGTAAGTACATAACGTCATTTTTGGTTCAGCAGTGCTCCGGAATATCCTTCCATGAGGGCCACCCAGGAGTTTAGTAGCTGGGGACTCAGTCCCACAGGTTAAAGACCAAATTAAGTAAACTACTTCAGATAAAGACGTTACCATAATGTTCCATCTGAGTAGTTCTACTTCATTTGTCTTCAACCATCTCTCCCTCCATCCCTCAATCTTATTTATACGTACAGCCTGTTGGCTGCAGTTGAAGGTCATAAAGTGTTTTTTCAGATCGGGTTATAAGGATGAAGGTCAGCAAACTCGATCTGGGGATTGAAAGGTAGTGGAGGTGTATTATGGGTAAGGGGAGCTGCTTGAAGCAGATGTTAGTGAAACTGCCTGCTCGGATCCAATATCCCACAGGTTGAAGACAAATGAAGTAGAACTACTCGGATGGAATGTTATGGTGAGTACATAACTTCTTTTTTTGGTATATTCTAGAATGGCCTTTGGGTCATCTAGAAAACAAGTCTAAAACGTAAGGAAGACACAAACCTTCCCATTTCCTTCAGTCAGTTTGAGCCTGACATTTCCATTGAGGCACTTCATCAGTCTGTGGACTGCTAGCTGCTGTCTCTTTTCCCACTGACAGGACCCCTCAGTTGGCCGGCAAAACACAGGTTGCTAGCACATTCAACCTGACATCATGGCTGATTCATTCTTTCTCTCTCTGTCTCTCAATCTCCATGAACTCCAGGGATTCCTCATATTTTTGCCCTAGAAGTTGTAACAGGGACCCTGGCTCCTCCTCATATGATATGTTTGGATACACCTAAGAAAAAAACAGTAGAAACCAAATGTGTCTCTCTTCCTGTTACCCCTACCCTCAGGATTTACAGCAGGAATGTTTCACTTCTCTGTGGGACTTCTTAATGCCCTTATGCTGTTACAGCCTCCTCAGATTTATTCTTCCCACAAAAATTAGTCATCTTCTGAAGATGAACTTTCTTCAGAACCTAAATCTGAATCTCTGGGTTACTCCTCCAAGATTCATTCAGCTACAGGCTGAGGGTACTTCGTCTTCAGTCTGTCCTCAGGAAGAGCTTTATTTTGATGATACAGTCCAAAGAATGATGCAGCAGTTTAACTGGGAGGGCAAACAAGTCTCAAAAACACAGAAAATATATGATTAGTATACTTAGGCATTCCAAAACATTCTGTTATCCCCTTGTTTTGGAGGCTGTGAGACACCAGAATCTCGACCTCCAGTGCTTAAGAAGCCAGACAGGTTCTATAAAGGTACCCAATACCTTCAAATATTTGTAGAAGATGTTCTTCCTCTTACCCAGCAGCTGTTTCCACAGAGTTAGATAAAACTTCCAAACTTCTGCCCTGTTCTAATGCCTTACCAAATAATAAGGATAGCAGGAACATACATAGAAACAGAGATAAGGTCTGCATCTCTGCCACCTTGTCTTTCCATGCCATTAATTACCAGACCAACATGGCAAGGCTCACACTTTCCAGTTTCGACAACATGGCAAAGTTAATTTCAAGCAGCACTGACTCTGACACTAAAGTTGCTTTAGAGAATATGCTCAGTTCTGCCACTCAGATTGTAAAGTATTGCTTCAGATGTGAGTATTCCAATGCAGATGCATGTGCGATTGTGTGGTATAGAAAAACTATGGCCCTAGATGATTATCACTGCTGAGGTGACACCCCAACCCCATGTGCAAAGATGGGTAAAAAAGTAAATGGATGAAGTCTAAAATTCAAATGCATGTCATTATTTAGTGACTCTCTTTACCAATGATTTGCCACAAAACCAAAAATATTAAGACGAATAGACCAAAAATATGTGGCAAAAATCTGGTCAGTTGAGAGGTATGAACAGGAAAGAAGGGAGCATATGCCGGGCAACAGTCTTCCACACCACAACAGAGGGAATGCATCCACTGTCCATTCACTGCAGTTGTCAGAGGGCAGAACCTTTGACAAAGCTGCATGCCATGCCACAGAATGAAAATGTTCATCTATGGGTGACCCCAGTGCCAGGAGGCGATCTTTACACTGGTAAAATTACAGTTGTGTAAGAATTTACCATAAAAGTAGATGTTTGACTATATCATTGTTGGGAGTATTGTTGACTTACAGGATGTATCCTGCCAAGGATACAGTATGTCCAGCTAGTCTACAAAAGCTTAGTACCACATGTTCATCGTGCATACAGCTGCAGTCATAACAGATGGGTTTTCCTGCCGTCAGGCGAGTCCTCGTTCGGCCGAATTCCAAAGTCTAGGTCCGGCGTCAGATGTCGTCGCTTCTTCCCTGATGTCAGTGCGACAGGGGTATAAAAGAACCAGCCGACGCCATTCTCTCCAGTCTTTCTTGCCGCGCGGTGCCCAAAGCAGAAGCAGTTCGCAAGTGCCGGTCGGCCAGCTCCTGAGATTACGAATATTTTTCAACCGAAGTCTTCTTGAAAGCTAAGTACCCCATTGGGGAATCTTTTCTTGCCTCAGACCGATGTCAGACAAAGTTAATAATTGCATTTCATGTGGGAAGCAAGTATCGCATAAGGATTTTCATTCCCTCTGCATTCCTTGCTTAGGCCCAGACCACGACGTCTCGGCCTGCCGATTTTGTGCTACATTCAACAGATGCACTATTAAGCGTCGGGCGGAGTTCGCCCAACACTATTTTGGCAAAAAGTTTAATTACATTATGTCGTCGGAGACTCCAGTTTTGAGTAAAAGACGCAAAGATAAGGACTGACATACGAGGTCCACGACTTCTACCGACACCACGCCAAAGCCGACTACAGGTGGTCCAGTTCTCAGTGAGGCGCCTACGCAGCCCCTGACTACCGATGACACTTCATTGGCGGTGTCTTCTGTGCCCGAGGTCGCAGGCTCTTCGGCCCACACCCCAACTACAGATACCGAAGCCACTCTTGGCAGTGAAACTCAGAGTTTAGACAGGCCTGCCACCTCTCAAGGTGTCTTCAGGCCTTCCTCTTCTTTTTCCATCAAGGCTTTCACTAAGTCTAAAGCAGCCATGCATACTAAATGACAAGCTCCACAGGGCCCCTCTCAAGGCCCCATGCCTAAAAAGCAGATGGTCAAAATGGCTGAGGATTTGATTACTCTTATCAGGGGTTCTCAACCCCCCCCGGACAAAAGGCCCAGAGTGGAGGAAGAATCCCCTTCCTCGGACCAGGCCTCCATTATTTCAGAACATTCTGAAGACCAGGAACATTCATACTCCCCTTTTGAAGATTCTGATGCAGAGGAGTCCATTTCCTCTGTCTCACCCCCTGAGGATTACTCTTTTGGGGAAACCTTACTACCTTGAGGGAACACTTCCACTGGGAAGGCCAAGAGTACTCAGACTCAAAGAAAAGGCTTAGGGATTTCCTCTTGCTCTCCCAGCACAGGCCTCTGGCTATACCTCCTGTCTTAGACATACTAGATGATGTGTATTCGGTGGCCTGCCTTAACCCAGATTCTTTACCTCCAGCTCCAGTCAAGCCTGACAGGTATTACCGGGTTCCTGATTCACACTAATTCCTATACAAAAGCCATGCAGCTGACCCGGAATCTATTTCACAGGGTCCCAAGGGAATTAAGGCCTCCATTGCTAAAAATCCATTACCTTCAGAGAGAGATTCCAGAGCTTTAGAAAGGTGGGGGAAGAAGGTATATACCTCGGCTACCTTAACCATGAGGGCATTAAACTGTCAGTTCCATATGTTAAAGTACCAACAGTTTCTGTTATCACAGTTGAAAAGCAAAATGTCACAACCTGAACAACCAGACTTGAAGGAGTTGCAGGATTTGTTACATAGTGCAGAACAAGTGGGTAAACATACCTTGCAATGTGGTTTTGATGCTTTAGAGGCCTCATGTAGAGCTGCTGTTACAGGATCAGTCATACGTAGACATGCTTGGCTCAAAGAGCAAACCTTACCAGATCATGTTAAAGCTAAATTACTGGATGCACCTCTGCAAAAAGTATTGTTTGGTGTTAAAGCTGAGGAGGTATTAAAGAAAATGGAGGAAAAGGCAAAATCAATGCAAACAGTGAAAGATTTCCTACAGGTACAACCTCCACATTTCAGTAGAAATTGGCCTTCAAAAAATTGGTCCTTTCCAGCCACGGACAGACCCCAAAGAGGTAGATACAGGTGCCCGAGGGGTAGAGGGCAATCTCAAGGATCGTTTAGAGGCAGACAATGGCAAGCACCTACACAAAGAGGTGGTGAGGATACTTCACAGCCATTCAGAAAGCAGAACCAATGACTTTCCCCTTTGCATGCCAAGCCAAGCCAAGTAGGAACTCCCCCATGGTATATGATGTTAAGTTTTTCGCTAATTGTAGCTCCGATTGGCTAATCTATTTAGCAACATGCACATGTGGGGCCTTTTATATAGGCCAAACTTCAAGGCCTCTTAGACTGAGAATATCTGAACACATCAGTAATATCAAAAAAGGCAGGATAAATAATGCACTGTACAAACATTATCTTACACATCCAACTGCCAATTTTCTTTTCACTGTCATTGATATTATTCGTGGCAAAAAATATAATAAAACTGGTTGGCACTCTTTGTTGAATTCTAAAGAAAAAAAGTGGATTATCAAATTGGGCGGTCTCTTTTCACCAGGGTTAAATGACAAACTTTAGGATTGACCAATAACAACTGTGTTATGTGTATAAATAGACAGCTTTGATTCTGCTTGAGTTACACTGATGAAGGCTGTATATGTGATATCAGCCGAAACCGGTCTGTGCATTTTCTTGCTGTTCTATGGATTTATGAAATAAAATTCAGTCATTTGAATCGGGTCAAGTTTTGCTGGCTTTACTTTTTTTGATTTGGCTTTCCCTGAGCCGTGCATCTGTTTCAGGGCAAACTTTATTTGGCTTATGACTTTTCTATTTGTTTGCTGGAAACCTAGACCCTCCAAGTAGTTTGGTTTTTACCATACTACTATTTTTTATAACCTATGTGATAGTGTTCAATCTCGCCGTTTGTTCTTACACATGGGTTCGGAGCCGATCCTCGGCTCCGTGTCGGCCGCTTGCAAGCTCTGCATCGAGAAGAAGCTCGAGACAATCTAATACCCACAATCCCCCTCTGCCTTTACCTCAGATCTAGTTTGCCGCTGCTGCGTTCGCATCGCTGGGAGCTAGCTCGAGCATCTTGAGATAAGATATAACTTTATTTTTTTGTTATATTTTAGAAAAAGTTGTTCTAAAAGTACCTTTAGGTATACTTAGTGTATGTGTGTATGTAGGTAGAATTTCTCGGTACCGTTAAATTTATTTAACTGGTTAGAGTTTACGGGGCCTACTACCCCCTTCTTAAATTTGACAACCGGACTGACATATACATCGGATTTGACTTGTTTATATTGGATTTGTCTTTTATACTGGACTTGACTTTTCTCTTTCCTGTAAAATGTCTGACAAAATTAAATCAGGCTTTAAACGTTGTCAGTGTGGCCAAAAAATGTCAGTTACTGACAACCATAGTTCCTGTGTCTACTGCCTTGGCACTCTCCACTTACAAGAGGACTGTTCAATTTGTCACTCTTTTAGTGGGAGGGTCATGACAGATAGGCGCAGGAAACTCATGGACAGAGGGTTATTAAAACCTTCCTTTCAGGAGGCTCTGGATGCTTCAGACCAGGCATCCAAATCCTCGAAGGAATCGAAGACGTCGGAGCCCAAGTCATCGGCTCCGAGCTCTTCGAGTAAAGTTAGATCACCGGTTCCACAGACTTCGGGCCGAGTGTTCAACTGGTGTCGGTTCCTGAGCCTCGAGTCTTGGAACCGGTGATGGAGCTCCCTCCTCGACTTTATTGAGGTCGGCTCCGTCTTGGTTCCTTCGACCCGTTCTTCTTCTAAGCTCTCCGATGTCGATGTGGATCGTGTGGTGCAGAAGTTATTGGAGCATTCGGCCCTATCCAAACTTATTTCAGTTTCCACCCAGTTGGTGTCGAAACTTGAAGGCCTCCCATTGTCTCCATCCATTCCTCCTCCGAGACCTGTCCAGTCTTTGGAGCCGGAAGAGGTTGATCTTCTGATTGTGGACCCTCGGGTCCAGAACCGCCCTTTTCGGTCTGTTCCTCTCACCTCGACTCCGTCGGACCCGGTACCGGAGTCTCGGAGCCGACGATCTGTCCTTGGTTCCGGGGCCGAGAGTCGAACCGGCGTTTCGGTTCCGACTCTTCCTCTCGGGGCCTCGGCACGGATCAATTCGGCTCCGTCCTCGGGTCGATGCCTTCGTGCCTGTTTCGGGATTCTTCCCATTTCTTGAACCGGGAGATTCTTCGACTCGGGACCCGGGGGCTTTCGATCTAATGAGGAAGGTGTTGTCTACCCAGACAACCACATCAGTAGAAGCAACCTCTCCTCCCCATAAAGGGCCGTTATCCTCCTCTGCACCCACGGCCACATCCAAGCGTCGAGCACCGGTGTCTCAGCCACCCCTGGAGGGTGCCCCCTCTTCCTCGGAGGCTTCTTCGGATGCTCCCCACGAAGAAGTCCCTAGGAAAAGATTGTGTAAGAGGAGACACTTGGATTCTCCACAAGAATCCTTGACATCCGATACTGACTTAGATGAGTCAGAAGGGTCCCCTAAGTCACCTTCAGAAGATGTCTCTTTTTCTGACATATTGGAGATCCTGAAACAGAGAGGTGACTGGCAGTCCCTCCCCCCTTAGTCAGTCTTGCTGAAGGCATTTGGTGCTCGCCCTTCCTCCTCCTGGGTCACTCCGCCCTTCGATGAATTAATGGAACTTATTGCTCGAAGGGCGTGGGAGGCTCCTGACACAGTGGAACCAGTCCCTAGGAAACCCAATAAGTATATCACTGCACCCCAGGACAAGACTTACTTGACAAAAGGAGTTCCAGTGAACGCTATGGTGGTGGCAGCGGCCACGAAAAAGGAGATGTCGGAATCTTCCTCATCTGTCCATCCCCCTAATAAAGATTCTAGGACGATGGACAGGTATGGGAAGCGCAATTTTAGTTCAGCGGCTTTTTCCATGCGATCCCTGAACTATTTGACCCACTTTACACGATTACAGAGGGATCTAGTCAAAGAGTTGGGAGATACCCTCCAGGGTACTACAGATGCTGCTGTCTCAGAGAAAGTGACAGCGCAACTTAATACCCTTACATCTATTGTGAACTCGTCCATGAGGCTGATCTCTTACGCAGCCGAAGGTTCGAGTAGGGCAGCAGCTTCAGCGATTGCTCTTCGCAGACAATCCTGGATGCGCTTATGTTCATTTGCGGAAGCCTTCAAGTCTTCCTTTACTAACGCCCCATTTGACGGTGCCACTCTTTTTGGCCCCAAAGTAAAGGAGACCCTTACCCGGTGTGAACAGGAGGGAAAGACTCTGTCTGCTGTCGGAGTCCGTTTTCCACCCCAACCAGACCGTACCCCAAAGGGCAACGTGGTGGAAAAATGTGGTTTCGAAAACCCCAAGGATCTTTCCCAGGCACACAGGGTGATGCCCCTTCTAGAGGCAGAGGAGGGGGCAGAGGTGGAAGACGCCGCTCTGGCGGCAGAGGGTCCGCAGAATCAAGGTGACAGGGATACACTCCTGGTAAACCTTTCCAGCACTCCTGAGAGGAGGCCCGACTGTCCTGCTCTGGAGGCAGTCGGGTCGCTTAGCTTTATACCCTCAGGCCTGGCAAAACATTACTACAGACAAGTGGGTAAAAGCGTGGTTACCAGAGGTTACAATATACCATTTCTATCCTATCCCATTCCAAAGAAAAGACTCCCAGATGTACGCCCCATCTGCGAGAGCCAGCAGCTATAGAAATTTCAAAGCTGCTAGAAAAAGAGTCATCCAACCAGTCCCAGCGGACCAGAGGATTCGGGACTTACTCAAGGTTCTTTTAGTTCCAAAGAAAACAGGGGACTGGAGGCCCATTCTGGACCTAAGCGACCTCAATACCTTCGTCAAAAGAAAAGTTCGAATGGTCACGCTTCAATCGATCCTTCCATTCTTACGGAAGGACGACTGGATGTGCTCAATAGATCTGAAGGATGCATACTACCACATCAAAATGGCCAGGGCATCCAGGGATCATTTGCGCTTCCGGCTGGGGGCCAGTCACTTTCAGTTTCGAGCCCTGCCCTTTGGTCTTACCTCAGCCCCCAGGGTCTTCACCAAATGCATGGCAGTGGTAGCGGCTCACTTGAGACGCCAAGGATTCCAGGTGTTTCCGTATCTGGACGACTGGCTCCTTTCTGCCACCACCCAGCGTCAACTAGTACAGGCCAGAGACTATACTCTTCAACTGTGTGTTCACCTAGGAATTTCCGTAAACTTCGGAAAATCCTTACTACAGCCATCACAGAGTATCTTATTCATAGGAGCGGAATTAAACACACATCAGTTAATTCTAAGACTTCCTCCAGAAAGGATGCTTTCACTTCAGACTCACATACGTCTTCTTCTCTTGTCCAGGAAATCCCCAGCAAAACTGGTACTGAAGGTTTTGGGACTCATGTCAGCTTCTCTTATTGCAATACCCTTGGGAAGGCTGCACATGAGAGTCCTACAATGGCTACTGTTTGCACAATGGTCGTTCCAACAACTACCTCTAACACACGAGATTCTTATAACGAACACATGCAAAACACACCTAAACTGGTGGCTTCAAGCGTGCAACCTTTCCAAGGGAGACCATTTGTGCTACCCGCCTACAGTTACGGTGACCACGGACGCTTCCCTGATAGGGTGGGGGCATCTTTCAGGGACAGACAGTCCAAGGCGAATGGACCAATTTGGAGTACAATCTGCACATCAATGTTCTAGAGTTGAGGGCAGTGTTTCTAGCGTTGCAACACTTTGCTCCCCTTCTTCCTCTGGGAACTATTGCAGTTCAGACGGACAACATGTCGGTAGTCTGGTACATAAACAAGCAAGGGGAACCAAGTCCTATCAGCTATGCAGAGAGGCCATGAGAATCTGGCAATGGGCGGAGTCCACGGGTCGCTTTCTAATAGCAACGCACATCCCGGGGTCATCCAGCGTCATAGCCGACAGGCTGAGCAGAGCAATACTGTTACCGCACGAGTGGTCCCTAAAACAGTCAGTTGCGAAAAGATTTTTCGCGTGGGGCCAGCCTTCCTGCGATCTGTTTGCGTCTCCAATGAACGCCAAATGCAGGAGCTACTTTGCCCTATTACCCCTCCAGGGAAAGTCCCCAGGGCGCACTGATTCACGATTGGCCCCGGGACTCCTGTGCATTTCCTCCATTCCCCTGATATCAAAGTTTCTCCAGAAAGCCAAAACCTACACAGGACAATAATCCTCATTGCCCCATTCTGGCCTCGTCAAATTTGGTTTCCCTTCCTGATGACACACTGCATTGGGGACCCTGGATCCTGGACCCAGAGCCAGATCTATTGACTCACTCGTCAGGGGCTCCCCATCCCAGCTCTTGTCCCTCCATCTAGCAGCTTGGCTGCTCCAATTCCAACTTAGCCAGGTCTGATCTTCTTTGCCTGCAGTTCAGAGTATATTAGTGGCTTCTCATAAAGCTTCCACTACTAAAACATATTCTAGTAAATGGAAGCGATTTGTATTCTGGGCGAATACACAGCAAGTGGATCCTTTTATAGCTCCTTTGAATAAAATATTAGAGTTTTTAACAGACTTGTTCCATCAGGGTGCTTCTCCTGCCACATTAAGAGTTCAATTGGCTGCCATTTCTAATTTCCATGTGGAAGAATGTGGGGCTCCTGTTATGGCCCACAGACTTTGTAAAGCCTTTTTAAAAGGGGCTTTTCATATTAGACCACCAATTAGATCTCCTCGTCACCTTGGAGTCTAAACTTATTGTTATCTAAATTAATGTTGCCCCCCTTTGAACCAGCCTCCTCTTGCCCATTGAAATTTTTGTCTTGGAAGACTCTCTTTTTGGTAGCCATTACATCCGCTAGGCGAGTATCTGAACTTCAAGCTCTCTCCATTAAGCACCCTTATTTGATCTTTCACTCTGACAGAGTTTCTCTTGAACTAATTCATCCTTCCTTCCTAAAGTTTGTTCTATTAATAATATTAATCAGTCCATTGAATTACCCACCTTCTTCAAGAATCACTCCAACAAAATGGAGTATATGTTGCACAAATTAGATGTTCACAGACAGCTAAGGTTTTACTTGGATAGAACAAAAGATCACAGAAAAACTGATCAACTTTTTGTGGCCTTTGCTGATAACAGGAAAGGAGTAGCGGTTACCAAAAGAACTCTTTCTAAGTGGTTAACGGATTGTATAATCTATGTCTATGATTCTTCAAATCAAACTCTTTTGCACAAACCCAAAGGACATTCCACAAGGTCAGTGTCTACATCCCTGGCTCATGCAGCCCGCCTACCACTAGACGCTATTTGTGCGGCTGCTACTTGGTCTAAGCCACATACATTCATTTCTCATTATAAGGTAGACAAGGTTTCTAGGGACAGGGCAACCTTTGGTTCCACTGTGCTCAAGAACGTCCTTCCGTGAGTTCCTCAGGAACAAGGAGCTAGGGACGCTACCCATGTGTAAGAACAAACGGCGAGATTGAACACTATCACATATAGAAGTTATGTCCTTACCATAACGTTCCATGTGGAGTGTTCATCTCGCCTTTGTTCTTACATTCCCACCCTCCCACCCTTAGGAAGAACGTTCAGTTTTGGTGCCTGGCCTGGGGCATTCTGCTTCTGCATTGCAGTTGTTGTGTATATAGTTGACATGTATATATATGTGTATATATATATATATATATAGACTCTTAGTTCTGTGCATATGTGATGTAAGCATGAGTGTGCTCTCTCTGGCTACTGGTTTGCTTGCAAACTAGATCTGAGGTAAAGGCAGAGGGGGATTGTGGGTATTAGATTGTCTCGAGCTTCTTCTCGATGCAGAGCTTGCAGCGCGACACGGAGCCGAGGATCGGCTCCGAACCCATGTGTAAGAACAAAGGCGAGATGAACACTCCACATGGAACTTTATGGTAAGGACATAACTTCTATTTTTTGAACATCGAACAAGTTGTATTGGTTGTTCCACTCAATATTAGTGCTCAACCTGTTCCCTTTTTTGCTACCATTGCTTTGGGATTTTTTTGCTGTCTTTTCAGCTGCGATTTTGTGTTTATACATATCCCTATCTTGACAGTATCATTCATAACGCTTTGCTGGCATGGAATATTTATGTTTGTTGGTTTGGACTCATTTTCTACGTATTTGAAGCAGTCAAGCTTTACCTGCCTTCTTTACCATTGCCTTGGGATTATTTAATCTTACTGTTGTGTCAGCTCTCTTTTCGTATTTATACATATTTTTATCCTGGCTGCATTATCCATATACTTCGTTGGTATTGACTTTATATTTTGGACTTTTTGGACATATCTCCTCGATATATGAACCATATTCTTATTGGGGCAACAGTTATACACATTTAATGCATTATCTATGCATTTTCATTCTTGACTGTTGATGTTGACAGGAAGTTCCGCCTCCTTCCTGTCTGGCAGTTCCGGCTCTTCGGTGGTGTGGCGTGATGGAAGTGCAGGCTGCAGCTCACTTCTCATGTGTGGTCAAATATCGGAGAGTTTGTATGAATATTTTTCTATAGATTGTCCTCAGGTTCCCACTATTAAAGGACTACCAAAAATGCACAAAGGGCTCTCCCCACCACCATTACGACCCATTGTATCCAGTGAGAAATGGGCCACTGAAAATATGTCAATTTATTTAGAAAAAGTCTTAAGACCGCTGGTAAATGAGATTCCAAGTATATTAAAGGACACGTACCAACTATTGGAGTCCTTAAATCTAATGGATAAGACATTGATAAAAGGCAAACATTTATTAGTCACTATGGATGTGAATAGTTTATTTACATCCATACCCAACGAAGAAGGAATACAAGCAGTTAGGGAAGTACTGCAACTCTTTCCACACATAGATAGGAATAATCAAATTCTCATTTGCCATTTATTGGAATTAGTTTTATGTAATAATGTGTTTGCTTTCAAGGGGTGCCTATACCTACAAGTGTCGGGGGTAGCTATGGGCACCCCTTGTGCAAACACTTATGCAAACTTAGTAATGTACAAGTGGGAGAGAGACTTTGTTTTTACTCATCTTTTATTCAAGAAAATAGTGGTTTATAACCATTTCGTTGATGACATTTTAATTGTTTGGGAAGGGTCTGTGGAAGAATTCAATATGTTTAAAGATTATTTAGAAACTACTACCAGCTTCCTTAAGTTCACAGCTGAAACTTCGTATGAGTCAGTGAATTTTCTTGACATCTGTTTAGACATTAGAGGGGGTAAGCTAATCTCCACCTTATTCAGGAAAGCCTGCTGGAGAAATACTATATTACGATACGATAGTATGCACCCACGCCATGTGTTTAAAGGCATTATTAAAAGTCAGTTTATTAGGCTTTCCAAAATCTGTAAAGAGAATTCAGATTTAATTTTAGAGGCAGAAAGACTGGAAAGTATTTTCTTGGAAAGAGGCTATGATATTAATTTAGTAAGATCCATCAGAGCACAAGTGCTGAAAGATGTGGAGACTCCAGCCTCGATGGTCCAAAATGATTCTAAGCAAAAAATAGTTTTTAGAAGTAATGTTTCAAATTCCTCAGGAAAACTAAATTTTATTACAACTTATACTAATGACAGCCCTAACATTAGGAGAATTATTACTAACAACTGGAAGGTTCTAATGATTGATGAATTCACTCAACAACTGGTAGGTAAAGTACCCCACTTTACTTACAGGAATAATAAGAATTTAAAAAGACTTCTTTGTGATAAGTCAAGCACCACAAAACAAACGTTAGGGAATAAACTAGAAACTTATCCTTGTAATCAATGCAGCTACTGTAAGTTTATCACCAAAGAGCAGGTATATGTACATCCCGAAATGAACTATTCGTTCAAACCAAGATTTCAAGCTACATGTATTAGTTCGGGTTTGATTTATTTGGCTACCTGTGAACAATGCTCTGCATTTTACATAGGCTTAACAAAGAGGAAACTTAAAAAAATAGAATATATAACCATCAATATGATATAAAGAAAAATAATGATCTAAACGCTTTAGCTAAACATATTCAATCTTTTCCAGGCCATTCCTTTGTTTTTAGGGTATTACAAATTATAGAACCAAATGCTAGAGGTGGAAATTACATGAATTTGTTAGAGTTGAAGGAATTAAAATGGATTTTTAGACTGAAGGGGCACCACCCTCCAGGTCTAAATCTGTATGTCTCAATTAGGCCATATCTTAATATTCGAAGATGAACAGGTGGCAGTATAAAAGATTTATGTAAATACTAATATAAACCACACACACATACATTTCTTATTCATTCTGGCACCTTCATTATGTCCAGTTTAGGTTATGGTCCACCTATTAGATAGAGTAGACAGCACAAATTAGTTTCAGTAGCTCACTATAGCATCTTGAGCTAGATGGTTTTAGAAACAGTTGAATGGATCTATTTATTCATTTGTTTGTTTGTCTTATTTTACATATACTCATATTCCAACATGCAATACATTCATTTATATATTCATTTATTTATTTATTTATTCACTTATATATGTTCATTTATATATCTGGAATTTTTAACTAATATTTATAACTATTATTCATATGAGTATTTATATGAGTTTTTAACTAACATGCATATGTGTTTTTAACTAGAAAGCAAATGAATGTTTATGATTTTAAAACGGAATAATGCATTTAAGCATAATATATTTGTTATTTTGAATTTGATTAGGTAAATATTGTGCATTGAGTTAGTTTAGAACATTTCTTTCACAAAAGACATGAATTTCTCTTTAAATTAGAAATTGAATGGTCCTTTGAGTTAATAATTGCTTAAATATGTTAAGGTGTTTGATTGATCTACTGGAAAGTATAGAGTATATAAGCACTGTGTTTTAATGAAATGTTCATGGTCTGAGGAAGCGTATCAGAGGATACGCGAAAGCGCTTACCTTCAATAAAATTCTATCTTTATTTTATTTATAAGAGTCGTGGTGAGTCCGAAGTTTGTTTGTTTCTTTCTTCAGTTTTAGTCATTTTAACTAAGGACTCCTTCGCTGAAGTGGTCTATCATTTCTGCTTCAGACTGAGAATATCTGAACACATCAGTAATATCAAAAAAGGCAGGATAAATAATGCACTGTACAAACATTATCTTACACATCCAACTGCCAATTTTCTTTTCACTGTCATTGATATTATTCGTGGCAAAAAATATAATAAAACTGGTTGGCACTCTCTGTTGAATTCTAAAGAAAAAAAGTGGATTATCAAATTGGGCGGTCTCTTTTCACCAGGGTTAAATGACAAACTTTAGGATTGACCAATAACAACTGTGTTATGTGTATAAATAGACAGCTTTGATTCTGCTTGAGTTACACTGATGAAGGCTGTATATGTGATATCAGCCGAAACCCGTCTGTGCATTTTCTTGCTGTTCTATGGATTTATGAAATAAAATTCAGTCATTTGAATCGGGTCAAGTTTTGCTGGCTTTACTTTTTTTGATTTGGCTTTCCCTGAGCCGTGCATCTGTTTCCGGGCAAACTTTATTTGGCTTATATATTGTCACAAAAGACAAATGGATCCTGGACATTATAGACAGAGGCTACAGATTCCACTTTCACACCCTTCCAAAACTGAGAGGCATGCCAAGCCTGCCACACAATCAAAGGGCAGAGGCACAAAAACAAATTTCAGATCTCATGGACATGAAAGCTATTCAAGAGGTACCTGCACAAGAACAGGGTCAAGGTTTTTATTCCAGACTATTCCTGGTACCAAGGAAGGGCAAAGATTGGAGACCTATTTTGGACCTATCCATCCTAAACACATTTTCACTCGTACCAAAATTCAAGATGCTCACATTACAGCAGCTTCTTCCCATGCTGGGCAAGGAGTCTTGGCTGGTAACATTGGACCTCAAGGAGGCATACCTGCATGTCCCAATCAGACAAGATTGCAGAAGATACCTCAGATTTCTTGCAGGTTCAACACATTATCAATTCTCTGCATTGCCCTTTGGCTTATCTACTGCGCCCATAGTGTTCACGAAATGCCTGGCATCAGTAATTGCCTACTGCAGACTTCAAGGGATACAAAGATACCCTTATTTGGACCACTGCCTGATCCAAGCGGACAGCAAGCACATACTTCTGAAACATCTGGCGTTTGTAATAATGTTGTTGAATTCTCTGGGATACACAGTCAACAAAAAGAAATCAAGGCTAATACCCTCTCAAACAATAATTTTCCTGGGTGCCAGCTTGGATACAAACACCCAGATGGCCTACCTTACGCTAGAGAAACAAGGGCAACTAACTCAATACTTCAGAAAACTGGCAACTTTTACCAGGCTGACTGCAAGGAAAATCCTGCAGGCTCTGGGATTCATGGCATCTTGCATCCTAGTAATCCCATGTGCAAAGCTGCATATGAGGAAACTTCAATGGTACCCTAAAAACCTATGGTCTCAACACAGCCACAGTTTGGAAACAATGATACCACTGATTCCATGTCTTCAAAAGGAATTTCTGTGGTGGGCTCAAGCATGCCAAAGAAACACAGGTCTCCCATTCTGCAAGCCTCAAGCAAATCAAGTCATCACAACAGATGCCTCGGACTACGCCAGGGGGGCGCACATGACAGATCGGTGCATTCAGGGCAAATGGTCCCAAAAAGAAAAGCACCTACACATCAATCAAAAGGAAATACTAGCAGTAATAAATGCTATTATAGCTTTCAAAGACCTACTGCATCCAGGCCAGCTATTGATAAGGACAGACAACACCACAGTAATGTGGTACATAAACAAACAGGGAGGAACCCATTCATACCCCCTATGCAGGCTAGCCATGTCTCTTTGGAACATGGCTCAGGAATTACAAATCGAGCTTCAAGCACAGTACCTGCCAGGCAAGGAAAACACGCTGGCAGACAACCTAAGCAGAAATATGACAGATCCACACGAATGGAAGTTGCATCCTCAAGTTTTTTCAAAGATAATTCAAGCATGGGGAAGGCCAGACATAGATCTCTTTGCCTCCCACAGAAATCACCAATTGGCAAAATTCTGCTCAAGGATCTTTCATCCACAGGCCTGGAAAGTGGACGCACTCTCTTTCAGTTGGACAACAATGACAGTTTATGCCTTTCCACCTCTTCCTCTGCTGCCCAAAGTTCTATTAAAAACCAGAGCAGACAGACCAAAGATGATTCTCCTTGCTCCAGACTGGCCAAGACAACACTGGTACCCACTCCTGAGGAGCCTGACGCATTCCCCACCATGGATCCTGCCTCTAATGCCTCTTCTACTGACTCAGCACAACTTCAAAACTCTTCACAGCCAGCTGAAAACACTCAATCTAGCCGCATGGAAAATTCCTTAAAATCACAACAGACCCTACTCTCCAAGGAGGTGCAGGATGTCATTTTGGAGGCCAGAAGACCTTCTACTAGAAAAGCCTACTCCGCAAAATGGAAACGGTTTTGTGCCTGGAATGAGAAAAGGGCCAGAATCCTGGAATACTGAATTTACCTCAAATATTACAGTACCTAGCTGAGATGCTAAGCAGTGGACTTTCATTCTCCTCCATCAAAATCCATGCCTCAGCCATTTCTGCAGAATACAACACTGATCCTCCTTTATTCTCTCACCCCCTCTTAAGACAGTTCCTCAGAGGGGCTAAGAATATAAAACCCCCAAGGAAACAACCAGTACCTGCTTGGGACCTCAATTTCATTCTAGAAAAACTGACCTTGCCTCCTTTTGAGCCAGCTGCTTCAACAGAACTACAATATTTGTCCTGGAAAACAGCCTTCCTGCTGGCTATCACCTCAGCTCGCAGGGTTTTGGAACTGTTAGCCCTCATGGCTGTGCAGCCTTTCATCATTTTCCATCAGGACAGAGTTTCCTTACAAACCAATCCTTCCTTTATGCCAAAGGTAGTATCCAGGGTAGCCTTGAATCAAGCTATCCACTTACCTACCTTTTACCCTAATCCTCAAAACAAAGGGGAGAGACTACTACATTCCTTGGACATTCACAGACAGCTACGTTATTATTTGGACAGAACAAAGCCTTTCAGAAAATCAGAGCAACTCTTTGTGTCCTATGCTACAGGAGCTCAAGGGAAGCCTATTTCCAAACAGACAGTCTCAAAATGGATAGCCCACTGCATACGCTTTTGTTACTCTTTTCATGGTAAAACTGTACCTGCAGGCATCAGAACTCACTCCACAAGGGCCACAGCTACCTCTGCAGCTTTCCTCAGGGGGGTTCCTACCAACGATATTTTGGAAGCTGCCACTTGGAGTTCTGTGCATACTTTCTCCAAGCACTATCATCTACCATTATACTCCAAATCTAGAGCAGGCTTTGCCACTGCAGTCTTGCAGGGCATCCTGGCTCCTCCTAGTTCCACCTAGTGCCTACCACCCCTTTTTAGCTTTGGGATTCTACCCATCTGTTATGACTGCAGCTGTATGCACGATGAACATAGTACAGTTTTGTACCTACCATAAATGTAGATGTTCGAGTGCTAATACAGCTGCAGTCCAGGTTTCCCTCCCTCAGCTGCAGTCCAGGTTTCCCTCCCTCCTTCCCCTCTTGGGACAGGCCTAATGGATAACACCTCCTCATACAACCTGATTGGGGTATTCTTTTATGGTGTATTTGCTTGCAACTACTGTTTTTTGATTATACTGCATTGCATTATTACATAAATTTATGTATTGCCTTCCTTCTGGGGGTACCTGACATCTGGGGCAAGAAAAACTGAAGAAAATGGCGTCGGCTGGTTCTTTTATACCCCTGTCGCACTGACGTCAGGGAAGAAGCGACGACATCCGACGCTGGACCTAGATTTTGGAATTTGGCCGACCGAGGACCCGCCTGACGGCAGGAAAACCCATCTGTTATGACTGCAGCTGTATTAGCACTCGAACATCTATATTTATGGTAGGTACAAAACTGTACTTTCCTTTCACTTCATATGTCAGACCTACAACCTATGCACAAGGCTATTTGCTGGTACTTCATTGACTTACAAGTGCAAAAATCATCATTTTCTTCTCTCAGAAAAAAATAAGGACTGGTGCTAACGCTCAAGAGGACAGACTTGGAGATTAGAGGAAAACAACAGCTATGGAAAAATGAAAGAAGGAAATATGGCTGAAGGATGGTGAGTGCATATACTGCAACACTAATCTATTCTAACATATACTGTTACGGTAAGTTCTTACAAAATTGTACTATGTGCATCATTGGATCACTACTGCAGTATTGCTGACATAGGGGATGTTTCTAAAAGTTTTTTTGCCAAAATGGTGAAGGTTTGAGGAACACAGCTAGAGTCCAACAACCCCTGAAAAATGGTACCAGTGAAACCTGTTCTGGCGCTGGAAAAGGCATGTAATTTGGTAATGTTTTGTGAAAGTGTGAATATGAGACCAGGTAGCTGTCTCCAAAACAGACTTAGTCAAGACTCACGAAAAATGTTCCAAAGAGTCCATAGCTCTGTTAGACTATGCCCTGATCTACCCTTGAAGTCTTTTAAAACGGTAGGAGTAACAAAAAAAAAATCAAAAGGGATAGCCATCTAAAAATGATTTGTTTAGAACCTCGAAGACCCACCCTTTTCCCCTCAAAAGAAAAAATTTGATTCTCCTCAAAAGAAAAAATTTGATTAGATTTTCTTACAATTTTTATCAACATAAAATATAACCTGTCAGTGGCCATCCAGCAGGAATTCGTTGTCCTTTATTTTGAGAACCATGAAAAATGCAGGCAGATGAACAGACCGATTCAGATACAGTTGAATGACAGGTCTAGGCATAAAGGAGGGGTTAGTTCTGACAGTAACCCCCATCTATATGAACGTCTACAAAAGGAGGAGTACAAATGAGAGTTTTTAACTTGGAATCATTTTATGGGTGGTCTTTACATCCGCCAAGAGGATCTCTAAGTAAAACATTTTAAATATGCAGAAGAAGCCAGTTCAAAAGGAGACAGAGTTAGCTTTTCAAGAACATAAATCAAGTCCCACGGAGGAGGAATTTCTTGGGAGGCCTGATGTTAAAGATGCTTTTTAGAAACTGCTTAACTTCATAGCATGAAAAAAGAGGAGGATCAACTTGTAGGCATGGTGAGATGGCTGACAAATGCATTTTAATAGAATTGTATGCTACATGAGAGTTGGGAAGCTCCAATAAATATTTGGGCATAATAGGAACTCTCATTTGATATAGGTCATGCCCTGGATTGTGGCACCAAATAAAAAATGTCTTTCCTTTAGAACTATAATATTTTCTTGATGCAGATTTTCTTCCCTCTTTTCGTTTGTAGAAGCCTCAGAATATAGGTGCCTAAAAGGAATTAGAAACTTCTCATCCAAACTTTGAGGTTCAGCATCTCTAGGTCTGGATGAACAAGAAAATCTTTTTTGTCATGTAACATGTCAATCCTGGGGGGTTATCTGTGGTGATTACCCTTGGCTAGGTGAAAACAAAGGGAGAACATATGTTGTCTGGGCCAAAAGGGTGTAGCCATCAGCATATTTGGATTGTCCTTCTGAATCTTCAGGAGGAATCTTGGAATAGCAGGAAAGAGAGGGTAAGCTCATACAGGAATTTCCCTTTCCAATGAAAGGAGAAGGCATCTGTTTTCCAAGCCTCCTTGCATGAAAGCTGAGCTAGTCAGTACTGCAGTGGTTTGAAGTCCCAGAAACATTGGTAGAATTAGTGCAGGCTGTGTACAAGGACCCAGTGACTCAAATACGAATAGTGTTCAGCCTCATAGAGGGGTTCCCAGTGGGAGTGGGTGTACACCAGGGTTCGACTTGGAGCCCACTGCTGTTCATACCGGTGATAGACTACATTAACAAACAGGTCAGAGGGCATCAACAAAGTTGCTGTATGCAGACAATGTGGCATTACAGGCTGACTGAGCTAGAACTTCAACAAAGGATAGGAGAATGGAATGCAAATTTGAAGGCACATGGGATGAAACTAAGCACAGATAAAGACAGTGGTTGTTGTGTCTTTTGGCTTTTCCTGTTTAGAGGTTGCTACAGTGAGCTCCGGTCTGCTAATGATTGGCAGTAGATTTTTACGTGCCGAGTTGCCGGTCCTGACGCACAACCTTCAACGAAGGTACGCCCATTCACGCATGTCTCCACACAGAAGACGCTGGCAGCAAATTGGGGAAATCAGAAGAAGCTGAGAATAGAGATAGAAGGGAAGATAGTGTAACAGGTAAACAGCTAAGTATCTGGGAGGGTTGATTGAGGAGAACGGAAGTCTGAATGCAGAGGTCAAAGCTAGACTCAGAGGGGCTGCAGCTAACTGGCATAGAGTGTCAGGTGTAGTCTATGACAGAAGAACCCCAAAGAAGCTGAAAAGTAAGGTGTACAAGACAATGGTGCAACTAATACTACTGTATGATACAGAAACCTGGGCAGTAAAGGCAGAACAGTTGAAGAAGCTAGAGGTGATGGAAATGAAGTGCCTGAGAAAGGTAGTGGGATGCACACTAAAGGACAGATGAAATGACATAAGAGCAGAACCCAAAGTAGCTCCAATTGCAGAAAAGATCAAAGAGAACAGATTACGGTGGTTTGGATACATGTGCAGAAAAGCAGAAGACAATCTGGTGAGGAAGATTTGGAACAGACAGGAAGAAGATAAGAGGAAGAGAGGGATGTCCAGCAAAGAGGTGGATGGATTGTGTGAAAGAAGATCTGCGTCAGTAAGACACGAGTGTTGAAGAAAGCAGGAGTGTGGCACTGATTTGAGAGAGATGGTGACAGTTAACACGATACCCCTACCCCATGTAGAAAAAAAAATGGGCTGATGATTATTCTTTTAGCTGGATGACCCAGGTGGATTTTGTTTCCTTTTCCTGAGGCCCTTAATAATAAGGATCTCCATTTTGCTGTTTCTCTTTTCAAGGGAACCAAATTTTTATTTCAGTTCTTGCCGTCGGGTACACAATAATTCTTCCTCTTTTTTCTCCATGCTATTGTACTGGAAATTTTGGCAACAGTTCTGAAGCCTTCTGCTTATGTTGCCTATAGTGTACACATATTTTGTTATGCATTTAGGATTATTGGCTTTGCCATTACAAGGTTATTTGGCTTATTGTAGGCATCTTTCAGATTTTATCCAAGTTACAGAGTGATTAATACACATGCTGTGGCCTTTCATTTTGCTAGATGTGTACTTGAGGATAGGTTAAAAAATCAATTTTTGTGGTGAGTCTTCCTCTTGAAACTCTAATTAAAAATGATTATTTTCCTTGAGATCACAATTTTATGACTGAGACTTTTGATGCTGGTTCTTCTACATCCTTCACTTATGTTTCCTAGAATCTTTTCCCTTTGGTATCCCAGTAGCTCTACAGAAAACATTCAGCTTTCCAGGCTGTGTATAAAGATCCTTCTTTAGAGTTTATCTTATCCTAGTCTGCCTGACAGACTGTCCTTGCTTCTCCTTGAAGGTAGTTTGTTTCCTGGGTCTCCTTGAAATTTTCTGCTTCATTTTTGTTTTCTGAAGGCAGTGTGACCTACGTTGATCTCTCCTTTTCTTTGTCTTGAAAAATTACCATTTCTTTAAAGTCCTACAGTGAGCCAGTTGTCCATTTGCTTTAGGTAAAGAAGGAAGACAAGCAGCAATTAGGCATAGCAGTACATCTTTAGCCATGTTTTACCTAAATTTACTAAAGTTCGTAATGATAGCAGGGTTATTTACATCAGTAAATCATTAAGCTCACTTTATACAAACATGCAAACAATTCTTAGTTAACTTTGTGGAGTCTAATATTTTAGATCTTTCATCCTTTAAAACAAGGAAGTGTTCCTTTGTTTGTTGCCTCTGTATTGTTTTCTTGAACATACGGGTAACCCATATAGTATGTCTTTGTACTTCATGGGGTGAATAATCAGTCGTTCGCCATATTGCCCAAATGTTTGGCTAGCTTTATCACTTTCTCTGTCCAAGAAGCCTTGTCTGCCTTTCCATGGTTTAATGAATGAATGAATGAGTGATAGGAGAAGCATCAATTCCTTAGTGATTCATTTTATGAAAAGTGTCTGCATTAGGCATTCAGGTCACAGCCGTTTGATAGAATGTGCCTTTGCTAAGCATTATAAAAATTATTTTTTTTAGGAGCAAGATCCTTGTTTGGCAGGGCTTTCTGCAAAGCTTACTTTCTTAAGAATTTTGTTTTATCAGCTTATTCACATTCCGTTTTTGTAGATTTGTTTCATATTCTGATCCACTGGTTAGGACTCACTGCAACAGTTTTGTCAAAGGTTTACTGATTCTGTAAGAATTACGTGTCAGTACTTCTACGCAATGTTTGTTCAAAATATGCACTGTCCAGTAATTTATAGAAATTGTTAGCATTTTGTTCTGTATGTGATTTGACAGGTTTTTTCTTTAGATGTGGTAAAGTATTGTGCTTAATCTGTAATAGTAATAGTTTCTGCAAGAAAAAAAAAGCACTTGAGAAGCAAACTAATTTCCGTTTTTTTTTTTTTGTTTGTTTTTTTTTGTTTAGCAAAGCCGCAGTATTCTGGACCAGCACCCCCTCCAAACAGGTTCAACATTTGGCCTGGATATCGCTGGGATGGTGTTGACAGGTGATGTATGGAGTAAAGTATGTTGCCAGCATTCATCATTGAGGATAAAACTGAACTTTTATCTGTTTTGCGAACATTTAGCAGTTTTTTTTTGTTAATACTTCATTCTTGCTTGTCCAACTGTTGTCATACTTTTATCGTTGTCAGAGAAGATGTTTGTTGATTTCAGGCTGTATCTCGTTTATTTTGCAAAGTTTCTAACTGGTTCAGAGGAAAACAAAAATAGAACACTGATAAAATAAACTAAAAGTCTCATTTATTGAAGCCTGTGAACTTCACAAGGAAAAGAGCTTTCATGTGTTGGTGCAGACTTCTTCAGATCCTTGTTTCGATATCAAGTTTCTCGTAGACAACCGTTTTACTTAAAAGTTTTGCATTGCTTTCTTTGAGCTGTATTTTGTTAGTCTCTTGTTTTCTTTACGTATGCAAATAAGAGAAGTGTTCCCTTCCCCTTTTTTGCATTCTTTCCCATTTAGGTTTCCATGTAGATTTTGTCTGCAGGCTACTTTTTAGGCAGTGAAAATATTTCATTTATTGAAGTTAATTTTAAAATTATATCAATCTAATCCTTCTGTTTTTTTTTTTTTTCTTTTTTTCCCCTCTAAGAGTTTCATCCTTTAATGAGGGGTATTTAAGTTATACTGCATCTTTTGACTGCTGCAGTTAATATTCATAGGTGTTTACTAGGCTATGATCACAGTGGTGTTTTTAAGCCTAGCCATGCATCCCAAATCTTTGACAAGTTCTGAAAACCTTGATGAGTGTAACCAGGAGCTTGGGAGATTAATCATTTACAGGTTGCCTATGTCCATTAGAGACATAGATACTAAGCCAGGGATGAATTTCCCATTCTTGTCTTGTCTTTTGCCACTGTGAGCTGATTATAAGAACAGTCTTAAGAAAATAAGCACTTTGTTTCTTACTTCTTTAATGCTGATGTAAAATCTGTAGCTGGTCCCTGGTGTATTCACAGCTTGGCCTCTGTTATAAAGTAGTCTTTTTATTATTAACTGATTACTGTTGTTTCTTCTCCTATTTTATTATTGAAAGAAAACTTTATCCCATACCAAAATTGCCATTGTTTATAAAGTAGACCATTGTTCTAATAATAATGGCTTTATCTGGTGTCTGCCATTAGGAAAAAACTGCCTTTACTTTGGATAGGTGGGTGAGTGAATTAGTTTTTGCCTAAGCTTTTGAGTTACAATTAACTTTTGTAACCCATCCCAGGTCATTTTCAAAATGCCCAAGTTGGGTATGGTGCCTGTCCCTGTAGTCTCCAGGTGTTACTCGAGCAGTCTGTGTCAGTGACACCTGTTGATGTCACATAGTGTTTCTGGTTCCCAGATGGATATAGATATGTTTTGAATTTGCCTACCATGCACATTTTCCCTTAAGCCAAAGGAAATACAGAATGTTAACTTTAAATATTTATGTTTTACTTCTTTCCTATAGATCTAATGAGTGTTTTAACTGTGTGCTTTCCTAAAACTCCAGAGGAAAATCTTAAATTATTGAGATCTCAGGATAGAGATTCAGAATTTGTAACTCATCTTCCTTTTGATTTTCTGCCTCCCAGAGTGTAAGAGCCATTCCTCATCTTGAAACCAGAAGTTCATATGTGTATTGCAGACAATTGCCTTGTGCATCTAAATTCAAGGTGTGCATACAAGTGTCAGGAGACTGTTTTTGCAGCATTTTTTTTTTCACAACTGCGACTTGTAACACACCTAGCCTATATTATATCACTTCTAGTTTTAAATCTTGTTTATATTTCAGCAGTAATACCTATCCAGCTGCTTAACCCAGTCTTTTTCGTATGTTATTGCTTGCATCCCTTACTGTAGTGGATTTCACATTAAAGTTGAGTACTTGTTCATCCCATACAGAGAAATATACGCTGATATTGCTTTATGTAACCTCTCCTTATGTGACCACTCATGCCGACCTATTTATAGTGGATATACTTTTCTCACTTAATATTTATTTTAAAAATATTGCTGCAAATGCTGATTAGATTTGTTTTCAGATTATCTGCTTATGTTACTGCATTGCCAACCTATTCACAATGGATGTATTATCTTCAGCTCTTATGAGTACTGCTGCAATTATTTGTATTAATTACTTTTATATATATTATCTTCCAGTCTGTATTGAATCTGTATACATCAGATATTGTTTGTACTTGCACAGTGTCTGCTGTAATCTTTTTCTGTAAGTTTTTCTTTCACTAAACAAGTTCATAAGCTTTCTTCCCCTGGTTTCTACTGATTAGGAGTCTTGTTTGATCCATCTGGACCTTCCCAGTAACCATATGCATACAGATAAATAAATAGATGTGCTCTGACTTTAGCCTTACAAACTTAACATTTTCTGTCATAAGGCGAAAAGGCTATGAATTTTTGCCTTCAGGAAGATTCAATCCATTTCAGATAATTTGATCAAGCATTTTCATGAAATCTTTTTCGGATATGTTTCAAACCTAGTTGTGATAGCCCATTAACTAAAGCATGAAGGAGATGTTGGCAATTCATATAGTTTTAGTCTTTTTTCATCCAGCTATGATACCACTTGTTCAAGTTACATTAGGCAGTAAAGCAGTGATTGATTTTGACACTTGGTGAAACAGGAAGGGATCAGTTCTTACTAATTGCGCAGATCAGCAGTTATAATTTTGGAGCAGACCTTGTCTGTGTTAGTTACATTGAATGACTCTCTCCCTCTTACCTTAATTTGCTGGCATACTTGCTCAGCGGAATGATTTTTCTGACCCAGGATCAAGGGTGGGAATTTAGTAAGACTTCGTTTATTCACCCAGCTTACTCCGATATGGGGGTAGTCTTTCTGAGATACCTACATCATTCCAGAATCACCAGTTTGTCTCTATTTTCAGTTAGCTTCCTTATCACAAAGCTTCGGTCATGGAAGTTTTTCTGCTTTGGTTATCGAATGAACCACACCCTTCATTTTGCATTCCCTCCATGTAGTTCCCTTTGTTTGTATAGTGCACAAAAACAGCAAAAGCAATCTAAGCTAATATTATTTCCTCTTGGGTCAGTACAGCCTTGGTTATCCATTTTACATCAAATATTTACATAATCCTGCATTTAACATACAGGATGACAAGTTCTACTGATGCAATCTAAAATCCCTCCTAAATCCTAAAAGAATTAAGTTAATGCTTTATAGTTTAGCTGCTTCATGAGTACTACTGTTGATTTTAAGACTGAGAGACCTAGAGACATGGAATCCTGTCTAGCTAAATGAAAAATGTTTGTTTCAAGACTCAGAGTTTAAGGACTTAAGTCTTCTGCCACTGGTCTTTTATATATTTCCTATTAACCGAACACTTGTCATTCATTTATGTTTGTCTTATTTCCCTTTGTGATGTTCCAGCTCTGGGCAAGTAATCAAGGAGCCTGAATCCTCACCACTGACACTGGAGGGGGACGTTCACTTGGAACAAAAGTAGATACACATAGTATTTCCAGATGCAGCTCTCTGCATCAAGCACAGTTTCCATTAAGAGCGCACAGAAAGCACACTCAGTCCAGGGTCTGGATTGCTCTGTCTCTATCCTGGTCCCCAGTAAGACTCCCCACTGGGACAGCTGTAGAGTTGAGACCTCTGCCGAGTGTCCAAGATAAGTTCCCCAGCACCCTCTCTGTGAAACTAGTGTTTCATGTCCCTTCTCCAAACAGCTGACACACACCCTCTTTGAGATTTGATTTTCACACACACGCACACACACACACACACACACACACACCTGGAAAAGGCTGGCTGGCACGATTCAGTGGCTATGCCCCCTTCTGCCCAGACTATAAGCTAGTTACACTGACACCAGAAACTCCAAAGCCAGCTACTCTAAGGCTCTTGCAAGTGTACCTAATTATATTGAGTGAAATTAATATTAATACAATTGGTAGTTTGACCAGCAACAAAAACATGAAAATACTAAATATCTATTTACAGTAAACACCAGAGATGTTCTTCATGTTTCACTGTTGCAGTCATTACATTTGGGTAATCTGCTGGCAGGTTGCCCTCAGTCGGCCTGAATATCAAAGTCTTGGGTCCTGCATCGGTTGCTGTCTCCTCTTCCAGGACATCAGGTCGTCAGGGGTATAAAACATGCAGCCGACGCCATTTTCTTCAGTCTTTCTTGCCGCGCGGTGCCTGAAGCAGAAGCAGTTTGCAAGTGCCGGTCGGCCGACTCCTGAAATTTTCGCATTCAAGTTTCAGAACTGAAGTCTTCAGTTAAAGCTAAAGTACCCCGTTGAGGAAAGTTTTTCTTGCTCCTTACCGATGTCAGTAAAAGTTAATAATTGCATTACTTGTGGAAAGCAAATACCTCATAAGGATTTTCATTTGTACTGTATTCCTTGCCTAGGCCCAGATCATAACATGCCTTGCTGTCGGTTTTGTGCTAGATTTAACCAACGCACTATTAAGCATCGGTATATCTTTGCTTCAAAATCACTGCGGTGGTGGTGCTGCGGTAGCGTTGTCGCCTCACAGCAAGACGTTGTGCCGTTCGATTCTCAACTAGAGCGTCTTCTGTGTGGAGATATGTGTGAATGGGCGTACCTTCGTTGAAGGTTGTACATCAGGGCTGGCAAACTCGGCACGTAAAAAATCTACTGCCAATCATTAGCGGACCGGAGTTCTGCTGTGGCGACCCCTAACTGGGAAAAGCCGAAAGACACAAACAAATATCTTTGCTTCAAAATATTTTGGAAACAGATTTAATTACCCTGAAATGTCGTCGGATAGCAATCTGACTACCGGAGTTCACAAAAAATGCAAAGAAATGGACAGAGACAGACCGCCGAGGTCCAAAGCAGACGACAAAGCTTCTCCTAAGCCAGTCGGTGGTTTGCCGATATTCAGTGATGCGCTTTCACAGCCCCTGGTACCCGCTACTTTTGAGTCGCAGGCCTCTAACGAGACCCATGTGGAGTCCAGCATGCCACGAGATTCTCAGAGTATTGTACCCGTGGAGGTTTCTCTTTCAGATAGGTCCTGAGCCGCTGAGCAGGCGCCAGCTTCTGAGGGTGTTTTCAGGCCTCAACATTTCTATATAAAACTGACACCAGCTTCAAAAACAAAGACAAAGGCAACTTCTAAGGCTAAAAAAACGACACATGAGCCACGTGCTCAGGCCTCTATGCCTAAAAAACAGATGATCAAAATGCTGAAGACTTAATTACCTTGGTCAGGGTAAGACACTGATTATGAATCTTCATATCAGGTTTCTATTTCTTCTGATTCCTCTTCTGATCAGGAATTTTCTATACCACCCTATGAGGATTCAGATGCAGAGGAATCCATCCCATATGCATCTCCTCCTGAAGATTATTCTTTTGGAGAAATCTTGCATACTTTAAGGGAACATTTTCATTGGGAGAGTCAGAATTTCTCAGAATCAAAAAAGAGGCTTAGGGATTTCCTCCTCCTTCCTCAGCATAGGCCTTTGGCTATACCTTCTGTATTATACATTGTTGATGATGTGTTTTCGGAATCAAGCATGGCTCCAGATTCCCTACCTCTGGCTCCTAGTAAGCCTGACAGATGTTACAGGATTCCTGACTCTCACAAATTTTTATTCAAAAATTCTGCTGCTGACCCGGAAACTATCTCACAGGGTCCCAAAGGTGTAAGGGCCTCAACAGCTAAGAATCCTACCCCCTCTGATAGAGATTCCAGGGAGCTGGATAGATGGGGAAAGAAGGTTTATACGTCTGCAACCTTGGCAATTACGGCCTTAAACTGCCAGTTTCATATGCTTAAATATCAACAGCATGTTATGGGATTGTTGAAACAGAAAATTATGTTGATTTCCGAATGTGTGGAAAATAAAGAATTACATGAATTATTGCATGCAGCAGAACAGGTTGGAAAGCATACTTTGCAATGTGGTTTTCATTCCTTGGAGGCCTCTTGCAGTGCCGCAGTTACTGGATCTATGATTAGAAGGCATGCCTGGTTCAAGGAGCAAAATCTGCCTGATCATGTTAAAGCTAAATTGTTGGATGCACCTTTACAGCATGATACTCTGTTTGGTAATAAGGCAGAAGAGCTTTTAAAGAAAATGGAAGACAAAGCTAAGTCTATGCAAACTGTAAATGACTTCTTACAAGTGCAGCCACCAAGATTCAGTAGACACTGGCCAACAAAAAATTGGTCCTTTCCTGTGTCCGACAGAGCCTTACTGGGCAAATCCAGGCGCTCAAAAGGCTCTAGATACCAATCACTTGGTTCTTACAGGTCAAAGCAATGGGGTGCCTCTACCTCCAAATCTGGAGGAAACAAAGCACAACCCTACAGTAAACAGTCTCAATGACTCCCCTCTGCCATCACCAAGCACTTATCTTTTGGCAGTCCCCTTAGGGGGAAAATTAGCACTTCATGCTCAAAATTGGCAGTTAATAACACAGGATAAGTGGGTATTAAACATAGTATACCAGGGATACAGATTTCATTTCCATACCTTGCCAATTCCAAACGGTTGGCCAGATCTGCCACAAAATCAGTGGGCAGAGGCACAGAAACAAGTTACATCCCTCATGGATATGGGGGCTATTCAACCAGTAACAGAACAAGAAAAAGGGCAAGGGTTTTACTCAAGACTGTTCCTGGTACCCAGAAAAGACAATGCCTGGAACCCAATACTGGATTTATCGATTTTGAACACATTCTTGGACATCCCAAAATTCAAAATGCTGACTTTGCAACAGCTTCTGCCCATGCTGGGCAAGCACACTTGGTTAGTGACTCCAGACTTGAGGCATACCTGCATATCCCAATAAGGGAATCGTGCAGAAGATACCTCCGCTTCAAGGCTGGTTTTATGCATTATTCTCTGCACTGCCCTTTGGCTTATCTACTGTGCCCAGGGTCTTTACAAAGTGCCTGGCACCAGTAATTACATTTTGCAGACAAAGAAGCATACAAATCTACTTACTTGGACGACTGTCTCATTCAAGCAGAAAACAAGGACATTCTTCTTCAACATCTGGCGTCTGTAAAAAGGCTTCTGACATGCCTAGGGTACACAATAAACAAAAAGAAATCACAACTGGTACCCTCTCAAAAGATTACATTCCTGGGTGCAAGCTTGAATACAACTGCCCAGATGGCTTACCTTACGCCAGACAAGCAAAGGCAACTGACTATTTACTTCATACCGATGGCAACAAAGACCCACTTATCTGCAAGACAAATTCTGCAGGCTTTGGGTTTCATGGCATCCTGCATTCTACTAATTCCATATGCAAGACTGCATATGAGGAAGCTACAGTGTTATCTAAAAAGTTTATGGAGTCAACATTGTCACAGTCTTGAAACAATGATTCCTCTCATTCCCTGCCTACAACAGGAGTTTCTTTGGTGGGCAGAGACATGTCACCAGAACATGGGATGGTCTTTCAATCTACCCCCTGCTACACAAACCCTAACTACAGACGCATCAGACTATGCTGGGGGGCCCACCTGGCAGGGAGATGCATTCAGGGCATATGGAGCCCAAAACAAATGCATCTGCATATCAGCCAGAAAGAGATGTTAGCTGTTCAGAATGCCCTGACAGCCTTCAAGGACTTACTTCATCCAGGACAACTACTGATAAAGATGGACAACACCACGGTTATGTGGTACATAAGCAGGGGGGTACACATTCCTATCCCCTTTGCAGACCAGCCATGGCATTGTGGGACACAGCCTTGACTTACCAAGTACATCTTCAAGCTCAATTCCTGACAGGAAAACAAAATACTCTGGCAGACGACCTAAGCAGAAATCTTATGGACCCTCATGAGTGGAAACTGGATCCACTAGTCTTCAGCATGATAACAGAGAAATGGGGGGCTCGGACATAGATCTGTTTGCTTCTCCCCAAAGTTATCAACTGGGCAAATTCTGCACAAGGACTTATCACAGACAAGCATGGAAAGTGGATGCCGTATCCTTCAGTTGGAAAAAAACTATTCCTCCTCTGCCTCTTCTTCCCAAAGTCTTACTTAAGGTCAGACAGGAAAAACCAAAAATGATCCTAATTGCCCCGGATTGGCCTCACCAGCACTGGTACCCAGTTCTAAGGAATATGTCTCAACTACCTCCTTGGTGCTTGCCTCAAATACCTCATCTACTGTCTCAGCAGAGCAATCAAGTTCTGCACAATCAGCTCCAAACTCTGAACCTGGCAGCATGGCTGATCATGTAATTATTCAAACAACACCTCTCAGCAAATCTGTGATGGATGTCATTTTGGAAGCCAGAAGGCCTAGTACTAGAAAATCTTATGCTGATAAATGGAAGAGATTATGTGCTTAGAACAAAGCACAAGGGACGGACACAGCAAAGACAAATATCCGTCAGATTTTGTAATACTTGACTGAGATGCTTGACAACGGGCCTATCATTTTCATCAATAAAAATCCATGCCTCTGCCATCTCGACTCATTACAACACAGAGCCTCCCATTTTTTCTCATCCTCTGCTAAAACAGTATCTTAGAGGGGCCAAAAATTTAAGGCCTCCCAGAAGACCACCAGCTCCTGCATGGGACCTCAATTTTGTGTTGGAAAAGCTCACCCTGCCTCCATTTGAACCAGCAGCTACTGCGGATATAAAGTTTTTATCTTGGAAAACAGCTTTCCTTCTGGCAATCACTTCAGCAAGAAGGGTTTCAGAACTACAGGCCCTCATGGCTGTGGAGCCTTTTATTACATTTTATCCAGACATGGTGTCCCTCAGGACCAATCCTTCCTTTATGCCTAAGGTGGTATCCATTGTGGCTCTTAACCAAACTATTCACCTGCCAACTTTTTACTCAAATCTGCAGAACAAGGGGGAGCGGATTCTGCATTCCTTGGACATACACAGACAACTAAGATTCTACTTAAAGAGGACCAAATTTCGAAGAAAGTCTGAGCAGCTACTGGTGACATTTGCTGCAGTATCAGAGGGGAAGGCTATTTCAAAACAGACTATTTCAAAGTGGATAAGCCACTGCATTCGTTTCTGCTATTTGCATCATGGTAAACCGGTGCCCAAGGGAATCAGGTCACATTCCACCAGGGCTGCATCTACCTCAGCAGCTTTTCTCAGAGGGGTGCCAACCAGAGACATTCTAGAAGCAGCTACTTGTTCATACTTTTAGAAAGCATTATCATTTGCCTCTCTTCTCTAAGTCCAGGGCAGGCTTTGCCACTGCAGTTCTGCAGGGCCTTATAGCCGCTTCTAATGCTGTTTAGTTCCAGCCTCCCATCTATAGCTTTGGGATTCTACCCAAATGTAATGACTGCAACAGTGAAACACGAAGAACATAGTACAGTTGTGTACACTTACCGTAAATGTAGATGTTTGAGTGTATTCACTGTTGCAGTCCAGGTTACCCACCCGCCATCCACCTTTTTTCTAGAAGTTCTCTTTCCTTCACTGTATTCTACAGCCTTTGTGGTGTGTTTGCTTTTAGATGAAGGTAAAGTGTATGTTGTTACAATTGCATTTATATATTGATATATATTTTTGCTCCCTATTTGGGGGGGCACCTGACATCTGGGGCAAGAAAAACTCAAGAAAATGGTGTCGGCTGCATGTTTTATACCCCTGACGACCTGACGTCATGGAAGAGGCGACAGCAACCGATGCAGGACCCAAAGTCCATAAAGATATTAAGAATCCACCTATGAGACTGGTAGTCTCCAGTAAGGGATGTTTAACTGAGACAATTTCCATATATCTAGAGAAACAGTTAGGGAAGATTGTGGAACAAATATCCACAGTGATTAACGACACCAAACAGTTTCTTGAGAGCCTTACAGAATATACTTCACCTGCTAAGAATGATGAAATAGATTTCATGGTGACACTAGATGTAAGTTCTTTATTCACCTCCATCCCTAATGACATAGGGGTAGACTACATGAGGTTGCTTTTGATAGAAAAGGATATGCCAAGGAACATGGTGATACGATGTGCTATGCTTATGGGCATTGTGTTAAAAAATAATGCTTTTGTATGCGATGACCAATATTTTTTACAACAGAAAGGAGTTGCGATGGGCACACCGTGTGCAAACTCCTATGCAAATTTAGTGATGGCATACTGGGAATACACCTACATCATATACCAGGAAAACATCTTATTGTATAAGCGTTTTGTGGATGATATTTTTCTGTTATGGAAAGGCGATGAGGCCACACTTCAAGAGTTCATTGAATATATTAATAGCACCACCAGTTTTTTTGTCTCTAGATGGGAAATGGTCAGTCAAGAAGATAGAATTTTTGGATGCTCTGCTAATAAGAGAGGGAAACTCCTTACAGACGCAGTTGTTTAGAAAAGACTGTAGGAAAAATTCGATTTTGCACCGTACCAGTATGCACCCTGCACATATTTATAGGAACATCGTGAAAGGTCAAGTGCTAAGAGCATCCAGACTTACGAGCCAAGATGATCAATTTCAAAAAACTGTGGAGGCCCTACATGATGAATTTCAAGAAAGGGGCTATAAATCAGGAGAGATGATAAAGGTATTTCAGGACAGTATAGTAAGAAGGAATTCAACAGGGAAACCATATATACATGGTAATGAAGATGCCCGTAGTTTAATTGAAGAAACAAGGAATCATATGATGTTGAATAAGTCTGTGATATCTTTCACTAGTAATAATAGGAAAATCATGGAGATTTTTATGAAAAATTGGAACATCTTAACAATAGATGACAAGCTACACCAGTTAGTAGGAGATACCCCTAAATTCACATATAAGAATACCAAATCTTTAAAACGTCTACTATGTTATGAGAAAAAAGAGAAACAGCAGGCAGAATCAATGAGGAAAGGGACTTATTCATGTAGGACTTGTAATCAATGTTGTTTCATATCAAATAACAAGTTTATCCATTCAGATACTAGGAAAGTATACTGTTCTGACTTTTATGCAGATTGTCGGACACGTGATTTAGTCTATTTAGTGGTTTACACAAAGTGCACATCTTTCTATGTTGGTATGACAAATAGAACTCTTAGAGAACGTATAAGAGAACATAGTTATGCTTTTAATAGGGAAGATGAAAATAATGCTCTGGCCAAACACGTTATAGATAAGGGTAAATTTAAGTTTATGGCCATAGAACTGATACATCAAGATACTAGGTTAGGTGATTATAAGAACTATACTGAACAAAGAGAAATTAGATGGATCATGAGGCTGCAGGCAGACAAAGCCCCCAGTTTAAATGACAGAATTTCTTTGAAACCCTTTCTGAGCACTGGGGGTTTTAAGCATTAATGGTTCATATATATACACTGTTCAGTTATATGGTATTTTTTGGAATTTAGATTTTTCCATATTTCACGTATTCTTTTATAAGTATTTGTACAGACTGTCATGTTCTTAGACATTTATTGTGTGTATATATATATATATATATATATATATATATATATATTTTTTTTTTTTTTTACCATTCAACATTGGATATATTTATTAGTTTATTGGTTTATTCATATCTGGTTAACCATCCCAGATCAACTAGTTTGGTATATATGTCATGAGACTACGATGGTTTTGATTTAAATGAAGCAAGTCTATAAGTGACCCCCTTTTTTATTAACTAATTTTGCTCTAAAGAGATATATATATACTTTTAATAGTTTATATAGTTGTACAAATGTATTTTTAACAGTTTACAACTTTTTAACAAATTTTCAACATCATTATTAACAAGATTTTTATATACATATTCAAAAAGACTCCATGAAATTTTTGTCTCTCTATTAATTTATGTGACCACGTGGTTGGTTTATGTATATTAGTGTTTGTGCCTACATAATGAGATCACAATGCAGATTGGTTGAATAGTTAATTGAATGATGCTTTTATATGCAGTGTCTGTTGGTGTTTGAATAGTCTGATGAAGCATTCTTTGAAATGTGAAAGCGCTTACTGGTTTAAAATGTTTCTTTGTTTTTACAAGTGTATTTTATTTCTTTTTTGACTAATAAAAGGTCAGCTTCTTATTGCCACGGTGTGCCTTAGTTTTATCAATTGTTTAATTTTTTACCCCAGGCATACTCCAAAGAATTTTTCCTCAGGTAAATTTCAAATGTTTGAGGTGTGATGAGAAAGAAAGAGGTAACTGGGAACATATGTTTTGGGAATGTAATAAGCTGGTAGACTTTAAAAAATTCCTTATAGGGTACTCTGTCAGAAATATTGGATGAACAAATGGTTAAAACTGAGGAAGTTATCTTTTGAGCTGGGATACAGGATCTGAATTGGCTAGACATAGTAAGGTCTCGTTAAGTGTAATTCTGGTGGCTGCCAAAAAGCAATTTGCTAGTAAATGGAAATCAAAGTCTAAACCAACTTTATCTGAAGTATTGAATATTGTAACAGAGATTAAAGAAGTGGAAGTGGGATCTTTTGAAAAGGGTAGGAGTAAATTACATTGTAAAAACTGAAATTGTTGGAATAATATATGCAGAATAATATTTTGGAGAAGGAGTGAGTTTTAAAGGAAGACAGGAATTGATCAATGTATGTAATTTTGGATTGATAAATATACAAAAGAATATATCTGATGTATAATGTTTGCTGTTGGGAATATGTTACTGTGGTTTGTTTTCTTTTACATAAATGTAGGTTTGCTTATGTCTTAAACTATAGTTCTATAAAAGTGTTAACAAATGGTAGAGGAAAAGTAAAAAGACTGGTTCATTGTAAACAGAATTACATGGTGCATCTCAAATCATGTTTCAATGTAGTTTGCAAAAGTCAAAACAGCAGACACCCAAGACATATTTCATTCCCATTAGAGATGGTCAATCTTAAAACCATTGAAGAACCAGTGTGTGCTGTACAGCTGTTTATATTTTGGTGGCCTTATGAAATATATACACTTACATTCCACAAACTTTGTACTAGTGACCAGTAACCTTTGTGCTAAACCTTTTCTTCGAGTCTTTGCTTATTTTTTTCCTTGAGATGCCTGCTTTTTTTCTTGATTTTAGGCTTTTCTTTCATTGTTCCGGACGACTATCAAGTGTCGTGCACTTTATGACACAGAAGCATTTTTCTTTGTAAAGATTTTTATGCGTTCCAATGACTTTCCATATTAAGGGGTAAAACAAGTGTATATACATTTGTACATAGGTTCATAAGTAAGTACAAGGGTAGCTGCTCTTGTGGACTACTTCAAGTCCAGCCACTTTCCCTTTTTGTGCCTAGAATTAACCTATCTCATTTGGTTAGAGATTGACCTTACCTATCCCATGGCCGGTAATTATATATTACTGCTAATGAGAATAACCGGGATCATACCATAGATAATTTGAGGGGACCCTTGCATAGGGTAAAGCATTTAGGAGCTGCCTCTGTCCATTAGTAGTACAGGAGGCAGGCCTGAGGTAAGTTTTCTGTTTCCCATCCATAGATCTAAGTTGCACTTGAATATGGACAAGGATGAACTTTGTTTTATATGGATGGGGGAGTCTTTTCCAGAGCAGCAGTATCATCTGTAAATATACAAGTCCCTCCAAACCATTTGGTTGATGTTGCAGAAGAGGTTTATATCCCTAGACTGAGTATTTATGATGCCATTTGACTTGCTGATGTGAAGTAAATTGATCTGTAATGGGTCAGAGGATGCATGCATTTGCTTTTCTAGATTACATTGTGGGATTGTCATTGGTACCTTGCTTTATTAGCCATTATTTGTTGCATTATCCAGTATGATTGTTTAGTGGTTGCATTTATGACAGGAAAATGATGTAAACCATTAAATAAGCAAGCAGTTCCCATATAGGAGATAGTATTGCCTCTTGTTTAAGTTTTACAGTTTAACTTCTCTGAAGAAATTCCTGTGTAATATTCTATTTTTCTTGTAAAAATATTAAGGTTTTAACCCAGTTTTTTCCCCCAGGAAGCTTGTACTTAATTTATCCACTGTGGTCTTTTGCAATTTTTGCCACAAAGTTTATTTTTCCTGTTAGAATTTGTGACTGACCCTTTTTAACCACTCTGATTGCGTATCAGATACTTTCCTCATCTGCAACCTGGTCCTGAGTGGGAATTCTGCAACTTTTTTTTTGTTTTTTTTTTTGTAAGGGAAAGTGTTCTTCTTGTGCATTAATTTGTTATGAGGGGACTAAGACAACTGTGATTGGTGCTTTCGACTAAAAAATTTAACAAATAACTTTTTTAGTCAACAGGTTTTTCTTAATCTTCTTGGCTCGGTTATCTGCTTGAGGCACTCTTTTTGTGGCTAGGACATAGATCAAGGTTCGGCTAAGAATTTTGACCCTTCCCTGAGATGCAGGAAGAAAAAAATTATCTAGGCGTCTTTGGTCTTCAGTCCAGGTTATTCCTTACCTCAGCCACTAGTGTTTTTCTCTAGGTCCCTCTGGTGTTACTTATTGAGATACCACTGTGGACCGGGAGCCAGACAAATCCTTCTGCTAGGGAAGGGAGAACCATCCTTTTCAGGCTTTGCGGAAGATATTGAAGGGATGCTTATTTGGATTCTGCACAGAGAGCTTCTCCATTGGAGTAGGGACCATCTGCTGAAAGACAGTTTTTCTGTGAGGTCTCCTAGGAAAAGAAAACATAAATGTAGATATCTCCTCCCCCCATAAAAGCAGCCAACTGGCTAGATCTGGCCAAAAGATTGTTGAAAGCTTTTCAGTCTTTGATGATTATCCTCCTCATAAGAAGAGAAAAATTAACTTCTTCCCTATCGGATTCTGATTCCCAGTTTGAGGGGACAGAATTTAGGCCGGGATTGTCTTTTTATTTCCCTCACTTCATGAGGTAGAGTCTGCCATCAGTTCCCCTCCTGAAGAATAGTCTTTTTCTGATTTGTTGCAAATACGAGTTTTTTTTTACAGGGGTAGCAAAAAATATGTTTGAATCGCAACGAAGATAGTATGATTTATTACAGGTAGATTTTTCTCAACCTTTATCTGTTCCTCCTGTTTTGCCTGCCTTAGAGGCTGCCTTTTTGGCAGCCTGCTGTTGTCCTGATAGTCAGCCATCTGTTCCTAAAAAGTCTAGGAAAGCCCCAGTCCATAAGTTTGTTTTTTCTAACCCCAGAGCAGATCATGCACTAGTTTCCTTTTCTTAGTCCGCTTCTACTATATTTCTTTCAGCACTTTACCCCTTCTGACAAGCTGGAAAAGGTTTTGGGAAAGCTTGTATAAAAAGTTTATTCTTAACCCAGGTATTCTGAGTTATTAATTGTCAGGCACAGATCTCTTAGGTTTTTGCTGACATATTATGATAATTTAAAGAATTTAATTGCTGATTTCCTTTCTTCAGATACCAAAGCTTCAGTGTGTTTTATGATATTTGCTATGTCATGCTTATGCTACTTCTGATGTTTTTTTTTCCAGAGCTGCTGCAACTTGCCAAGTTTTGAGAAGATGTGCTTAGCCGCAGTTTCAAAATTTTCCAAAGCATGTTAACTAAGAAATCATAAATACTTCCCTGGATAAAGAAGTGTTGTTTGGTCCTTCCTCTTCCAAAGTCCTTAAGACGTTTGATGAAAAAGGAAGTTAATTCAGGGGGTTACCCACATTTTTCAACCTTCTTTCTTAAGTGTAACAGAAACTTTTCTTTATTATCCGGTTCCTATTTCAAGAAACAATACAAGTGTAACCATCAAAATTCAGAAAAACAAAATTAAAAAAGGGGGGGTTGGCAGAGAGGTTCAAAGAAGAAAGGGGGATCTTCCTTGAACCAAGAACAACCTAAAAATCAGACCGACTATATGCCTTCTCGTGATTTTCCTGCCCCACCCTGGCTGTACTATAAATTAATCCTATTAGTCTTTGGTATTATCTGGCATCAGATAATTTCAGTCATGTTTTGAAAGTCATTTAAAAGTTACAGCTAGCAGTGGGACTCCCTTCCTCACTTTCAGTGGAACCATATACATCCTCCTAAACAAACTGACTTTTTCCTCCTGTTCTGAATCAGGTACTGTCACATGGCTTAATAAAACTTATTTCCCCAGATCAAAAAAGGAAATGCTTTTATTCAAAAATGTTTTTGTTGCCAAAGAAAGAAGGAATCTGGAGACCCATCCTAGATCTTTCTTCTATAAAACTTATCATAATTCTAAAACTCAAAATGCTTTCTCTTCAGTCTCTCTTACCCTTCGGCCCTCCTTTCAGTTTTCTAGTAAAACTGGATTAAAAAAAATGTTTAATCCTATTCCTATCAATAGCAATTTCATGTGCTTTTTGCATTTTTCTATGTCTGGTTTCCATTTTTAGTTTGCTGTTTGCCCTTTGGGTTATCTACAGACCCGAGAGTATTTACAAAGTGTTTGGCTCCTGTAATAGTCCATTGCAGTTTGCAGAGCATTCCCTTTTTCCTTTAATTCAATGATTACCTGATTTTTGCAGACTTTCACAAATTATCAAGAATATTTGGCTTGCATAGTAAACTATTTCTCAGACTAGGATTTCAGGTGAACAGAGAGAAGACTTCTCTCATGACAGTGTTTCTATGATTTCTTCTGGAGACAACATTTAATGTGGCATTTCTTCCTCAAGGCAAAGTGGATAGATGTTCATCGTGTTTCACTGTTGCAGTCATTACAATTGGGTTATCCTGCTGGCAGGCTACCCCCAGTCAGCCCAAGTTCCAAAGTCTAGGTCCGGCGTCGGTTGCTGTCGCCTCCTCCCTGACGTCCGTGCACCAGGGGTATAAAAGATGCAGCCGACGCCATTTTCTTCAGTCTTTCTTGCCGCACGGTGACCGAAGCAAAAGCAGTTCGCAGGTGCCCGGTCGGCTGACTCCTGAGATTTTCATATTCGAATTTCAGATCCGAAGTCTTCATTAAAGCTAAGTACCCCATTGGGGAAACTTTTTTCTTGCTCCAGACCGATGTCAGAAAAAGTTAATAATTGTATTTCTTGTGGGAAGCAAATACCTCATAAGGATTTTCCTCCTTACTGTATTCTTTGCCTAGGCCCTAACCACGACGTTGCTAGTTGTCGGTTTTGTGCTAAATTTAACCAACGCACTATTAAGCATCGGTACGATTTTGCATTTCATTATTTTGGCAGAAGATTCAATTATATAATGCCATCAAAGCAACCGACTGCCGGAGTTTATAAAAAGCGCAAAGAAAAGGACAGGCATCCGAGGTCCAAAACCGATGAGGCTTCCGCTAGGCCTGTCGCCGGTTCTCAGTGAAGCGCTTTTGCAGCCCTTGACGCCCGCTACCTCAGAGCCACAGGCCATTTCCGACTCCCACGTGGAGTCAACTAGGCCGCTGGAAACTCAAGGTATTGGACACTCGGAAACCATTCCCTCAGATGGGTCCGGAGCCGCTGAGCAGGCATCGGCTTCTGAGGGTGTTTTCAGGCCTACACAGTTATATGTAAAACCAACTTCAGCTTCAAAGGCAAAGACTAAAGCAGCTCTAAAGACAAAGAAACAAATACAGCATTCTCCTGGACAGGCCTCCATGCCTAAAAACAGATGCTTAAAATGGCCGAAGACCTAATTACTTTGATCAGGGGTTCCCATCCTCCTCCTGATAAGAGGCCTAGGTAAGAGATAGAGGAAATGGAAACCTGATCTGAAGATGCATATTCTGATTCCTCTTCTGAACAGGAATATTCTCTTCCTCCCTATGAGGATTCTGATGCTGAAGAATCTATTCCTTCAGCCTGTCCTCCTGAGGATTATTCTTTTGGGGAAACCCTGCATACTACGAGGGAGCATTTCCACTGGGAGAGCTAAGATTATTCAGAATCCAAGAAAAGGCTCAGAGATTTCCTTTTATTACCTCAGCACAGGACCCTTGCTATTCCTCCTGTTTTAGACATTGTAGATGATGTATTTTCAGAGTCCAGACTGTCTCTTGACTCTTTGCCACCAGCTCCTGTTAAACCAGACAGATACTACAGGGTTCCTGATTCACATACATTTCTTTATAAGAACCCTGCTGCTGACCCATAAACTATCTCTCAGGGTCCCAAAGGGGTCAAGGCTTCCACTGCAAAAAACCCTATCCGCTCTGATAGGGATTCAAGGGCCCTGGACAGATGGGGGAAAAAGATTTATACCTCTGCTACCTTGGCTGTAAGAGCTTTAAATTGTCAGATGTTCTTCATCTCACATTGCTGCAGTCCTTACACTTGGGTAGTCCGCTATCCTCGGTCGGCCCGAATATCAAAGTATTAGGCTGACGTCGGTCAAGGCGCTTAAGACTGACATCAGGACGTCAGGGTACAAATGCGCATGACCGACGTCATATCCTCAGTCTTTTTTGCCGCATGGTCCGATGCAGAAGCAGCGTTGCAAGTGCCGTTCGGCGTTCTGAAATTTTTCGAATTCGGAGTTTCAGACCGAGTCAAAGTTGGCTAAGTACCCCGTTGGGGAACATTTTAGTTTTTTCTTGCCTCAGTGGTTTACGGATGTCAGAAAAAGTGAATAACTGTATTTCTTGTGGGAAACAGATACCGCATAGAGATTATCATACTTTGTGTATTCCTTGTTTGGGGCCTGAGCACGGCGTTGTTGGGTGTCGCTTTTGTGCTAGGTTCAATAAGCGCACTATTGCGAAGGTTAGATTGTGCCAGGTTGGTCTTTGGGAAGCGGTGCAATTATAAGATGCCGTCGGATGCTCCGACGCCGCTTCTTCAAGAAGCGCAAAGACAAAGCAGCTAAACCCAGGCAAGAAGAGTCGTCCGTACCGGACGCCGGTTCTTTAGAGGCGTCAGTGGAACCGGTGGTTCCGCCGGAGGCTTCTCTGGAGTCACAGGGGGAGACTTTGTTATTGCAGGATGTGGCCTCTCAGGAGGCAGGTCAGGCTGAAGGGGCTTCTCAGGTTACTGTACTCCCCTCCCTTCCTAAGGTGGTTAGGCCCTCTCCTTCTGTTTCTAAGGCTTCTCCCAGAGGCAGGCCAGGTTTAGCTTCTGTTGGTGTCACTCCTAGTTCTTCAGGAGCTGTGCCCAAGAAGCACGTGCTTAAAATGGCAGAAGATTTAATTACTTTGATTAGAGGTTCTTTGCCCCCTCCAGATAAGAGGCCTAGGGTGGAACCAGAGTTGGGGAGTTTTGAGCAGGCTTCAGATGTTTCAGAGTCTTGACTGAAGACTTGCAGGAGTACTCTCCTTATTCTGATTCTGATGCAGATGATTCAACTCCTTCTGCTTCTCCTCCAGAGGATTTTTCTTTTTCAGAGACTCTTCATTCCATGAGGGAACATTTTAAGTGGGAAGGTCAGGACTTCTCTGATTCCAGGAAAAGGCTTAGGGAATTTTTGCTTTTACCCCAGCATAGGCCTTTGGCTATACCTCCTGTTCTGGATGTTGTGGAAGATGTGTTTGCAGAGGCTTCTATTAATCCTGATTCTTTGCCTCCTGCTCCTGTTAAACCGGATAGGTATTATAGGGTGCCTGAGGCTCATAAATATCTGTATAAGAGTCCTAGGGTGGACCCAGAAACTGTTGGTCAGGGACCTAAGGGTGTCAAGGCCTCTGTTGTAAAAAATCCGGTTCCTCCAGATAAAAAGGCCAGAGCCTTGGATAGATGGGGAAAGAAAGTCTATACTTCTTCCACCTTAGCTATGAGGGCTTTGAATTGCCAGTTTCACATGTTGAAATATCAAAACTATCTTCTTTCTCAATTGAGGTCTAAGGTAGATGCTCTGGCGGAAGGCATTGAGTGTAAAGAATTGCAAGATTTAGTACATGTTTCTGAACAGGTGGGTAAGCATTCTTTACAATGTGGTTTTGATGCTGTACAGGCCTCATCTAGGGTGGCTGCCACTGGGTCAGTTCTTCGCAGGCACGCCTGGCTGAGGGATCAGAATTTATCTGAACATGTTAAGACAAGGATTTTGGATGCTCCTTTACAGTCTGATGTGTTGTTTGGTTCACCTGTGGAGTCAGTCTTGAAGAAGATGGAGGACAAGGCTAAGTCTATGCAGACTGTTAAAGATTTTTTGCAAGTTCAGCCTCCAGTTTAGTAGGAATTGGCCTGCTAAGGGGTGGACGTACCCTTCTTATGATTCACAGTCTAGGGGTAGATCTAGACATGGTAGGGGCAGAGCTCAGGGCTCCTTCAGACCTAGAACAGGGAGTTCTCCTGCACATTCTTCGGGTGAGGGCAGGGGCCAGTCCTTTCGTAAACAGGCCCAATGACCTACCTTTTCAGCTGCCAGATCCTTCTTGCATGGCAGCACCTTTGGGAGGAAGGTTGGCACTCTTCAAGGAAAATTGGAGTTTGATTACCCAAGACAGATGGGTATTAGATATCATACACCAAGGTTACAGGTTTTATTTCCATACCTTGCCTCCTTTCAAAGGCATGCCAGACGTTCCTCCTCAGCAAAGACTAGAGGCTCACAAACAAATTTCTCTGCTGCTCCAAATAGGGGCCATACAACCGGTCCCTCTGCCAGAAGTGGGCCTAGGATTTTATTCTCGCCTGTTCCTAGTACCAAAGAAGGGGAACACGTGGAGACCAATTCTGGATTTATCTATTCTCAACACTTATCTGGACATTCCCAAGTTCAAAATGTTGACGTTACAACAGCTTTTACCTCTGCTGGCAAAGATCACTGGATGGTGACTCTGGATCTCAAGGAGGCTTACCTTCATGTTCCTATCAGGCTAAGTTGCAGGAAGTATCTGCGTTTTCGAGCTGGGACTTCTCATTATCAGTTCTCTGCATTGCCCTTTGGCTTATCTACTGCGCCCAGAGTGTTCACGAAGGTTCTGGCTCCAGTGATTGCTTTCTTCAGGCTAAGAGGAATACAGATCTATCCTTATTTGGACGATTGCCTGATTCTGGCCCAAGGAAAGGACGAACTTCTTCATCATTTACAATATGTGATAGCAGTGCTAAGATGCCTGGGGTATTCTGTGAACGAAATAAAGTCCAGTCTAGTACCCTCTCAGGACATGTGCTTTTCTGGGTGTGAGACTGAATACAGCATCCCAGATGGCCTTTTTGACCCCGGACAAACAAAAGAATCTTTCTCTTTACTTCCATCAATTGTCTCATCAGTCCAGGCTGACTGCAAGGACAGTCCTTCAAGCCTTGGGGTTCATGGCATCTTGTATTCTGGTGCTTCCCAATGCCAAACTGCATATGAGGAAGCTGCAATGGTATCTCAAAAATGTATGGACACAGCACTGCCAAGATATGGACACTGTCATTCAGATAATACCTTGCATTCAAAAGGAATTTTTGTGGTGGGCTCAGGAATGTCACCTAAACAAGGGACTCTCTGTGACCTGGCCAGAGGCGAGTCAGATTCTAACGACAGATGCCTCAGACAAAGCTTGGGGAGCTCATCTAAATGGAAAGTGGGTACAAGACACGTGGCCTGCCAGACTTCTACATTTACATATCAACTTGAAGGAGATGTTAGCAGTCCAATTTGCATTGATAGCTTTCAAGGATTTACTCCTTCCTGGGCAGGTGTTGGTTCTAACGGACAACACAACTGTCATGTGGTACATCAACAAGCAAGGGGGAACACATTCTTATCCTCTATGCAGACAAGCAATGATTTTGTGGGAGACGGCTCTCAGTTTACAGCTAAATCTTCAGGCAAGGTTTCTGCCGGGAGCACAGAACTCCTTAGCAGATGTGTTGAGCAGACAAATTATGGATCCCCACGAGTGGAAATTGGATCCTCATGTGTTTCAGAAATTGACAGTGTTATGGGAACTCCAGACATAGATCTGTTCGCTTCTCCACTAAACTACCAGTTGCCAAAGTTTTGCACAAAAAGGTTTCATCCAACAGCTTGGAAAGTGGATGCTCTCTCTTTCAATTGGAGCAATCTTCATGTGTATGCCTTTCCACCTCTGCCTCTCCTCCCAAAGGTACTCCTGAAGGTCAGACAGGACAAGCCAAAGATGATTTTAATAGCTCCAGATTGGCCTCGACAGCATTGGTACCCATTATTGAGAAGTCTGGTACGGGAGCCTCCATGGCCTTTGCCTTCGATTCCACACCTGCTGTCTCAGGAGAACAGTCATCTACTCAATGTAAAACTTCACTCTCTTCACCTAACAGCCTGGCATATTCTGTTTTAAACCCTGGAGGGTCTCAGCTTCCACAGCAGGTTTTGAATGTTATTTTGGAGGCCAGAAGGCCTAGTACAAGGAAAGTGTACGCAGATAAATGGAAGAGATTTTTATTTTGGAGTACAGCAAAGGAATTGGATGTTTCTAAGCCTAATTTAAGTGTGGCTCTTCAGTATCTTACTGAGTTACTGGACAAAGGTTTGTCCTTCTCTTCTATTAAGGTTCATGCTGCAGCAATTTCTGCTCACTATGACTGTGACCCACCATTGTTTTCTCATCCCTTGTTTAAGCAATTTCTTAGAGGGGCAAAGAATATAAGACCCCCACGAAGAGCTCCTACTCCTGCTTGGGATCTCAATTTTGTGTTGGAGAAACTCACTCTACAACCTTTTGAGCCTGCAGCTACTGCTGAGTTGAAATATTTATCATGGAAGACTGCTTTTTTGTTGGCCATTACCTCTGCGAGAAGGGTATCTGAGTTACAGGCCCTTATGGCAGTTGAGCCTTTCTTAATTTTCCATAAGGATAGGGTGTCTTTGCGTACTAATCCTTCCTTTATGCCTAAAGTGGTTTCTAGTGTGGCTTTAAACCAAACTATTCATTTGCCTACTTTTTATGCAAACCCCCAAAATAAAGGGGAAAAGATTTTGCACACGTTGGATATACACAGGCAGTTGCGATATTATTTGAGCAGAACTACAGGGTTCAGGCAGTCTCAGCAGTTATTTGTTTCATTTGCTTTGGGTTCTCAGGGCAAGCCTGTGTCAAAACAAACTATTTCTAAGTGGATTGGGTTTTGTATTGCTTTCTGTTACTCCCATCATGGTAAGGAGATTCCAGCTGGGATTAGGCCCCATTCCACTAGGGCTACTGCCACTTCTACAGCTTTTTTAAGGGGGGTGGCAACTAAGGATATTTTAGAGGCAGCTACTTGGAGTTCAGTGCATACTTTCTCTAAGCATTACCACCTTCCACTTTACTCTAAATCTAGGGCTGGTTTTGCCACTGCAATTTTACAGGGCATTTTGGCAGCTCCTACTGCTTTATAGTTTTGCCATCCTCCCTTATCTCTGCTTTGGGATTCTACCCAAGTGTAAGGACTGCAGCAATGTGAGATGAAGAACATAGTACAGTTTTGTACCTACCATAAATGTAGATGTTCAAAGATCCACATTGCTGCAGTCCAATTTACCCTCCCTCCTTCCCCTCTGTAGTTAGAGGCGGTTGTGTGGTTTGGGTTGTACATATTGTGAATATTGTATATATTGTACATAGGGTTAGTACTAGGGTGGTTGGTTGTTTTTTGCTGTCTTTTGGTTTTGGCCTTTCTTTTTAGGGTCTTCTGACATCTGGGGCAAGAAAAGACTGAGGATATGACGTCGGTCATGTGCATTTGTACCCTGACGTCCTGATGTCAGTCTTAAGCGCCTTGACCGACGTCAGCCTAATACTTTGATATTCGGGCCGACCGAGGACAGCGGACTACCCAAGTGTAAGGACTGCAGCAATGTGGATCTTCGAACATCTACATTTATGGTAGGTACAAAACTGTACTTTTCATATGCTTAAATATCAGCAATATCTAATGTCACTGCTTAAACAAAAAATGTTAAGTTCAGAATGTGCAGAAAACAAAGAAATGCAGAATTTATTGCATGCAACTGAACAAGTAGGAAAGCATACTTTGCAATGTGGTTTTGATTCTCTAGAGGCCTCCTGCAGAGCCGCTGTTACAGGCTCTGTCATTAGGCGACATGCTTGGTTAAAAGAACAGAATCTGCCCGATCATGTTAAAGCAAAATTAATAGATGCTCCATTGCAACATGATACCTTGTTTGGTGTTAAAGCAGAAGAGGTGTTGAAGAAAATGGAGGACAAAGCTAAATCTATGCAAACAGTCAAGGATTACTTACAGGTACAGCCTCCCAGATTTAGCAGGAACTGGCCTACAAAGAATTGGTCCTTTCCAGAGTCAGGCCACAAAGAGGCAGATACAGACACCCCAGAGGCAGATCACAGCTCCAAGGCTCATACAGGCCTAAACAATGGGGTGCTTCTACCTCCAAAAGCAGAGAAGAAAAATCACAGCCATACAGGAAACGGTCTCAATGACTATCCCCTGCCAGCACCAAGCACTTATCTTCTGGCAGCTCCTTTGGGGGGAAAACTAGCACTTTTTGCACAAAATTGACACATGATCACCCAGGACAAATGTTCCATTTTCACACCCTGCCAAGGCCAAATAGTATGCCAGACCTGCCACGCAATCAATGGGCAGAGGCACAAAAACAAGTTTCATCCCTCATGGACATGAGAGCCATTCAGCAAGTACCACAGCAAGAGCAGGGACTAGGATTTTACTCAAGGCTATTCTTGGTGCCCAGAAAGGACAAAGCCTGGAGACCAGTACTGGACCTGTCTATCCTGAACACATTCCTGGATATTCCGAAATGCAAAATGTTAACTCTGCAGCAGCTTCTGCCCATGCTGGACAAGAATGCTTGGTTTATGACTTTAGACCTAAAAGAGGCATACCTGCATGTCCCAGTCAGACAATCATGCAGAAGATACCTCAGATTTATAACTGGCTCAATGCATTACCAATTCTCTGCACTGCCCTTTGGCTTATCTACTGCGCCCAGGGTCTTCACAAAATGCCTGGCACCAGTAATTGCTTTTTGCAGACAAAGAGGAATTCAAATATATCCTTACTTGGACGACTGCCCTATTCAAGCAGAGAACAAGGACATTCTACTACAGCATCTGGTGTTTGTAAAAACATTAGTAACAGGCCTAGGGTGCACAGTTAACAAAAAGAAATCAAAACTCGTACCCTCTCAAGAGATAATATTCCTGAGTGCAAGCTTAAATGCAACTACCCAGATGGCTTATCTCACGCCAGACAAACACAGACAACTGACTACTTATTTCAAAATGTTGGCAACAAAGACCCAGTTATCTGCAAGAAAAATTCTGCAGGCTTTGGGCTTCATGGCATCCTTCATTCTGCTAATTCCATATGCAAGACTGCATATGAGGAAACTTCAGTGGTATCTAAAAAGTGTTTGGGCTCAACATTGCCACAGCCTGGAAACAATAATTACCCTCATTCCTTGCCTGCAACAGGAGTTTCGATGGTGGGCAAAAGCCTGTCACCACAACATGGGACAGCCATTCACCTTACCCACAGCCAGGCAGACATTGACAACATATGCATCAGATTATGCCCGGGGGGCCCATATGGCAGGAAGATGTATTCAGGGCACATGATCCGCAAGTCAAATGCATCTACATATCAATCAAAAAGAGATGCTAGCAGTTCAAAATGCCCTGATAGCCTTCAAGGATCTACTTCATCCAGGACAACTACTGATAAGGACGGACATTACTACAGTCATGTAGTACATCAGCAAGAGGGCACACATTCCTACTCCCTCTGCAGACTAGACATGAACTTGTGAGACACAGCATTGACTTACTAAGTACATCTACAAGCACAATTCCTGCCAGGAAGGATAAATACTCTGGCAGACGAACTAAGCAGAAACCTAATTGATCCCCACGAGTGGAAATTGGATCCACAAGTCTTCAGCATGATAACAAGGAACTGGGGATGCCCGGACATAGACCTTTTTGCCTCTCCTCACAATTACCAACTACAGAGATTCTGCACAAGGATTTATCACAAGCAAGCATGGAAAGTGGATGCTCTATCTTTCGGCTGGAAAAACCTAACAGTATATGCCTTTTCTCCTCTGCCTCTCCTCCTCAAGGTACTCCTCAAGGTCAGACAAGAGAAGCCAAAAATGATACTGATTGCCCTAGACTGGCCCCGCCAGCACTGTTACCCAATCCTAAAGAGCTTGTCTCAATGCCCAGCTTGGACATTACCTCAAATTCCTCACTTATTGACCCAACAAGACAGTCAGATACTGCACAGCCAACACAGGACCTTAAATCTGGCAGCATGGCAGATAAATGTTCATAGGTTCATAGGTAGTTACTAGGCTATTGGCTCTAGGGCCCATACAAGCCTAGCCAAAAAATGTACCTTGGCTTTCGCCACCCAAGAAAATTATTTTCCTGTGCCCCTGTCGAGCAGAGCCACAGAAGTGATCCTTGGGGTGAATTTCCCATTTCCCATCCAATCATCAAGATTTTTCTTGAAGAGTGCTAATGAGCTCTGTTTGACATAGATAGGTAGTCTGTTCCAGAGTATGGGAAGTCTCTGGGACAGGAATCTATCCCTCCAGCATGTTCTGTTTATTGTGGTGACAAGGTTTAGGTCCCTAGAGCATGTAGCTCGGAGGGATTGGGATTTCTTTAAGTGGAGCATGTCCAACAGCTCTGGGTTTTGACGTAGCTTTGTATGTTAGGCAGAGATCGTCCCTGAGTAGGCGATAGGTGATGGAGTAAAGCTGTAGTTTTTTGAGACGGTCTGCATAGGGCATCCGTTTGAGGCCAGTAATCCTCGTTGTGAGGTATTTCTGTGGTCTTTCCAGTTGTTGTCGATGTCTTGTGAGGTACATACCAAAAGGGGCGTTGTACTCTATAATGGGTCTAATGAGTGATGAGTAGAGGGGAACAATGACCTCTTTTTTTCTGGATGAGAATCCTTTTGTAATGAGATGAGCCACGTAGAAGGATTTCCTGACCACTGTGGCAATGTGATTATCAAAGGAGAGACTACTGTCCACCTGTGTCCCAAGGGCTCATCACATTTTTGGCATTAAGTAGACTACCAGCTATGTGGTAGTTCATGGGTACAGAGTTTTTACCAAAGGGGATGACAATACACTTTTTGGCATTGAGCTTCAGGCCATGGCCCTGACACCAGGTATCTGTCTCAGTGAGGCCCTTTTGTAGTTTGTCCACATCGTTAGGAGTTTCGATTATGGCTCCTAGTTTGCAGTCATCTGCAAACTTTGTTAGCCAAAGACCTTCTGTGTTGGCCTGCACTTAGAGAAGTAGATACCAAACAGGAGAGGACCCAGGACTAAACCCTGTGGTACTCCACTTGTCACTGGTCTGATGTCGGAAAGCCATTCAAGACACACCTCTCTCTAAAGCAGTCGTGGATGTTATTTTGGAGGCCAGGAGGCCTAGCACCAGAAAATCTTATGCAGAAAAATGGAAGAGATTCTGTGCTTGGAACCAGGCACAAGGTATTGACATGATTGTTCCAAATATTCCTCAGATTTTACAATACTTGACTGAGATGCTGGATAAAGATCTTTCCTTTTCATCAATTAAGATTCATGCCTCTGCCATTTCAGCTCATTACAATACAGAAGCACCTATTTTTTCTCATCCATTACTAAGGCAGTACCTCAGAGGGGCCAAAAACATAAGACCCCCCCAAGGAGAGCACCAATACCTGCATGGGACCTCAACTATGTCTTGGAAAAACTTACACTGCCTCCATTTGAACCAGCCTCTGTAGCTGATATAAAATTCTTATCCTGGAAAACAGCTCTGCTCCTAGCAGTTACCTCCGCTAGACGAGTCTCAGAGTTACAGGCACTCATGGCTGTGGAACCTTTTATCATTTTCCATCCTGACAGGGTTTCTCTGAGGACAAACCCTACATTTATGCCTAAGATAGTGTCCAGTGTGGCTCTTAACCAATCAGTTCACTTGCCTACCTTTTACCCAAACCCACAGAATAAGGGTGAGCGAATTCTGCATTCTTTGGACATTCACAGACAGCTACGCTTCTACTTGGACAGAACCAAAGCTTTCAGAAAGACTGAACAACTTCTAGTAGCATATGCTGCAGGATCACAAGGAAAGCCTATCTCAAAGCAGACTATTTCAAAGTGGATAGGCCACTGCATTCGTTTCTGCTATTCACAGCATGGCAAATCAGTGCCTAAGAGCATTAGGCCACATTCCACCAGAGCAGCAGCCACTTCAGCAGCCTTCCTCAGAGGAGTACCAACCAAAGACATCTTAGAGGCTGCAACTTGGAGTTCAGTGCATACATTCACAAAGCACTATCACTTACCTCTCTACTCTAAATCCAGGGCAGGCTTTGCCACTGCAGTTCTGCAGAGCCTGATAGCCTCTCCTAATCCTATTTTGCACCAGCCTCCCAACCATAGCTTTGGGATTCAACCCAATTGTAATGACTGCAACAGTGAAACACGATGAACATAGTACAGTTGTGTACCTACCATAAATGTAGATGTTAGAGTGTATTCACTGTTGCAGTCCAGGTTACCCTCTCACCATCCCCCTTTTTCCTTGCTGGGACTTATCTGTACTTCTCCATTCTATACAACCTATGTGGTGTATTTGCTTGTAGATGAAGGAAAAGTTGTTTTTTGGTTATGCATGCTTATTGGCATTAGTGAGCCTACCATTTTAGGAGCACCTGACATCTGGGGCAAGAAAAACTGAAGAAAATGGCGTCTGCTGCATCTTTTATACCCCTGGCGCACTGACTTCAGGGAGGAGGCGACAGCAACCGACGCCGGACCTAGACTTTGGAACTTGGGCCCACTGCGGGTAGCCTGCCAGCAGGATAACCAAATTGTAATGACTGCAACAGTGAATACACTCGAACATTTACATTTATGGTAGGTACACAACTGTACTTTACAGGGAACAATTTATGATACTTTCAAACCAGACTGTGACATCTGCCAGATTTATAGGGTTTATGGCCTTTGCTGTTCTCATGATTCCCTTGGCCAGACTTCACATGAAAAGATTCTGTCATTTGTCAAATTATTTTGGATGCTACACCAGCACCCTCTACCATTTCAAATTCCAGTGCTGGGGTTTGTGTGAGGAAGTTAAATTTGTGGGTGAATCAGTTGATGTTCATCGTGTTTCACTGCTGCAGTCATTACACTTGGGTTATCCTGCCGTCAGGCGGTCCCGCAGTCGGCCAGAGTTCCAAAGTCTTGGTCCGGCGTCGGTTGCTGTCGCTTATTCCCTGACTTAAGTGCGCCAGGGGTATATAAGATGCAGCCAATGCCATTTTCTTCAGTCTTTCTTGCCACGCGGTGCCCGAAGCAAAAGCAGTTCGCAAGTGCCGGTCAGCCGACTCCTGAGTTTTTCGAATTCGAATTTCAGAACCGAAGTCTTCAATAAAGCTAAGTACCCCATTGGGGAAACTTTTTCTTGCCTCAGACCGATGTCAGTAAAAGTTAATAATTGCATTTCTTGTGGGAAGCAAATATCTCCTAAGGATTTTCATTCTTACTGTATTCCATGCCAAGGCCCAGACCACGACGTCACTAGTTGTCGGTTTTGTGCTAGATTTAACAAGCGCACTATTAAACGTCAGTTTGATTTTGCACACCATTGTTTTGGCCGAAGGTTCAATTATACCATGCCGTCGGAACAACCGACGACCGGAATACACAAAAAATGCAAAGACAAAGATAAGGACAGGCATCCGAGGTCCAAAACTGACGATGAAGCCTCTTCTAGGCCAGTCGCCGGTTCTCAGTGAGGTGCTTTCGCACCCCCTGACACCCGCTACCTCAGAGCCGCAGGCCACCTCTGACTCCCACGTGGAGATTACTAGGCCTCTGGAAACTCAAGGTATTGGGCCTACGGAAATTAACCCCTCAGATGGGTCCGGAGCCGCTGAGCAGGCATCGGCTTCTGAGGGTTTCAGACCTTCACAGCTTACCATCAAAACAACAACTAAGTCTAAAACTCCATTAAAGACAAAGAAACAAGTACAGCATTCACCTGGACAGGCCTCCATGCCTAAAAAACAGATGCTCAAAATGGCGGAGGACCTAATTACTCTGATCAGGGGTTCCCATCCCCCTCCTGATAAAAAGGCCTAGGCAGGATACACAGACTATGATTCCTCTGACCAGGTTTCCATTTCTTCTGATCCCTCTTCAGACCAGGGATATTGTTTACCTCCCTATGAGGACTCTGATGCTGAAGAATCCATCCCTTCAGCCTCTTCTCCTGAGGATTACTCTTTTGGGGGAACTTTACATACCATGAGGAAGCATTTCCATTGGGAGAGCCAGGAGTATTCAGAATCCATTTCTTTTATTGCCTCAGCACAGGCCCCTTGCTATTCCACCAGTGTTTGATATTGTGGATGATGTGTTCTCTGAATCCAGTTTAACCCCTGATTCTTTGCCCCCAGCACCAGTCAAGCCAGATAGGTACTACAGAGTCCCTGACTCTCACAAATGTCTTTATAAAAACCCTGCTTCTGACCCAGAAACTACTTCCCAGGGTCCCAAAGGGTTAAAGGCTTCCACTGCTAAAAATCCAGTTTCATCTGACAGAGATTCTAGATCATTAGATAGATGAGGAAAGAAAGTTTACACTTCTGCAACTTTAGCAGTAAGGGCTTTAAATTGCCAGTTCCTCAATATTTAATGTCTCTGTTAAAACAGAAAATGCTTACAAGCTCAGAAAGTCCTGACTATAAGGAAATGCAGGATTTATTGCATGCAGCTGATCAAGTGGGAAAACATCCTCTGTAATGTGGTTTTAATTCATTAGAGGCTTCTTGTAGAGCTGCAGTTACGGGATCTGTGATTCAAAGGCATGCTTGGTTAAAAGAACAAGGTTTACCTGATCATGTTAAGGCAAAATTATTGGATGCTCCTTTACAGCGTATCATCTTGTTTGGTGTTAAGGCAGAAGAGGTATTAAAGAAAATGTAGGATAAGGCAAAATCTATGCAAACAATGAAGGATTTCTTACAGGTACAACCACGTCGATTTAGCAGAAATTGGCCTTCTAAAATTGGTCCTTTCCAGTGTCAGACAGACCACAAAGAGGCAGATACAGACGCCCAAGAGGCAGATCTCAGCCCCAAGGCTCTTACAGACCATGACAGTGGGGTGCTTCAACCCCAAAAGGAGGAGAAGACAAGTTACAACCTTATAGGAAACAGTCCCAATGATTTCCCCCTTCACAAGCCAAGCACTTAACTTTTGGCAACTCCCTTAGGGGGAAAACTAGCTCTTTTTTCACAAAATTGGCATATAATCACCCAAGACAAATGGGTTCTGGATATTGTGTCTCAAGGTTACAGGTTCCACTTTCACACTCTACCAAGGCCAAAAGGAATGCCAGACCTGCCACAAAATCAATGGGCAGAGGCTGGAGACCCATACTGGACCTCTCTACTCTAAATACTTACCTGGATGTCCTGAAATTCAAAATGTTGACACTACAACAACTTCTTCCCATGCTGGGCAAGAAGGCTTGGCTAGTTACATTGGACCTCAAAGAGGCATACCTGCATGTCCCAATCAGACAAAATTGCAGAAGATATCTCAGATTCATAGCTGGCACAATGCATTACCAATTCTCTTCACTGCCCTTTGGCTTATCTACTGCACCCAGGGTCTTCACAAAATGCCTGGCACCAGTAATTCCATTTTGCAGACAAAAAGGAATTCAAATATGTCCCTACTGGACGACTGTCTTGTTCAAGCAGAGAGCAAGGACATTCTTCTAAAGCATCTGGCGTTTGTAAAAAGATTGCTAATTTGCCTAGGGTATACAGTAAATGAAAAGAAGTCAAAACTAGTGCCCTCACAAGAGATAATATTCCTGGGTGCCAGCTTAAATACAATGGCCCAGATGGCTTATCTCACGCCAGACAAGCAAAGACAACTGACTCAGTACTTTCAATTGATGGCAACAAAAACCCAACTCCCTGGAAGAAACATTCTGCAGGCCTTGGGGTTCATGGCGTCCTGCATACTACTAATACCATATGCCAGACTGCATATGAGGAAATTACAATGGTACCTAAAAAGTGTTTGGACTCAACACTGTCACAGTTTGGAAACAGTAATACCACTTATTCCCTGCCTACAACAGGATTTTCGATGGTGGGCACAGGCATGTCACCACAACAAGGGACAGCCTTTCACTTTACCCACAGCCAGGCAGACACTAACAACAGATGCTTCGGATTATGCCTGGGGAGCACACATAGCAGGAAAATGTATTCAGGGCAAGTGGGCCGCAGAACAAATGCATCTTCACATCAATCAAAAACAGATGCTAGCTGTACAAAATGCCCTAAAAGCTTTTAAGGACCTTCTGCATCTAGGACAACTATTGCTAAAGACGGACAACACCACAGTTATGTGGTACATAAGCAAGGAGGCACTCACTCCTATCCCCTCTGCAGACAAGCCATGACACTGTGGAACACAGCACTGACCTATCAAGTTCATCTGCAAGCACAATTCCTGCCAGGAAAGAAAAATACTCTGGCAGACGACTTAAGCAGAAACATCATGGATCCTCATGAGTGGAAATTAAATCCACAAGTATTCAGCATGATAACACAAAAATGGGGGTGCCCAGACATAGATCTTTTTGCCTCCCCTATGAACTGCCAACTACAGAAATTCTGCACAAGGACTTACCACACACAAGCATGGAAAGTGGATGCTCTCTCATTCAGCTGGAAAACCCTAAAAGTTTATGCCTTCCCACCACTGCTTGTCCTGTCAAAGGTACTCCTAAAAGCCAAACAAGTTTGTTTGTGTCTTTTGGCTTTTCCCGGTTAGGGATCGCCACAGCGGAACTCAGGTCCGCTAATTATTGGCAGTTGATTTTTACGTACCGGCTTGCCAGGCCTGACGCACAACCTTCAACGAAGGTATGCCCATTCATGCATGTCTCCACGCAGAAGACGCTCTAGCTGAGAATCGAACCGTTGAGCGTCTTACTGTGAGGCAACAATGCTACCGCAGCACCACCACCACCAAAAATTATCCTGATTGCCCCAGACTGGCCTCGCCAGCACTGGTACCCAATCTTAAAGAACTTGGCTCAAGGCCCAGCATGGATTTTTACCTCAAATTCCTCATCTTCTGACGCAACAAAACAATCAGATCCTGCACAGCCAGCTCAAAACCTTAAACCTGACTGCATGGAAGATTACTTAGCCAAGCAACCAACACCTCTCTCTAAAGCTGTTATGGATGTCATTTTGGAGGCCAGGAGGCCCAGCACCAGGAAATCCTATTCAGAAAAGTGGAAGAGATTCTACGCCTGGAACCAGGCCCAAAGCTTTGACCCTCTTGTTCCAAATATTCCTCAGATATTACAATACCTAACTGAGATGCTGGACAAAGGCCTATCCTTCTCATCCATTAAGATCTACGCCTCTGCCATCTCAGCTCATTACAACACGGATCCTCCTATTTTCTCTCATTCATTATTAAAACAGTACCTCAGAGGGGCTAAAAACATAAAACTGCCCCGGAGAGTGCCAACACCAACTTGGGACCTCAACTTTGTCTTGGAAAAACTAACTTTACCTCCTTTTTAGCCAGCCAATTCAGCAGAGTTAAAATGTGTCATGGAAAACTGCTCTGCTTCTGGCAATAACCTCAGCACGAAGAGTATCAGAGTTACAGGCAATAATGGCAGTGGAACCTTTCATCATTTTTCATCAAGACAGGGTTTCTTTAAGAACAAACCCTACATTTATGCCAAAGGTGGTATCCAGTGTGGCTCTTAACCAAACCATTCACTTGCCAACATTTTATCCAAATCCTCAGAATAAAGGGGAGAGACTTCTGCACTCACTGGACATACACAGGCAGTTACGCTTCTACTTGGACAAAACAAAAGCTTTCAGGAAAACTGAGCAATTGTTTGTAGCATATGCTACAGGATCACAGGGAAAGGCCATTTCAAAGCAGACCATTTCAAAGTGTATAGGACACTATCTGTTTCTGCTACACACAGCATGGAAAAACTGTACCTAGCAACATTAGGCCACATTCCACCAGGGCAACAGCCACTTCAACTGCCTACCTTAGAGGAGTACCTACCAAGGATATTTTGGAAGCTGCAACTTGGAGTTCAGTGCACACCTTTACCAAGCATTACCACTTGCCTCTTTACTCTAAATCCAGAGCTGGCTTTGCCACTGTAGTGCTGCAGGGCCTCATAGCCACACCGAATCCTTTATAGACCCAGCCACCCAACCTCAGCTTTGGAATTCAACCCAAGTGTAATGACTGCAGCAGTGAAACACGATGAACATAGTACAGTTATGTACCTACCATAAATGTAGATGTTTGAGTGTATTCACTGCTGCAGTCCAGGTTACCCTCCCTCCATCCCCTCTTTCTTAGCTGGGACTTATCTATACCTTTCTACCCTATACTACCTATGTGGTGTATTTGCTTGTAACTGAAGGTATTGTTTTTATTTTATTTATGTATGTTTTATTACCAAAATGTATTGCCTACCTATTTGGGGGCACCTGACATCTGGGGCAAGAAAAACTGAAGAAAATGGCGTCAGAAGCATCTTGTATATACCCCTGGCGCACTGACGTCAGGGAAGAAACGACAGCAACCGACGCCGGACCAAGACTTTGGAACTCTGGCTGACTGCGGGACCGCCTGACAGCAGGATAACCCAAGTGTAATGACTGCAGCAGTGAATAGACTCGAATATCTACATTTATGGCAGGTACAAAACTCTACTTCTCTTAACCCAGGTCTTCCTTTCTCCCTGCTAGCCCCCATGCAAACTTTGCTTAGGGTGCTGTGTCCAAGAGAGTGAAACAAGACAGGTCAAAACACATAGACATCAAGAAAATGACTCTTGTAAATGCTGTCAAGTCTCTGAACCGTCTTTGGACTCCAGCCCCTATGTTCGTAATTACAGAGAGCCACATTTTTTTGGTACATAAACAAGTGGGAAGCAGGTCCTACCACTTTTGCAAATTAAGTATGGTAGCCTAGCCCCTATGTTCGTAATTACAGAGAGAGAGACATTTTTTTGGTACATAAACAAGTGGGAAGCAGGTCCTACCACTTTTCCAAATTAAATATGGTAGCCTAGCCCCTATGTTCGTAATTACAGAGAGAGACACATTTTTTTGGTACATAAACAAGTGGGAAGCAGGTCCTACCACTTTTCCAAATTAAGTATGGTAGCCTAGGATATCACGACTCAGTTCGGTTTACCCATTCAAGTTACATAATTGCATTTGAGCAAAACAATGTGGCAGATGTATTGTTAGTGACACAATAGATAGCACACTCACCTTTGGTGCTGGAAGACCAGAAGGCTGTGTGTTCTTTTCTCATCACAAGTAACTGGACTGCTAAAATTGCAGTGCAGCATTGGGGGAGGGTTCTTGCAAGCCTGAGTGTATTTTTCTTCAAATAAGATGTTAAACTGAGGTCCCATCTGCTTAAGTTGGTTGTAGTTCACGTGGATGTAAAAGATCCTATGGCACCTTTCGAAAAGAGTAGTGTGGTTTATTGATGTATATGTAGGTTCATAGGTTCACAGTTTCATAGGTGTGTACTAGACTAATGGCCCTATGGCCTTTACAAGTACAAGCCTAGCCATAGATTACCCTGGCATAGTGCCACCCGACCTTAGTTGTCAGTGCCTCTGTCGAATAGAGCCACTGGAGTTATCCCCGGGGTGAATTTTCTGTTTCCCATCCACTCATCAAGATTCCTCTTGAAGAGGGTCAGCGAGCTGCTCTGCTTGACATGTATGGGAAGTCTGTTTCATACCATGTGAGTCTCTGGGTTATGAACCTGTCCCTCCAGCATGTTCTGTTAATTGTGGTAATGAGGTTCAGGTCTCTGGAGCGTGTGGTGCGGAGGGATTGGGATTTCTTTAGATGTAGCATTTCTAACAGAGCTGGGTCAGACATGGCTTTGTAACTCAAGCAGAGATCGCCTCCAAGTAGGCGATATGAGACAGGGAATAGTTGGAGTTTTTTGAGTTTGTCCATACAGGACAAGTGTTTAAGGCCTAGGATCCTCTTTGTGAGGTACTTTTGCGGCCTCTCCAGTTGTTGCAGGTGTCTAGTGAGGTACATGCCAAATGGAGCATTGTACTCGATGATTGGCCTAATGAGGGAAGAGTAGAGCAAGACAATGACCTCTTTCTTCCTGGATGCAAAACCCTTAGTAATGAGATGTGCCACATAGAAGGCCTTTCTGACCACAATTTCTGACCACAGTGACAATGTGGTGATCAAAAGAGAGGTTGGTGTCAGTCTGTGTTCCCAGATATCTTATAATGCCTTCTGAGTTCAGTGGGCTACCATCAGTATGATAATACATGGGAACCAGGTTTTTCTTAAAGGGGATAACGACACATTTTTGGCATTGAGCATAAGGCCATGGTTCTGACACCAGTCGTTGGTCTCAGTGAGGCCATTCTGTAGGATTGTCAACATCACTTGGGGAGTTAATAATAGCTCCCAACTTGCAATTGTCTGCGAACTTTGTCAGCCAGAATCCCTTCATATTGGCCTGGACTTCAGAGAAGTAGATTCCAAACAGGAGAGGACCCAGGACTGAACCGTGTGGGACTCACTCGTGACTAGTAGGCAGTCTGACTTGGAGTCAGCTACTTTCCCACTGTGGGTTCTATCTGTGAGCCAGTTTGCAGCCCACCTAGTGATATAGGGTTTGATGCCAAGCTGAGTGAGTTTTTCTATGATTCCTGACTGGGGAATGGTGTCAAAAGCCTTGGCCAGAACAAGGTAGGCTGTATGAACCACCTTACCTTCATCCACAGCTCTGGTGACTGATTCAAAGAAGTCAACCAGGTTGAACAGGCATGATCTAACCTTCACAAAACAAAACTGTGTGGTATCCAGAGTTTGGAGATTCCCTGTATCCTTGTTTATTAGGTCCATGATGATGCGTTCTATAACTTTGCATCTCAGACTTGTCAGGCTAATGGAGCAATAGTTCCCAGGGTCTGTAGTCACTCTTCCTTTGTAGCGAAGGATGACTAGCAGTGCACCATTCGGTAGGGACAAAGCTTGGACAGTGCTGTTTTAACCTGTGCAGCAGTAATACTGGGTGCCTGGCAATCTACTGGTATTGTGATTTGTCCTTGGGGGGGGGGGGGGTAAAGTTAGCACTGAATCTGTTGGCCAGTATACTGGCAATATCTGTTGGCTCGGTATAGGAGGTACCATTTTGCAGTAGCTCAGAGCAAATCTGGGTATTGCCGTGGAGATTATTTACATAACTATAGAAGGCCTTGTGGTTATCATTACTATATGCTGCAATTCTGTTTTCATGGCTAGCTTTAGAGGATTTGATGCAGTATCTCAACTTTTTGTTGAGGCTGATAAGGGAGTTTTTCCATTCTTGGGACTTCACCTTATTCTGCATCAGTGAGGAGAGCATCTTGGTTCTGTTGTGTATGGCGAGATCCATGCATTTGTGTACGTGTTCGTACAGTGCACTGGTGTATGATTCTGCGGTCACGCAACTATTCTCCATTTGCATGGGTGCTGTAAAGTTAGCCACCTTTGTTTTTAGGAGCCCAAAGTTAGCTTTGGAGAAGTTTTTCATGGTGGTTACCTTTGGGGGGGATGCGGATTTCCAAGGTGATTATTATGCATATTTACATTATTTACATCTATTTACAAATCTCCAGACATTATAAACTTTAGTTTAAGCATTCCCCCTACACTTTTATCCACAACCCAAACATTTTTTTCTAAAATCTTTGTCAAAGTTCATTTCCATTGTATTTAATTTCATTTAGTCTCTCATTCCATAACTTCAGCATTTGACAGGGTCATGCACAAAACACTGATCAATAAATTAGTACAACTAGGTATTGATGTGCTGTTGATAAGGTGGATAACTGCATGGCTTACAAATAGGACATGGCAAGTATCACACACCAACTGGACAGGTGAAGTCCTTGGTTACAGTCAAGGTGTCCCACAGGGCTCTGTACTAGGCCCTTACTTGTTTAGATTGTATCTTCCAGACCTTACTTTTTCATCTGAGGTGTTCTACAGTCTATATGCTGACGACCTGAAATTGGGTAAACTGATTACAAATGTTACATATAAGGCATGTCTGTAAAATAATTTGACTAAATTGACCATTTGGGCACAGGAGAATAATATGTTGATAAATACATCAAAAACTAAGCATATGAGATTTGGGAGACATAAACTGAAAGGTGAATATGTAATACAGCACACAGTGATTGAAACTGTAGACTCATTTAAAGACGTAGGTATATATGGGTAGATTCAGCTATGATTTTTTCTAATCATATCAACCAATTGGTTAATGATAGTTATAGAGCTATAGGTTGTATAAAAAGATTTATAACGTTTAGGAAATCAAACATAATGAAGTCATTGTTTGTTAGTTACATTAGACCCAAACTTGAGTATGGGATAACAATATGGAAACCCTATAGGAAAACAAGCATGAATAAACTGGAAAGAGTACGGCAGAAATATACTAAGGGCATCCATGGATGTGAAAATCTAAGTTATTATGAAAGACTAAAATATCTGAACTTGTACAGAGTCTCTTACTGATTTTTAAGAGGAGATCTTATTCAGGTATATAGGGCATTTAGAAACAACTACCTCTGGGAATTTTTGGGGTGATCAAAAAGTACTAGAGAATCATCAGATAACCTATGTCGAAGATTCTATAGGTATGAGAAGTGTACTAATTGGTTCTCTAACAGAGTAGCTGACGCTTGGAACAGACTACTAAATTACATTAAAGCAAGTACTAGTTTAGATATTTTTAAGAACAGCCTGGACATTTATTATGTTAACAAGTGATGTGAAGTTGTTAAATCTTGCCGTTTATTCTCACTGATGGGTTCGGAGCCGATCCTTGGCTCCGACACGGCCGATAGCAAAGCTCAAGGTTTGCCAGTAGCTCGAGACCAAGCCCCTTATCCCACAATGTACTGCTGGAATTACCTCAGATCTAGTTTGCCTTGGCAAGAGAGATCTCTGTGATCCAGTTAGCTCGGACCATTTTTGGTAAATCGCAAGTTTTAAAAAAAACTTTTTTTCTACTCTTTTTGGGAGATTATTCTTATTTAGTGTGTGTGTGTGTGTGTGTGTGTGTGTGTGTGTGTGTGTGTGTGTGTGTGTGTGCACACGTGTGTTTCTTGTTAAAAATAATAGCTTAAAGTAGGTTAGATTGTAGTGATGGTGCCGTGTGTTGGCTTAGTTTTTCTTAGTGTTGGGCCCTTTCTTAGTCCTATTTAGTTTTACAATTTTTACTTGTTTAGTATATTGTTTAGTGTGGGCTTAGTTAACCCTGTATTTAACCATTACAGGTTAATTTTGCAGTATGTCTCTTTATAATATGTTGGATGAGAGAAAAGTCTCACCCCAAATCGGGGTTTAAGAAATGTCCAGATTGTGGACAGAAAATGTCCATCACAGACAGACATGTCCGATGTGTTTACTGTCTGGGGGCTAAACACCTCCAAGACTCCTGCAGTATTTGCCCCTCTTTTTCATCTAGGGTTCTCTTAGAGAGAAGGAGAAAACTCATAGATAGGGGTTTGCTGCTGCATACTTTCTCTGAGGCGTTGGGTAGCCAGGAAGGTGCCAGCACTTCTAAATCTTCAAAATCTTTTGATTCTAAACAAATCAAGAAGTCAAAGAGATCAAGGGGTTCAGGGTCATCAGTTCCACAGTCCTCAGAACCGAGTGTCCCTTTGGTTCGGAGCCAGCTCCCAGTCTTGGAGCCGGTTTGAGGTTCCCTCATCTCCTCTGCTCCAGTCAGCACCTTCGGTGCATTCCTCGAAGTCTTCGGTCAGCCTCTCTGATATGGATATGGATCGGCATGTGCAGAAGCTTCTACGGGCACCAGGACTTGCTAAATTGTTGTCGGCCCTGACCACTTCGTCTGAGCCGAAGACCATTGAACCCGACTTGACTACTCTTCCTCCAAGCCGTACTGGACTCTCGGAGCTGAAGGAGCCCGAACTGATAGTTGTCGAACCCATGGAACCGAGACCCGCACCGGTGTCATCGGTTCCATCTACTTGGACATACTCGGTGCCTACCGAGGATGTTAGGAGCCTTCACTCTTCTGTCTGGTCCGGGGAGGATAGTCAGACCGATTTGTCGGTGCTGACTCTTCCTTTCGGGGCTTCGGCTCAGATGAGCTCGGCTCCTACCTCGGGCTCGGAGCCCATGGTTTCGGTGCGGGAGGATCTGATGATCCCTCCGGATCCGTCTACCCCTTCTCGTCGGTGCCATGGTGCTTTCAATGCCATAAGGAGAGTCCTGTCTCCTAAGACATCATTGGGATCAGTTCGGGCTTCCTTCTCCCCTCAAGCTCCTGTGTCCGCTTCTACGTGTGCCGGTCCCCCTAAGTGTAGAGACCCCGAGCCTCAAGTGGCCCCACAGGGCGTCCCCTGCTCTTCCGAGACATCCCCAGATCTCCCCACTGAGGAGGTACCCAGGAAGAGACTGTGCAAGAGGAGGCACTTAGACTCCCCACAGGAGTCTTTGACATCCGACACGAACTTGGATGAGTCAGAAGGGTCCCCTCGATCCCCCTCTGAGGATATCTCCTTTGCGGAGATATTAGAGATCCTTAGTCAGAGGGGTGATTGGCAGTCCAAAACCCCTACTGAGGACGAGTTAGTGCTCTTGAAGGCTTCTGGGTCTCAGCCTTCCACTACTTGGGTGTCTCCGCCTTACAATGAGCTCATGGAGCTGATCTCTCATAAGGCGTGGGAGTCACCAGAGGCCATGGAACCTGTCCCACAGAAGCCGAATAGGTTCAGCTCTGCCCCGGGTGGACAAAGACTTTTTGACCAAAGGAGTACCTGTTGATGCCATGATGGTAGCAGTAGCCAACAAAAAGGAAGTGTTTGAAACATCCGCATCTATCCATCCTCCTAACAGAGATTCTAGGATTATGGATAGATATGGGAAACACATGTTTAGTTCAGCAACATTTTCTCTGCGATCGCTGAACTATTTAACTAATTTTACGAGACTGCAAAGAGATCTTCTGAAAGAGCTAGGAGATGCTCTCCAGGGTATGGTAGCTGCTGGGGTTGCCGACAAAGTCAACACACAGCTCGCTACCCTAAACTCTGTTGTAAACTCGTCCATGCGTCTCATATCTTATGCAGCTGATGGTTCGAATAGAGCCTCTAGTTCATGCATTGCTCTGCGGAGATGAGCCTGGATGCGTCTCTTTTCCTTTGTGAAACCCTTTAAGACTTCCTTTATCAACACCCCATTTGATGGCTCATCACTGTTTGGGCCTAAAGTAAAGGAAACTAACCAGGTGTGAGCAGGAAGGCAAGACCCTATCTGCCATTGGAGTCCATTTTTCTACCCCTACTCGGCCCTACCCCAAGGGCCCTAGGGGAGGGAAAATGTGGTTCCAAAAAGCACAGGGAGCCTTTCAGGACACACGTGGAGAAACCCCCTCTAGAGGCAGAGGGGGGGGTTATAATGGAAGACGCCGCCCGTGCGGCAGAGGGGATCCGCAGCAACAGGGTGACAGAGGCCAGTTCTCTGGTCAGCCCTACCAGCGCTCCTGAAAGGGGGCCCAGCTGTTCGGTTCTGGAGGCAGTCGGGGGTCGCATGTCTTTGTACCCAGAAGCCTGGCTAAACATAACATCAGATACATGGGTACAAAGCATCATTTCCAGGGGATATTTCATACCGTTCTCTTCCCCTCCTACTCCTGTAAGCAGAATCCCAGATGTTCCACCCAGTCTTTGGGAACAAGCAATCGTAGCGGTCCAAAAATTGCTAGAAAAAAAGTCATCCAACCAGTCCAAGCAGACCAAGTTGAATTCGGAACTTACTCAAGATTCTTTTTGGTACCAAAGAAAACAGGGGACTGGAGACCTATCTTGGACCTCAGCAGACTCAACCAATTTGTAAAGAAAGGGAAGTTCCGAGTGGTCGTGCTTCAGTCCATTCTTCCCTTCCTAGGGAAAGGTGATTGGATGTGCTCCATAGATCTCAAGGACGCGTACTATCACATAAAGATGAACAGACGCTCCAGGGGTCACCTGCGTTTCCGGCTGGGAGCCAATCGTTACCAGTTTCGAGCTCTGCCCTTTGGTCTCACTACAGCCCCCAGGGTATTCACCAAATGCATGGCAGTGGTCACGGCTCACCTGAGGCATCTACGATTCCAAGTGTTTCCATACCTAGACGATTGGCTCCTCACTGCTACCACCAGGCATCATCTGACTCAGGCAACACAATATACTCTGACACTCTGCCATCAATTAGGCATTGCAATCAACTTCGAAAAGTCTGCCTTATTGCCATCTCAGCATACTGTTTTTGTAGGAGCAGAGTTAGATACCTCAACCGCCACTCTACATCTTCCAATCGAAAGAGTCTCACTTCTTCGCAAACAGGTCATCTCACTGGCGTCAAAGAACAAAGCTACAGCAGTAGAGGTCTTGAAGGTACTAGGTTTGATAGCAGCAATCCTGGCTGTACCACTCGCAAGGATGCATATGCGAATCCTTCAATGGCTCCTCTTTGCTCAGTGGTCCTACCAAAAGCTACCGATGCACTACATGATTCTCATCACATATTCTTACAAGAGAGACCTTCAGTGGTGGTTGACGTCTTTTCATGTTACAATCGGAAGACCCTTTGTCCCCCCCCCCCCCAGTAGCCACTGTGACCACGGACGCTTCCCTGATAGGGTGGGTGGAGCATTTTCAGGGAAAGACTGCCCAAGGCACATGGACGGATCAAGAGTCACATCTGCATATCAATGTTGAGTTGAGAGCGGTACTTCTGGCGTTGCAGTACATACTTTCAGGACTCTCTTCCTCTAGGGACAATTGCAATTCAGACGGACAACATGTCAGTGGTTTGGTACTTGAACAAACAAGGCAGAACCAAGTCTTACCCCCCTTTGTCGAGAAGCACTCAGGGTATGGCAATGGGCTGTGTCATCCCACCGTTTTCTGATAGCAACGCACATCCCGGGGAAATCCAATATGATAGCGAACAAGCTAAGCAGGGCAATACTGTTGCCTCACGAGTGATCTCTCAACCAACGAGTTGCGGATCTGATTTTCCGCAAATGGGGCCAGCCTTGCTGCGACCTCTTTGCCAGTCACATCATTACCAAATGCAGAAGCTACTTTGCCCTAATACCACCTCCGGGACATTCCGCGAGAGATGCACTCATACACGATTGGCCTCCAGGTCTCCTATATGCATTCCCACCTACTCCATCGATACCCAAGGTTTTACAGAAAGCAAAGTCGCTGGGAAGGACAGTTATCCTCATAGCTCCCTACTGGCCTCGACAGATTTGGTTCCCCTTCCTTCACCATCATCTACTGGAGGATCCATGGATCCTGGATCCAGTTCCGGACCTTCTGACACACCCGTCAGGGGACCTCCATCCTTCACTGTAGTCCCTGAAACTGACTGCTTGGCTAATCCACTTCCCCTAATTGCCAGGCTTCATTCACTCTCAGATGATACAAGACAAATCCTTTTGTCTTCTCACAAGCCGTCCACCAGGAAACTATACAGCAGTAAGTGGAACAGGTTCTCAATTTGGGCCCATATACAGAAAATCGACCCTTTCCAAGCTCCTTTATCATCCATTTTAGAATTTTTGACAAATATTTTTGAAGAAGGAGCAGCAGCTGCCACAGTTCCAGTTAGCCGCCATATCAAATTTCCACCTTGGATTCGATGGGTTGAATGTTATGAGCCATAAGTTATCTAAGGTTTTCTTACAGGTGCCTTTCACAGGAGACCTCCTGTCAGAATTCCTTATTCTCCCTGGAATTTGAATTTTATGCTGTCTCAAATTATCCTCCCCCCTTTTGAACCAGCATCTTCTTGTGATCTAAAATATTTGTCATGGAAGACTATATTTCCGGTAGCCATTACTTCTGCCCGCAGAGTGTCAGAACTTCAAGCATCATCTGTTAGGCCTCCTTACATGATTTTCCATGCTGATAGAGTATCTCTCAGAACAAACCCCTCCTTTTTTCCTAAAGTCTGTTCTGAATCCAATATCAATCAGGTCATTGAGCTGCCAGTCTTTTTGCCCAACCACTCTAACAAATTGGAATACATGCTACACAAACTTGATGTACACAGCTCATATTTTATCTTGACAGAACTAAGGATATTAGAAAATCAGATCAACTTTTTGTATCCTTTTCGGAGGCCAGAAAAGGTAATCCAGTGGCTAAAACAACTTTATCTAAATGGTTATCAGATTGTATATCCTTTGTTTATGCGAATGCAAGCATGCCATTGATACACAAACCTAAGGCTCGTTCTACCAGAGCCGTTTCTACATCTTCTGCCTTTCAAGCTAAATTGCCCCTTCACAGTATTTGTGCTGCAGCCACTTGGTCTAAGCCTCATACCTTTATCACACATTGCAAAGTAGATAAGGCTTCCAGGGACAGGTCTTCCTTTGGTTCCATGGTACTGAAAAATGTACTTCCATGAGCCACCCAAGATTGAGGGTGCTAGGGATGCTACCCATCAGTGAGAATAAACGGTGAGATTTAATAACTTCACATAAAGAAGTTATGTACTTACCATAACATTCCATATGAGTTGTTTATCTCGCCTTTATTCTCATGTCCCTCCCTCCTTCCCCCTCCTGGCTGACAGTTGACTTAGAGGCTAGTACCATCCTGGTTATTCAGTACTACTGCTTCCCCTTCGGAAAGTGTTTCCTTGTAGAAATAAATAAAAGGCTATATGTACTCGTAGCAAACAAGATCTGAAGTAATTCCAGCAGTGCATTGTGGGATAAGGGGCTTGGTCTCGAGCTACTGGCAAACCTTGAGCTTTGCTATCGGCTGTGTCGGAGCCGAGAATTGGCTCCGAACCCATCAGTGAGAATAAAGGTGAGATAAACAGCTCACATGGAACATTATAGTAGGTACATAACTTCTTTTTTTGGCATATTGGCAATCTAGAAGGGCTTTAATGCCTGTGCTTGAAACATTTGTATGTTTGTATTCCATATAGTCCATGAAGCATAAAATATTACTCTGTCCATTTTCTTCACTTCTTTTTGTTTTTGTGTGCCATAGTAACCAAATTCTATTCTGTCCATATTTATTTGTTCAAATTTTATTAACAAACTTTTCACCCTATTATGTTTACATATTCCTTTCCACAAATTATTAACTCTTTCACATTTCAAAAACACATGCTCACTAGTCTCAAACTCTCCACATTTATTATACATTCTATTTTGCTTTGTTTGTGTGGCATATTTGCCTTATCTGGCAGTTTTCTTTTTTTTTTACTCGTATAATTTTTATTAAGATGAAATAACACAATTTAATACATTCATAACATTCAATAACTATTTACAGTATTTACATTCTGTTTTGCTTTGTTTGTGTGGCATATTTGCCTTATCTGGCAGTTTTCTTTTTTTTTACTCGTATAATTTTTATTAAGATGAAATAACACAATTTAATACATTCATAACATTCATTAACTATTTACAGTATTTACATTCAGCCTGACAAAAAGGATTCAGATAAAAGCATTCGTAGTTAAATAATAAGTTAATGTATAAACTATGATAGGAAGAGTTTGGTTCCATCTGTAGGGTATCAGTCAAATTCAAAACTTTCCTCCACGGACTATTAACCAGTGGCTTAGGAAAAGTTCTTAACTCTTTAGTTCTTTTCTCCTTTAGTATGTATTTCTTCAGTGATGATAGGAATTCCTCCATTGTAGGTGCTACATTAGAGTTCCATCTTCTAGTTATACATTTTCTGGTTATTGCTAACATTGTCCACAACAAATACAGGTTATCTTTCTTCATATTATTACTATTAACAACATTCAATAAAATTAAAGACTTTGTCAAAACAACTATATCAGTATAGATAGCGTGAAGAAATTTGTTAATCTCATTCCAATATGGTTTAATATTAGTATAGTCATAAAAATTTAAACCAGTCAGCATTAGTGGACAGATTATATATCCAACATAACTTGCTGTTTGAAGGGTTCATTTTTGAGAGTTTCTCAGGTGTCATAAAGGATCTGTGTAGAAATTTCCAATGCAAAATCCTCCAGAATTGTGAGTAAGAAGTTAGTTTAACTGAAAATAAAATGTTTTATCTTCCATTGATAATGATACTTGAAATGCTTTAGTTAGGTATTGGCAGTAAGAATCTTTAGGAGCTCTTATAGACAATTAAAGTGTTATATAGATATGATAATTCATTCTTAACATTGATATTATTATATAGAATTCCAAAAATCCAGTTTATAATTTTGGTACAGTTTTGAAGGATGAGTTATGTATTATTCTACACAGATCCTTAGTGTATGCTGTGACACTCTGAAGAACCAACCAGTCATTAGGGGGTGGGCCATAGGTTGACAATATACTTTGTGTGTTCAAAGCGTGTCGGTTTTCAGTACATTGCAACCAACAAAATAGGTTATTATTTTCCCATAAACCAAAAATCTCTGTGTTTTATCAGGGAAATCCCTTGTAATAGTAAATGGTATTAAAAATCTATGCCACACTTTGTATTTAAAAATAAGAAAAATCTGAAACGGCAGCTGTGTTATCCTAGGACACTTGTTATAAAGGATAATATAGTGAAGGGTACCCATAGATGTCGACATTGTGCGTGTTGTGCTTATATAGATGAGTCCATATTTTTCAAGCATCAGGGAACAGGGCATCTCTGGGAGCTTAGGAATTCTGCCAATTTTAACACCAGTAATGTAGCATACATGACTCACTGCAAAACATGTTTCAAATTTTATGTTGGTAAGACCAACCGTCATCTTAAGGAACGAATTAGGGACCATCTTTATTGTACCAGAAAGGGGCAAATATATAGTGCGCCTAGGCATACTTTAGGTAAGAGTGATGAACATACATTTTTATGTCAAGTCCTACACATCCAGAATGTTAACATTAGGATGGGTGATATAGTTAACATCACTGAAAACCTGGAAGTGCAGTGGATTTTGAGACTGGGAGCGTATAGAGGCCTGAGCTTAAATTATAGTGTTCCCTTGAAGCCAGTGTTGAAATCCGGAAAGGTGAGATAGTATAAGCATTTATTTATATATAAGAATTGTTTATAGTTAAGAGTTATCTATTCATATATAATGAGAGCAACATTCAATGTACATGCATTTCTAGAGTAATGTTTTATATACACAATTTAAAAAAAAAGTTTTATGTGCTCTGAATACATGGACATATACTTTTATTTTGTTAGGTTCTGTTTTGTTAGTTTTAATTAAAGGTAATGTGTAACCAATGTAATTAATTAACTTTTGAGTGGCAGGATTGGTTGGCTTGCATTGAACTGAAGTATTTTAAGTGTTGCTGCTTTTTGTATGAATTGTCTGATGAAGCAATGGTTACCATTGTGAAAGTGCTCACCTTTTTGTATTAAAAATCAGAGGATTTTATACTACTTTGTTCTGGTCCTGCCTTTATTCCAGCTACCTTTCCCATTGGGCTATTTGTGTTCGACATCAAAAATATTGTTTATCAGTGTTAGTTTAGTTAATTGTGTTGTACTATACTGTAAATTTAAACTTAAATAGTGCCATATATTGTTGTCTTTGTCAGTTACCAAAGCATTCTTTGATAAATAATTTTCATTCATTAGTATAATGGAGTGCAACTGTTTCCAACTGGAAGAGTATCTAGGATTTATCCAATTTGTCACTATTTTAATTATAGATGCCTTTATATAAGTTTCAATCTCTGGGAATTTTAACCCCCCTTCTTCCCATTTTCTGATATGATGAGAATATGCCACTCTATTTTTTTTTTCATCAGAGTCTAAGTGATTTCTTTAAGGATTTTCTTTCCTGGTGGAAGTATAAGGGTTTGTGCTATATATAATATTTTAGGTAACAAAACCATTTTTATCAGTTGTAACCTGTCAACAAATGTTATAAACCAATTATTCCATTTGCGTATTAATGTCTTGATTACATCTATGGCTTTAGCATAGTTAAGCTGTAAGGTTTCCTCTGTATTCTTGCCTAGGACTATTCCTAAATAGTCTAGAGTTGAAACTTGGTTTCCAATAATATGATTAACTAGAACCTGTATGTTCTTTTTTTTATTTAATAATAAATATTTTGATTTAGATTTTTTGAAGGAGAGTCCTGAGAATTTTTGAAAATTTGTTGTTACTATATCCACCTCACCTAACACTTCCTTAGAGTTGGGTAAGGTAAGTAAGACATCATCAAACATCATTATTTTAGAAATATATTGGTCATATATATTTATACCTCTTATCTTTGGGTTATTGCGTATTAAATTGGCAAGTATTTTTATGGCTAGAGCAAATAGGATAGGGGACAAGGGACATCCTTGTCTAGTACCTCTTTTGATTTAGATTGCTTTGGAAGTAAAGGGACCTAATTTGACATATGCTAGATTATTTTCATAGATTTTCTTTATCATTGTTATAAAAAAGGGGGGAAATCAAATAACTATAAGACTTTAAATAAATAACCCCAATTTAAGGAGTCAAAGGCCTTCTGAATATCTAGACCTATTATCAATGCTTCGTGGTTTCCTCTATTGAGGTAATCTATCAGAGTTAATACTTTTTTAATATTATCCTGTGTATGTCTGTTATGTATGAAACCAGTTTGGTCTTCATTCATTATTTTAGATATGGGTATTTTCAGTCTATTGACCATAATTGACATAAGTAGTTTAGGGTCTATATCAGTCCGTCAAAAAGGCTGGCGATCGAACACCATATGTTCAAACTTTGAAGTTCCAACACTGATTATTGTGAGGCCCTGGAACGCCAAATTCTTTCCCAGGGAAAGAATTTGGTGGGCCGTTTCTGTGGCTTCACAATTTTCAGGACTGTGGTGGAAAGTTACAGGTCGGGTTCAGGTAAGTTTGCAATTGTGTGGACGTTAGGGTGTGGGTTAGGTGAGTTAGGGTTATGGCGTGGGTGAGGTGGGTGTGCGATAGTGACAGACTTTAGGGTTAGGGTGGGATAGGTGAGTTAGGGTTAGGGCATGGGTCAGGTGAGTGTACGATATGACGGACCTTAGGTTTTGGGTTAAGGTAAGTGGATAGATAGTAGTGTATGTACAGTTTAGTGTAGGGTTAGATGTAGGATTTTAAGTGTATGTGTGTGGATTGTTGTTTTTTTGGTGTGCTTGTGTTGTGTGTGTGTTTCTTAGAACAGTAATTTTATTTTTCCCTGGGAAAATAAATCTCTGTTCTAAGACTTCAATGTTTTTAAACTTCGTGGTTAGAAGTTCGAACATATGGTGTTCGAACTTCAGCCATTTCGGTGAACTGATATAGACCCAGTAGTTTATAATCATTATTCAATAAAGAAATTGGTCTACGAGTTGCAATGATTAGGGTCCTTATTCTCTTGTAATATAGGAGAAATTAGAGAATATCTCCAAGAAGGAGGAATATTTGCTAATGTTTGAACTTCAAGAAAGGTTTTATGTAGGAGAGAGATTATAGAAGAAGGGAACAATCTATAAATTTTGATAATTAAGCCATTTATTCCAGGTGCTTTATTAGACTTAACTTTCTTTAATCCCATCTATAATTTTCTTTTGAGAAATAGTTTTTTGTAGATCTAACTTAAGTTCCTCAGGAATTCTTATGTTGGGAACTATATTCTCTAACTTCTCACATTCATTTGGACTTATTGTATCTTTATGATGCTCTGCATAATAATTAAAAGCCTCCGGAATGCAATTTTCTGACAATCTCCATAAAAAAATCATTACATTCTTTAATAATATTTTTATAGTTATTGTATCTCATAATTTTGGATTTTTTCTTATTTCTAATTTTTTCCATGGATCAATACAATTAAAATGCTGCCAATACATAAGTACCATTCCTTTCTATTTTTCTCGCATATATTATTTTGTATTTTCCATAACACAGTTTTGTTTTGGTACTCCATTTCTTCATTCACAATGCTTTTATTTAGTTTTTTTAACTTCCATTTCTTCCCACAATTCTTCATATTTGTAATATACTATCATTTCTGTCTAGTTTTTATTTTCCTTCATAATTCATTTTAATACCGTATATAAATTTAAAGATGCTGCATATACTATTGGGTTTATTAAACCCAAACCTCCTTGCTCTTTTTTCATACACATAATCCCTCCCTTGACTGGATTCAGTCTAGAGCCTCATATAAAATAAAATATAATCATTAGTTCCTTTTCATACTTAATAGGAATCATATATGTTAGCAACATAAGTTTTTCCTATTACCATAGTGTTCAACAAGTGTGTTTTTTTCTATATGAAAATCTGTATGATTTCCAAAAATTAGTCATATCTTTTACTTTCTTGTGAGTACATTATCCCATTGTTGTTGTCTGTATTCATTCCTTCCAAATGTTATTCCTAATATATCTATTTATATTTTCATTGAACTCAACACCTCCTATCATACCTTCAAAACCAAAACCTTTACTTTTATCCTTAGTTATACTTAAACCATTTTTTAATGTATACTTAATTTTTCATTTACTTTTTCCATCTATACTTTATTTTTAACAATTAATACAATGTCATCCGCATAATTATACATTATTGGCAATTGTACTTTATTCATCATTTTGTATACATCAGTACTTGACATTTTATTAATTTCCTTCACTATTACATTCATAACTAATGAGAAAATTACACTGCTAGCTGAGCAGTCATGCTTTATTCCACATTCTATTTTTATTTCTTCCCCAATCCAGCCATTTACATTTAGTTTCACATAGTTCTTTCTTAAACAGATGTTATTACTTGTAATATTTTTGCTTACATTATATGCCTAAAAAATTCCCCATAATGATGTATATTAAATATTGTCATAGGCTTTATTTGTATCCCCAATCATAACCTTTGCTTCTACATTTTTATTTATGTCATCATCAATTATTTCTCTTATTATCCATAATAACTCTCGACCTTCTTTTCCTTTTCTTCCAAATGCATTTTGGTCATATATTCTATCCATTTTTGCAACCTTTTTGCTCTTGTTCTCATAAAAAATGTCTAATCTGTATTATTCAATGTTATAGGTCTCCAATGTTTTTATTTCCTCTCTCTTTCCCTTTTTAAATAAACATTTTATAACTCCTGTACATAATCTTTCTTTTTAATTGCAGTTGCTAACCACTCATTCATAACGTCTGTAAAAATAATTTTTTGCCACTCTTTCATTTCTTTATACATACCATATTCAGTTCCGTCCTGTTCTGTTGCAGAATTCATGTTAATATCTTTTGGAATTTCATTCAATTCTGTTATTTATTTTTTGTTCTAAATACTCCTATATTCCTTATTTAATTGTTCACCTTTATAAATTTGTTCTATGTTTTTTGTCTCTTTTAATAAATAATTCCAATATATATTCTTTAATTTGTATATTCCTTCTTGCTGTCTTATTTGCTTACCTTCCTTATTTTTAATTCTCTTATTATTTTTTCTTCCTTTTATTATTTTGATCAAATATGGTGCTATCACTTCTGTCTTTCCTTGTAATGATATTTTTGCTTATATAACAAGTTGTTAATTTTAATTTGATCCATGTTATATATTCCCTTTCTTTTTCATAAAAGGAATGTTTCTTCTTTAAGCTTCCAAATGTTTCTTGACTTACTATCTTACGTCTCTTTTTCTTTTCTTCTTTTCTTCCTTATACATTCTAAAAACATTTTTTATATTTATATATACCAAACAGTCCAGTGCTCATAAAACTCCCTCATAGTGATATGATTTTTCCACAATTCCGCGACTTTTTTCTTTTCTACATCTAATTCATTTTTTACTATTCTCTTTATTCCTTTTCCTGTTCTTATATATTCTTCATTTTCCTGTACATTAACCCATATAGCCACGTGATCTGAAAATCCAGCATACTTTTAAACGATCAGATATTAAAGAAATAATTTCTGTCCTAATTTCATTCCTTTTCTGTGTCCAGTGGTTATTCTCCCATACACTTAATTTTCCACTTTTCATAATATCTTCAACCATTTTAATATCACAATTGCTCTTATTTTAACTTAAATTACAATTAAAATCACCCACCACTGTAATGTCCATATTTACACAAATATATTTAAACATAGTTTCTCTCCCTTTTTTTGTTACATATGCACATAAATATATAATTCTATGCACATATTGTTTCCATCTCATGTCTGTTACCATAATTCATCCTAGTTCCACTGTGGTTACATCTAATGTTTTAATGTCTTCTTGACATAATATACATATAGGTTCATAGGTTTATATTAGGCTATCTGCCCTAGGGCATTTATAAGCCTAGCCAGAGTGTGTGTGGCTTTCGCCACCCCTTGGGATAAGCATACTACGCCCATGTAGGGTTTAGTTTACTGTGCCTCTGTCCATTAGTGACACAGAGATGACCCCCGGGGTAAACCTATGATCCCCCATCCACTCGTCAAGATTTCTCTTGGAGAGTCAGTGAGGGGCTCTGCCTAACATGGACTGGGATTCTGTTCCAGAGTGTAGGGAGCCTCTGGGTTATGAATATGTCCCTCCAGCATGTCCTATTTATGTCTGTGTTGAGGTTCAAATCTCTTGCTCTCGTGGCTCTGATGGATTTGGATTTTCTGAGGTGGAGCATGTCCATTAATTCTGGATTGGACATGGCCTTGTACGTCAGGCATAGATCACCTCTGAGTAGGCGGTATGCGACTGAATAAAGCTGGAGTTTCTTCAGCTGGGCCCAAGCATGCCCAAGCATGTTTCTTTTCCTATGTTCCAAATACCGCACCATTCCAATGTTTTTCAGTTTTTGTTCTTTCTTTCTCTGTTAATAATCTGATATCTTCTAAAACAATAATATTTGCATCTACTGCAGCACACTATTGTAATATACCTATTCTCCTCTTAAGATTGTTCATACTGTTCACATTTAAAGCTAATGTTTTCAGCTTTTAAAAAGTTTGTATAATAAAATGTTTATCCCTTCCTTTATTTTCTCTAAGCATTATGTTTTTTTAATTTTCTTTTCCTTTATTTAACTCTTTTCCCTATCAGATTATTTTTCTTATCGTGTGCCAATCAGCTTCTTCCTCACTTTCTCTCCTCTGTTTCTTTTTCCTTGTTACTTTCTTTACTTTCATGTATAACCTATTTATCAGTCACATCTTTTTGTACATTTTCTTGTATAACGTATTCTGACTATATCTCCTGTATAACTTCATTTTCTTGCACATTGATTTCACATTCTAGCCATGAATAACCAGTATTGCCACATTTTTTTGCACTTCAAATCTCATTTTTTTGCATTATGCCCTGTTTTACCACATAAATAACATATTTCTTTTATCACATTAAGTGATCATTTTTTTCCACAAAAATAAGTTTTTGGTTGACCCTTGTATTTCACAAAACCCCTATCACCATGAACATTAGTAATACTAGGTACGTGCACAACATTATCATTTCCTCTGAAAGTTTTCCTCTGAATCCATCTCTGTTACAGCTACAATCTCCTTTAACTCCAGTGTCATTGTTTTTTCTGCACCCACATCATCTACCATTTCAACTACATTTTCAGCAAAAGCTGAATCAGCCATGTTTGCTCCCTGTTCTCCTGGCTGCCTCTGCACCTGGACAGGAAATAGGAAATCAAGATGTGCAACACACAAAGCCTTCCCCCGACTACCAAGAGTAGGGGAAGTTCCTTGATGCCTTGGACAAATTTCTCCTTGTAGTAGAAATACCACCTTTGGTCTCCCCCTTGACTTAACTCAGTGAACAAAGGAATAATAGATGAATATAAAGTTAATAAACGTTGCAACTAAGGAATTGATTAATGTATGGGGAAACTCCTCAAGTAGATCTTTTTCCCTCCACTTAGAACAGACAGCTAGAGACATTTTGCTCCAGGACCCCTTGCAAGCACGTCTGGAAGACCGATGCTTTTCCCTGTAGATGGGAATGGTCCTGTATGCTTTTATACCCTTTCCTTTAATAACCACAGTTCTTGTATAGATTCAAAATGATTCTTCAAAGGTAAGTGTGGAAAACCCCTTTTGACCCTGGCAGCAGTGGTTCTCCCTTCGTTTGAAAAAAAAGCCAAGGGCAATTACAACAACCTTTCTCACAGAATTTACATACTCTCACAAAAATAGGAAGTTTGGTACATCCCAACCTTCAACTTCTCCATTTGATTATCTTTTAGGCTCTTTTTAACTGAGGAAATGCTGCAGGTGTTACATGAGGCAAAGTAATGTGCTACTAGAAAGAAAACCATGTATGAGTAAGTGGAAACTATTTGCTAGTTGATGGCAGTTCAGAATTTTTTAAGGCACAGACTCCTGTGTTTCTTCAGTATTTGTGAGTTATTACCTTTTGACCCTATCTGCCTATCTTCCCTTAGATCCCGCCTATTTCTTCCCTACCTCTTGTGAGACAAGTTTTTGAAAGGGTTGTTATATGTACTCCCACCAGAAAACAGGTGACTTATATATTTTTTTATTTCGACTGCTTAATTAAATTATCACTTATAACATAGGCAGTCATATATTTATGTACTGTAAATGAAAACAAACCATATTGACATAGATATTTTTAGTTGCAAACATTATTCATCACTTATAATCTATCCAGTCATTGTCCATCAAAGATTACATCAGATGTTGTCGATCTTCATTTATTCTTGACTGATGAGTGTTGTTCTGACCTCTCGAACCAACTCGGCCTTTATACATAGCTTGCACCAGCCAAAAACTCTTGCGCTAAGGCTCTACCCACAATGCCTCTTTCCCCATTACTTCAGATCTCGTTCGCAGCATAGAAATTGGATGCATCAGCCGATGCTCTCAGCTAAGTGCTTTAAGTTTCTTCTTTCTAAACTTTTGTTTAAAAATTTTTGCTGGATAGTTTCACAACATTGTTGAGTGAGTGACTGTTTTTCCGACTATTTCTACCCACCCCTTTTTACTTTTTGATAACTCTTATTACTATCGCTGGTATCAGGCCTCCTCCCTTCTTCTATTAACATTGGTAATCTTTTATACCATTGTTGGTATCCTCTTTTTTCACCTTTTTCTCCCTTTACCTGTTTGAGTATTTTCTATGTAGCATTGTTGGTATATCCAAAAAAAAAAATTCCTTTCCTGTCCTTCCTCTCTGGTGTGTGTGTGTGTGTGTGTGTGTGTGTGTGTGTGTGTGTGTGTGTGTGTGTGTGTGTGTGTGTGTGTGTCTTGGTGATCTAACTAACTTTTCAATATGGCAGAGAAGCAAAAGGGGACATCTGAATTTCAGCAGTGTCAAGACTGTGGCAGAAAGATGCCCAGGTTTGATGTGCATCTTTCCTGCGTGTATTGTTTGGGTTCCCCACACTTGGACTTGACTTGCACTATTTGTCAGGGCTTTAGTACCCGTACTTTAGCTGAAAGGCACAGTAAGCTTGTTTTGAAAGGCTTATTGAAATGTCCCTTTACTGAAGCCCTATCTAAGACGGAGACTTCAAAATCTCCTAAACCTGAAGTAAAGAAAATAAGCCACTCTGTGCAAACCTCCCCTACAGCACATGAAACAGTCGCAAAAAAATGCAAGTTCCGACAGTTTTTTTGGAACCTAAAGCCAAAGTGTAGAAATTGACAAGAACATCAGTTCCAACACTGAAAACAACCAAGTCCTCATCAGTGCCATCAGTCATTGAACCAGTTCTTCAGCACCGACAACAGTTTCTGTTCAACCTCCATTGTCCTCTCATTCAGTTCCACAATCCCCTTCCATACAACAGCCTATGGTGCCGAAAGTCGATCTACCAGTTATTCCCAGGACTAGATATTCCCCTTCAGTGGACCCCATTTTAGGTCAACAACTGAGCCCGTTTCTAGATAGGCCTGAGTCCCCTTCAGGAATGTCAATCCGTTCCTCCAGGAGTCCATCAGAATTGGACGTAGTCAGATTAGTGGATCAATTTTTGGCAGCCAGAGGCCTCCCTGCACCATTAAAGACCTCTCTCCCACCCAAAGTTGAGGCTTGTCCTCCAAGGACTCCACCAGTTTGTCTTCCTTCAACCTCATTTCATGGCTTGGAGCCTCCCACTTCGACGCTGCCAGTGCCCGTTACCTTGGTGCAAATGATAGATCTCACCCCGGTACCAGAGACGATTATGTGGTCTTCAGTTCATTTGGATCCATCACACACCCGGGACTGGGGTTTGGCTGGCTCTTCCGAGATTCTTGGACTGGTTCTGGTTATTTCCATGGTGCCGTCTACGGTTCTCGGGACCATGGCAGTTTTGAACCCTCTCTCGGCTTCTACGCTGGGTGGCAGCTCGTGGGAGTAGGGTGTGACCCCAGTTCCAAGGTTGCCTCTCATTTCTGGGCTTCCATCCCTCTTTGCGAGGACCTGCCTTCCAGATTATGGAGAGAGCTTTGGCCTCAGCAGGCTCCCTGCTGGTTCCATCCTCGTCGGAGTGCCATATTTTTGTTTCCTCTGGTTCACAGCTGTCACAATCTGCTATGTCAGGACAGCGGGCAAAAGAGCTACAAGACACCCCGTTTCAGGGTCTCTCCCTTCAGAGTCCTCCTCAGAACCTCCCCCTGAGGAGCCACCGCATAAGAGGATGTGCAGGAGGAAGCACTTGAATTCTCCAGAAGAATCTTTCACTGAACACATAGATTATGATGAAGGTGAAGGGTCCCCACGGTCACCCCTGGAAGATCTCTTTTGGGAGACATCCTGGAAATATTAAAACAGAGGGGTGATTGGAAACCCTCAAACTCATCCTCTGAGAAATCTGTGTTCTTGCAAACATTTCGTGCCCGCCCTTCTACTTCTTGGGTGACCCCCTCCCAATGACAACCTAATTAGGTTGTTCTTTCAACGAGCATGGAAGGCTCCTAACGCCATAGAATATTCCCCAGAGTCTGAATAAGGTTATTCCAGCCACAGAGGATCAGCCCCATTGGTCAAAGGGTCTAGCAGTGGAGCCATGGTGGCGGCAGTAGCCAGTAAAAAGGAACTCGCCAAGAGTTCAATTATCCATTTTCTTTACTGAAAGTCTTGGACGATGGATAGATTTGGGAAGTGGGCCTTTGCTTCATCAACCTTCGCTATTCAGTCCTTGAACTTCTTGGCACACTTTACCATACTCCAAAGGGATCTGATAACTGAGCTTTCAGACACCCTTGCAGGAGCAGTATCTGACTGGGTTCGAGATAAAGTAGCCTATCCGCTTACCACCCTGGAGTCAATCTCATATTCGTCCATGTGGCTTATTGCTCATACAGCCGAAGGGACGTGGGTACAGGCATTGCTGTTAGGCGTCATACCTGTATGCACTTGTATGATTTCACAGAACCCTTTGTCTTCCGTAATCAACTCTCCAGTTGATGGTACTTCCTTGTCTGGCCCAAAACTCAGAGACATACTAGCCAGGTGTGAAAAAGATGGAAAGACCCTTTCTGCTGTGGGCGTTCATTTTTTTTTTTTTTTTGCTCCACAACAGCCTTACTGCAGGAATCAGAGGAGTGAAAAATGTGGTTCAAGAAGACCCAAGGGCCTTTTCAAGACGTATGTGGTGACTATTCCTTCTGGGCAGAGGGGGGAGTTCTTCTGGATGTTGCTTCTCCCGTGACAGAGGGGGGCCACGTAACCAGGGCTCCAGAGATTCCTTTCCTGGACAACCCTATCAGCATTCCTGGACGAAGGCTCAATTGCTTACCTCTGGAAGCAGTCAGAGGAAGGTTCTCTCTGCACCATTCAGTCTGGTTTACAATAACCTCGGATACCTAGGTGCAGAAAATAATTACCAAAGGTTACCATATTCGCTTCAGTCGTAGCCCAAAATCAAATCCTCAATATTCCACCCAGTCAGAGGGATCTAGCAGCACTGGAGATTCAAAAGCTGCTTCAAAAGAGTCATCCAAGTAGTCCCACCAGACCAAATAGGATCCAGATTCCACTCAAGATTATTTTTAGTGCCAAAAAAGACAGGAGACTGGAGACCAATCTTGGATCTCAGCCTATTGAACAAATTTGTACAACAGACAAAATTCCGGATGATCATGGTTCAGTCAATTCTTCCCTTTTTAGAGAAGGACGATTGGATGTGCTCTGTAGATATTCAGGACGTGTATTACAACATAAAAATGGGCAAATGCTCAAGAAGGTATCTCCACTACTGGCTAGGAAGCAGTCATTACCAATTTTAAGCACTGCCCTTCAGTCTCACCGTAGCCCCAGGGTGTTCTCCAAGTACATGGCAGTCGTGGCAGCTCATTTGAGAGTACAAGGATTCTGCGTGTTTCCTTATCTAGATGACTGGACTCCAGGCATCTACTGCTTTACTCCATAGACTTTGCTCTACATACTTGTTGACACACTAGGCATTTCAGTCAACAAAGAAAAGTCACAGTCGACTCCCACACAGGATCTGGAGTTCATTGGAGCAAGGTTAAATGCAGTATACAGTGTAGCCTGCCTTCCTCTCCAAAGACTGAAACTCAGAACACAACTTCAAGTAATCATTTCCCAAAACAGAGTTCCTGCTCATCTGGTACTACAAGCTCTGAGATCCATGGCAGTAGCAGTAATGTCAGTTCCCCTAGCGAGGTCTCACATGAGGCTGCTTCAATGGCTTTTGGTGTCGCAATGATCACTTCTAACGCACCCCATGTCCCACCCAGTCTTGTTTACAAATCACTGCAAAAAGGATTTATCTTGGTAGATGAAGCCAGAAGAGATTCTGTGCAGTAGTCCCTTTACCACCTCTCAACCCAAGGCTGTAGTGACCACAAACGGTTCCCAGATAGGGTGGGGGGGGGGGCATTTTCTGTGAAATACTGTTCAAGTCACTTGGTCTCCGCAAGAGGCCAATTTGCACATCAGCTTCCTAGAATTGAGGGCAGTGCTTTTAGCATTGCAAGCATTCCAGGCTGTCCTTCCTTCAGGAACAGTTGCAATCCAGTCAGACAACATGTCCGTAGTCTGGTATATCAACAAACAAGGGGGAACCAAGTCCTACCCTCTGTGTCGGGAAGCTCTAAGGATTTGGTATGGGCATTCGCTACCAACCTTTTTCCGATAGCATATCCCGGGTAACTCCAGCGTGATAGCAGACCTACTGAGCAGATGTATCCTCCTACCTCATGAGTGGTCTTTCAGTCCCAATGTAGCAGTGAAGATCTTTCATTGATGGGGTCAGCTTTGCTGCAACCTGTTTACTTCTCCTATAAGCCACAAATGCAGCAGCTACTTTGCCCTCATCCCCCATCGCAGGGAGTCCCCGAGACACACTTCTTGACTGGCCCCCGGGACTCCTGTATGCCTTTCCCCCAATTCCACTGATCCCCCAGTTTCTGTGGAAACCCCAGTGGTTGAGAAGCAAAGTGATTCTCATTGCACCATACTGGGCCCATCAGGTCCGTTTCCCCTTTCTTTGGCCTCATCTGGTTCACCACCCGTGGACACTGGACCCAGCTCTGGACCTACAGTCTCACCCTCAGGGTCTGGTGCATCCCAGTTTTCAAAATCCCAAGCTGACAGCTTGGTTTCTCCAATTCCAGTAATTGCCAGGCAGAATAACTTGTCTTTTCCAGTGTAAAAGATACTTCTGGCCTCCCATAAATCATCCAGTAGGAAGCTTTATCTTGGCAAATGGAAAAAACTTTCAATTTGGACAAGTGCAAATCGCATAGACCCTTTCTCAGTGTCAGTTGACAAAGTCCTGGAATATTTATCTACATTGTTTGAAATGTGGCCTTCTACATCTATAGTTAAGGTTCATTTGGCTGCCATTTCAAATTTTCATAAAGGTTTTGATGACCATTCCTTGTTGTCTCATCGTCTATGCAAAATTTTTCTTAAAGGCGCACAGCATTTAAAGCTCCTTTTCAAGGACCCTGTAGCGCCATGGGATTTGACCTTAGTCTTACAATGTCTGGTTCCACAGCCCTTTGAGGCTGCTTGCGACCTCAGGTTCTTATCTTGGAAGATTCTCTTCCTACTAGCTATCACATCTGCTAGGAGAATTTCAGAGTTGCAGGCTTTGTGTGTGAAACATCCATACATCATATTTTCACAAAGAGAGAGTATCACTCAGAACCAATCCCACCTTCCTTCCCAAAGTGGTATCAGAGTCTAATATAAAACAGTCCATAGACTTATCATTTTTCTTCCCAAAATGTACAAACAAAGGAGAGTACTTCTACACTTGTCAGATGTCCACAGACAATTACGTTTTTACTTGGACAGAACGAAATCTTCTACAAAATCAGACCAAATATTTGTCATTTTTAGGACCCAGATTGGGCAAGCCTATATTAAAGGTCACCTTGTCAAAATGGCTGAGAGACTGCATTACCTTTCTATACGACCAAAATAAACTCAAGATGTGAAGTTGTTCTATCTCGCCGTTCATTCTTTACTGATGGGTTCAGAGCCAATACCTCAGCTCCGAGTCGGCACCTACTGCAATGCTGTAGGATTTCAAGTAGCTCGAGGCCAAGTCGCTATCCCATGATGCACCCTGAGTTACCTCAGATCTAGTTTGCCGCTGCAACTGATTGGATGATGTTCATCGTGTTTCACTGTTGCAGTCATTACACTTGGGGTTATCCTGCTGGCAGGCGACCCGCAGTCGGCACGAGTTCCAAAGTCTGGGTCCGGCGTCGGTTGCTATCGCTTCTTCCTTGACGTCAGTGCGCCAGGGGTATAAAAAATGCAACCAACGTCATTTTCTTCAGTCTTTCTTGCCGCACGGTGCCTGAAGCAGAAGCAGTTCGCAAGTGCCGGTCGGCCGACTCCTGCGATTTTCGAAATAGAGTTTCAGAACGAAAGTCTTCGATAAAGCTAAGTACCCCGTTGGGGAAACTTTTTCTTGCTCCAGACCGATGTCAGTAAAAGTTAACAATTGTATTTCTTGTGGGAAGCAAATACCTCATAAGGACTTTCACTCTTACTGTATTCCTTGCCTAGACCCTGACCACGACGTTACTAGTTGTCGGTTTTGTGCTAGATTCAACAAACGCACTATTAAACGTCGGTTTGATTTTGCATTTCATTACTTTGGCCGAAGGTTTATTATATGATGCCGTCGGAACTACCAACGACCGGAGTTCATAAAAAACGCAAAGACAAGGAAAAAGACAGGCATCCGAGGTCCAAAACCGATGAAGCCTCTTCTAGGCCAGTCGCCGGTTCGCCGGTGCTTTCGCAGCCCCTGACACCCGCTACCTCAGAGCCACAGGCTGTACCCGACTCCCATGTGGAGACAACTAGGCCTCTGGATACTCAAGGTATTGAGCCTACAGAAAATATTCCCTCAGATAGGTCCGGAGCCGCTGAGCAGGCATCGGCTTCTGAGGGTGTTTTCAGACCTTCACAGCTTACTATTAAATCCTCTGCAGCAGCCAAAGTACAGTCAAAGACACCATTAAAGACAAAGAAACAAGTACAGCATTCTCCTGGACAGTCAACCATACCAAAGAAACAGATGCTTAAAATGGCCGAAGACTTAATTACTTTGATCAGGGGTTCCCATCCCCCTCCTGATAAAAGGCCTAGGCAAGACACTTGACTATGATTCCTCTGACCAGGTTTCTATTTCCTCTGATTCATCTTCAGATCAGGGCTGTTCTCTTCCTCCCTATGAGGACTCTGATGCTGAAGAATCTATACCTTCAGCCTCTCCACCTGAGGATTACTCTTTTGGGAAACTCTGCACACCATGAGGGAACATTTCCACTGGGAGAGCCAGGATTATTCAGAATCCAAGAAAAGGCTCAGAGATTTTCTGTTACTGCCTCAACACAGGCTTCTGGCTATCCCCCCTGTGCTTGGTATAGTTGATGTTTTCTCTGAATCCAGTCTGTCTCGTGATTCTTTACCCCCTGCGCCAGTCAAGCCTGACAGGTATTACAAGGTCCCTGACTCTCATAAACTTCTTTATAAAAACCCTGCTGCTGACCCTGAAACAATTTCTCAGGGTCCCAAATGGGTTAAGGCCTCCACTGCTAAAATCCCTCTTCCCTCTGATAGGGATTCTAGAGCTCTGGGTAGATGGGGGAAAAAGTTTACACTTCTGCTACTTTAGCTGTAAGGGCTTTAAACTGCCAGTTTCACATGCTTTTAAATATCAACAGTACCTCTTGTCTTTGTTAAAACAGAAAATGCTTTACAAATTCAGAGAAACCTGACAATAAGGAAATGCAGGAATTACTGCATGCAGCTGAACAAGTGGGAAAACATACTCTGCAATGTGCTTTTGATTCATTAGAGGCTTTTTGCAGAGCCGCAGTTACAGGCTCTGTCATTCGAAGGCATGCTTGGCTGAAAGAACAAAGTTTACCTGAACATGTTAAAGTAAAATTATTGGATGCTCCATTACAGCATGATATTTTGTTTGGTGTTAAGGCAGAAGAAGTGTTAAAGAAAATGGAGGATAAAGCAAAATCTATGCAGACAGTAAAGGGTTTCTTACAGGTTCAACCACCCAGGTTTAGTAGAAACTGGCCTTCAAAAAATTGGGGCTTTCAGGTATCAAGACAAGCCACAAAGAGACAGATACAGACGCCCAAGAGGCAGATCTCAGCCACAAGGCTCCTACAGACCTAAACAATGGGGTGCTTCTGCCCCCAAAGGAGGGGAAGACAAATCACAACCTTATAGGAAACAGCCCCAATGACTTTCCTCTACAAAAGCCAAGCACTTACCTTTTGGCAGCACCCCTAGGGGGAAAGCTAGCATTTTTCACACAAAATTGTCACATAATCACCCAGGACAAATGGGTACTGAATATAGTTTCTCAGGGTTACAGGTTCCACTTTCACACTCTTCCAAAATCAAAAGGTATGCCGGACCTGCCACAAAACCAATGGGCAGAGGCAAAAGGAAATTGCTGCTCTCATGGACATGGGACCTATTCAAAGAGTACCACAGCAAGACTAGGGACAAGGATTTTACTCAGGACTCTTCCTGGTTCCCAGAAAGGACAAAGCCTGGAGACCAATACTGGACTTGTCAATCCTAAATACTTTCCTGGATGTTCCAAAATTCAAAATGTTAACACTACAGCAACTTCTACCCATGCTGGGCAAGAAGGCTTGGCTAGTTACTTTGGACCTCAAGGAGGCATACCTGCATATCCCAATCAGACAATCTTGCAGAAGATACCTCAGATTCATAGCTGGCTCAATGCATTACCAATTCTCTGCACTGCCCTTTGGCTTATCTACTGCGCCCAGGGTCTTCACAAAATGCCTGGCACCAGTAATTGCATTTTGCAGACAAAGAGGAATTCAGATATATCCCTACTTGGACGACTGCCTTATTCAAGCAGAGAGCAAGGACATTCTACTAAAGCATCTGGCGTTTGTAAAAAGATTATTAATTTGCCTAGGGTACACAGTAAACAAAAATAAATCAAAACTAGTGCCCTCTCAAGAGATAATATTCCTGGGTGCAAGCTTAAATACAGCTGCCCAGATGACTTATCTCATGCCAGACAAACAAAGGCAACTGACTCATTACTTTCAAATGATGGCAACAAAGACCCAGCTCCCTGCAAGAAAAATTCTGCAGGCCCTGGGCTTCATGGCTTCCTGCATTCTACTCATTCCATATGCAAGACTGCATATAAGGAAACTACAATGGTATCTAAAAAGTGTCTGGACTCAGCATTGCCACAGCCCGGAAATAATAGTGACTATAATTCCCTGTCTACAACAGGAGTTTCGATGGTGGTTCAGGGCCTGTCACCGCAACAAGGGACAGCCCTTCACCTTACCCACTGCTAGGCAGACAATAACAACGGATGCATCGGATTATGCCTGGGGGGCACATATGGCAGGAAAATGTATTCGGGGCACGTGGCCCAAGAAACAAATGCATCTTCACATCAATCAAAAAGAGATGCTAGCTGTACAGAATGCCCTGACAGCCTTCAAGGATCTACTACATCCAGGACAACTATTACTAAAGAAGGACAACACCACAGTTATGTGGTACATAAACAAGCAAGGGGGCACACATTCCTACCCCCTCTACAGGCAAGCCATGGCTCTGTGGAGCACAGCACTGACCTGACCTATCAAGTACATCTGCAAGCACAATTCCTGCCTGGAAAGAAAAATACACTGGCAGACGAACTAAGCAGAAATCTCATGGATCCGCACGAATGGAAACTAAATCCACAGGTCTTCAGCATGATAACAAAGAAATGGGGACGCCCGGACATAGATCTTTTTGCCTCCCCTCACAATTGCCAACTACAGAAATTCTGCACAAGAACTTATCACTCACAAGCATGGAAAGTGGATGCTCTTTCATTCAGCTGGAAAACCCTGACAGTTTATGCCATCCCTCCACTGCCTCTTCTTCCCAAGGTACTCCTAAAACTCAGACAAGAGAAGCCAAAAATGATCCTGATTGCCCCAGACTGGCTGCGCCAGCACTGGTACCCAATCCTAAAGAGCTTGTCTCGAGGCCCAGCCTGGCCTTTACCTCAAATTCCTCATTTTCTGACTCAACAAAACAATCAGATTCTACACAGTCAACTACGAACCTTAAATCTGGCTGCATGGCAGATATTTTAGCCACACGGACCACTCCTCTCTGTAAAGCTGTTATGGATGTCATTTTAGAAGCCAGGAGGCCCAGCACTAGGAAATCATATGCAGAAAAATGGAAGAGATTCTGTGTTTGGAACCAGGCACAAGGACTCGAACCACTTGTTCCAAATATACCTCAGATTTTACAATACCTAACTGAGATGCTGGACAAAAGCCTATCCTTCTCATCTATTAAAATCCATGCCTCTACCATTTCAGCTCATTACAATACGGAACCTCCTATTTTTTCACATCCACTGCTAAGGCAGTACCTCAGAGGGGCAAGAAACATAAGACCCCCAAGGAGAGCACCAATACCTACTTGGGACCTCAATTTTGTATTAGAAAAGCTCACACTGCCCCCTTTTGAGCCAGCCAACACAGCGGATATAAAATTCTTATCATGGAAAACTGCTCTGCTCCTAGCAATAACTTCAGTAAGAAGAGTCTCAAAGTTACAGGCATTAATGGCAGTGGAACCTTTCATCATTTTTCATCAGGACAGGGTCTCTCTAAGGACGAACCCAACATTTATGCCAAAGGTGGTTTCCAGTGTGGCTCTTAACCAAACCGTTCATTTGTCAACTTTCTATCCAAATCCCCAGAATAAAGGGGAGAGACTTCTGCACACTTTGGATATACACAGACAGCTATGATTTTACTTGGACAAAACAAAAGCTTTCAGAAAAACTGAGCAACTGTTTGTAGCTTATGCAGGATCACAAGGAAAGCCCATCTCAAAGCAGACAGTTTCAGAATGGATAGGACACTGCATTCTCTTCTGCTATGCACAACATGGCAAATCAGTGCCTAAGGGCATAAGGCCACATTCTACCAGAGCAGCAGCCTTTCTCAGAGGAGTACCAACCAAAGACATTTTAGAAGCTGCAACCTGGAGTTCGGTGCACACTTTCACTAAGCACTACCACTTATCTCTCTACTCTAAATCCAGAGCAGGCTTTGTCACTGCAGTTCTGCAGGGCCTGGTAGCCTCTCCTAATCCTATTTAGGCCCAGCCACCCAACCTCAGCTTTGGGATTCAACCCAAGTGTAATGACTGCAACAGTGAAACACGATGAACATAGTACAATTGTAAATGTAAATGTTCAAGTGTATTCACTGTTGCAGTCCTGGTTACCCTCCCACCATCCCCCTTTCTCTTTGCTGGGTCCTTTTTTGTACTTCTAACTCTCTACAACCTATGTGATGTATTTGCTTGTAGATGAAGGAAATGTTATTTTGGTACATGCATGTTTTTGGCATAATTTCTTCCAGCCTTTCCTTTTTGAGGGCACCTGACATCTGGGGCAAGAAAAATTGAAGAAAATGACATCTGTTGCATCTTTTATACCCCTGGCGCACTGATGTCAGGGTAGAAGCGACAGCAACCGACGCCGGACCTAGACTTTGGAACTCGGGCTGACTGCGGGTCGCCTGCCAGCAGGATAACCCCAAGTGTAATGACTGCAACAGTGAGTACACTTGAACATCTACATTTATGGTAGGTACACAACTGTACTTTCTTGATAGCTCAGGCCAGTAAAACTTTAAATACTTCACTATTTTACAAATATTGTTGTTAGTTTTTCACTATAATACATAGATATTTAGGTTAGATAAGCTCTTAAAGCTTTATCTATAGAGTTCCCTTCCCTGTGTGCTGTTTCCTAGCTGTATGTCCTCATTTTTTTTTCTTATAAACCTATTTAATTTCTCTGACACAAACTTCTTTATTCAGTGACCTTTTGTCACATATATTGTTAAAATGCTATTTTGTGATTACTTGTTAAAATTCTCTGTGTGCGTGATTGTTAGGTTTAACCTAAACTTGTGTGCATATATTTAGCCTGTTTTTTATAAGGCTTATTAGTAGTTATAATTGGCCTCAGTTTAAAAGGCTTGTGTGTGTGTGTCTGTGTGTTCATAGTTCACCTGTTTTTTATTAGAAGGCTAATTGATATTGCTGATGTTGGGTGTGTCCATTTCTGTCATGGCTGATGACAAAGAAAAACACCCTAAGTCAGGTTTTAAAAAATATTGAAGAAACCAAAGGGAGCAACAAGGCTGATGCAGAGTCACAAGTATAGATGAAAAGCAAAATCCTCAGGTTAAAATCCAAATGAAAGGCAAAATCCTTAAAATAAATAAATGTATATGATCTGATGAAGCTCAAATGAATGAGTGAAAGCACTTATCTGACCTGCAGTGGAATTAAAGTTGGATTTTAACCTGAGGATTTTGCCTTTCATTTGGATTTTAACCTGAGGATTTTGCTTTTCATCTATACTTGTGACTCTGCATCAGCCTTGTTGCTCCCTTTGGTTTCTTCAATATTATTTAAGTTTTTCTGGAGCACTGGGCGTTTATCCTGTTTGTCAGCGAGTGGTTTGTTCCAGGTTTTAAAAAATGCCCCAAATGTGGGCAGAAGATGTCTGTTACTGACTGCCATGTGAATTGTGTCTACTGCTTGGGTGCCTTGCACCTACAAGAAACATGCTCTATATGCCATTCTTTTTCCTCTAGAGTTCTCCAAGAGAGAAAAAGAAAGCTTATTAATGGGGGTTTGTTAAAACCTTCTTTCCAGGAGGCTTTGAGTGACCAGGATGGATCTAGTAAGTCCTCAAAGTCCTCCAAGACTTTCTGGCGAATCAAAAGAATCAAAAAAATCTAGAGAGTCTATGACATCGGCCCCACAGGTCTCAGAGCCGACTGTCTTCTCATTTCGGAGCCGGTCCCCGGTCTTGGTACCAGTATCCGAAATGCCGAAATCGCCTGTACTCCAGTCGGTACATTCAGTCCGATCATCTTAATCTTCTGTAAGCCTATCTGATTTGGATGTGGACTGAGTGGTGCAAAAGCTTTACAGGCACCGGCCTTTGCCTAATTGTTATCGGCTCCGACCCAGGCGGCTTCGGAGCTGAAGACCCTTGCCAGCTGTATCTCTTCCTCCTCCTAGCCATACCGGTCCTTCAGAGCCAGAGTAGTCAGACCTGCTGATTGTGGAGCCTTCTCTAGTCCTGTTCTAGTGTCTTCGGCTCCATTCACTATGGCGTTCTCAGCACTGATCGAGGACTCTAGGAGCTGACACTCTCCTAGCCTGCTCTAGTATCTTCGGCTCCATTCACTATGGCGTTCTCAGCACTGATCGAGGACTCTAGGAGCTGGCACTCTATGGTCGGGTCCGGGGAGGATAGTCGGACTGACTTGTCAGTTCCGACTTTGCCTCTCGGGGCTTCAGCTTGGACGAGCTTGGCTCCTACCTCAGGCTTGGAGCTCACTGTCCTGGGGGTAACGACGGTTTCCTCGGATCCGTCAGTCCCTTCGCATCGGAGCAGAGGTGCCTTCGAAGCCATGAGGAGAGTTAGGTCTCCCAAGACATCCTCATCTTCGGGTCTGGCTTCTTCATCCCCTGAAGCGTCTGTGTCTGCTTCTGCCTCACAGATCCTTGCTAAGTGCAGAGACCCAGAGCCTCAGGAAACCTCATTGGGTGGTCCATGCTCTTCAGAGACCTCCCAGAAGCTCCCCCTGATGAGGTTCCCAGGAAGAGTGTGTGTAAGAGGAAACATTTGGACTCCCCTCAGGAGTCATTAACATCTGACACTGACTTGGCTGAATCAGAAGGGTCCCCACCATCCCCCTCTGAGGATATCTCATTTGCTGAGATACTGGAAATCTGTAGGCAGAGGGGTGACTGGCAGTCCACCAACCCTACTGAGGACGAGTCGGTCCACCTGAAGGCTTTCGGATCTCAGCCCTCCACCTCTTGAGTGTCTCTGTCCTTCGATGAGCTGATGCAGCTAGTCTCACGAAGGGTGTGGGAGTCTGCGGATACTATGGAGCCTGTCCCTAGGAGACCTAATAAGTTCATGTCTGCCCCCTAGATAAAGCCTTCTTGACAAAAGGTGTGCCAGTTGATGCCATGGTGATGGCGGCAGCCATCAAAAAGCAAATGTCTGAAACTTCCTCATCTATCCATCTTTCTAACAGAGACTCCAGGATCATGGATAGATATGGGAAGCGCATGTTTAGTTCAGCGACATTTGCTCTTCGTTCACTTAACTATTTAACCCATTTTACCAGACTACAAAGAGATCTCCTTAAAGAGCTGGGAGATATTCTTCAGGGTACAGTGGCTGCAGGAGCTACAGACATAGTTGCTGCCTAGCTTGCTACCCTCAGGAATGAGTAGGGCAGCGGGTACAGGAGTTGCTCTTAGTAGACACTCCTGGATGCGCCTGTGTTCCTTCGCGGAGCCCTTCAAGTCATCCTTCGTGAATACCCCCTTGGATATCTCGTCCCTTTTTGGACCTAAAGTCAAGGGAACCTTAACCAGGTGTGAGCAGGATGGAAAGACTGCCATCGGTGTCTGTTTTTCCACTCCTACCAGACCCTACCCCAAGGGTCAAAGGGGAGGGAAAATGTGGTTCCGAAAAGCCCAAGGAGCCATTCAGGACACACGTGGTGAACCCCCCCCCCCTCCAAGGGGCAGAGGAGGGGGCAATAATGGAAGATGCCCTCGTGGCAGAGGGGGTCTGCAACACCAGGGTGACAAAAGATCACTTATTTGGGAAGCCCTACCAGCGCTCCTGAAAGGAGGCCTGACTGTCCTGCTCTGGAAGCAGTCGGGGGTCGCTTATCTGTGTACCCAGATGCCTGGCTCAAAATAACAAACGACTACTGGGTACAAAGTATAATTTCCAGAGGATACTTCATCCCTTTCGCCACACCCCCTCCACTGACCAGGAAAATCCCAGACATTCCACCTAGTTATAGGGAACAAGCAACAGTAGAGGTCCAGGTGTTGCTAAGAAAAAGAGTCATCCAACCAGTCCCAGCAGACCAGACAGGCTCCGGAACTTACTCAAGATTCTGTTTAGTTCCAAAAAAGACAGGGGACTGAAGACCTATATTGGACCTAAGCAGACTAAACAAATCTGTAAAGAAAGAAAAGTTTTGTATGGTAATACTTCGTACTTTTGGCGTTGCAGTACTTCCAGGACTCTCTTCATCTAGGTACGATTGCGACGGACAACATGTCAGTGGTCTGGTATTTGAACAAACAAGGAGGAACCAGATCTTACCCCCTTTATCGCGAGGCCCTCGGAGTATGGCAGAGGGCTATTTCCACCCAGCGCTTTTGGTTAGAAATGCACATCCTGGGGAAATCCAACGTGATAGCAGACTAGTTGAAAAGAGCAATTTTGTTGCCCCATGAGTGGTCCTTCAAGACGGAAATAGCAGACAGGATATTCCGCAGGTGGGGCCAGCCTTGCTGCAACCTTTTTGCCAGTTGCATGAACACCAAATGCAGAAGCTGCTTTGCCCTGATTTCTCCTCCTGGAGAAGCCCCAAGGGATGCACTTGTTCACAATTGCCCCCAGGTCTTCTCTATGCATTCCCACCAATCCTGTTGATACCCAAGGTATTACAGAAAGCCAAAGCCCTGGGAAGGATCATCATTCTAATAGTTCCCTATTGGCCTCGTCAGATTTAGTTTCCCTTCCTTCGACTTCATCTTTTGGTGGACCCCTGGAGTCTTTACCCAGTTCCAGACCTTCTGACGCACTCTGGTTAACTTCAGCCCTCTCTGCAGTCCCTGAAGCTGACAGCTTGGCTGCTGCAATTCCCATCATAGCCAGGTTCCATAACCTTTCCAATGAGACGAGGCAAATTCTCCTATCATCTCATAAATCCTCTACGAGGAAGCTGTATCTCAGCAAATGGAAAAGATTTTCTATATGGACTGGTAAAGTCAGATTTGATCCTTACCAAGTCCCCTATGGCCTCTATTCTAGATTTCTTAACCATGATATTCAATAAAGGAGCTGCAGCAGCAACAGTCCATGTTCAACTTGCTGCCATTTCTAACTTTCATCTTGGATTTGAAGGATTGAATATTATGTCACACAAATTATCCAAAGCCTTTCACAAAGGGACCCTTCTTATTAGACCACCTGTGAACTCTCTCTATTCTCCATGGAGTCTAAATTTTATGTTTTCCTGCATAATGTTTCCGCCATTTGAACCAGCTTCCTCATGTGACCTCAAATTTTTGTCATGGAAAACCATCTTTTTAGTGGCTATTACTTCTGCCCACAGAGTGTCAGAGCTTCAGGCCTTATTCATTAAGCCTCCTTATTTGATTTTCCATGCTGACAGAGTCTCACTTCGAACAAACCCCTCTTTCTTAGCCAAAGTTTGCACTGAAACTAATCTCAACCAAATTATTGATTTGCCAGTTGACAGGGCCTCCTTTGGATCCATGGTCCTGAGAAATATACTCCTGTGAGCCACCCAAGGTTGATGGTGCTTGGGACGCTACCCATCAGTAAAGAATGAACGACGAGATAGAACAACTTCAAATAAAGAAATTATGTACTTACCATAATGTTCCATGTGAGTTGTTCATCTCGCCTTCATTCTTACATCCCTCCCTCCTACCCCCTACTGGGCTTTCAGAAGAACAAGATGCTAGATCCTTCCTGGTCACTCAACCCTTTTATACTTTCTCTCTTATGGAGTTATAGAATGACATATGGTATTATTTTACATAGCAAACAAGATCTGAGGTAAATCAGGGTGCATCATGTGATAGGGATTTGGCCCTCAAGCTACTTGAAATCCTCGAGCTTTGCAGTAGGTGTCGACTCGGAGCCGAGGGATTGGCTCCAAACCCATCAGTAAAGAATGAAGGCAAGATGAACAACTCACATGGAACGTTATGGTAAGTACATAACTTCTTTTTTTATCAATTACTGTCAGAGCTCATTCTACAAGATCCGTTTCCACTTCAGCGATCTTCCATTCCAGAGTTTCTGTGTAAGACATGCAGCTGCAACTTGGGCTACTCTGCATACCTTTATCACTCATTAAAAGTTAGACATGGTCTCCAGGGGACGAGCATCCTTTGGGCTCTATGGTGCTCAGGAATATCTTTCCTTAAGGCCTCCCAAGATGTAAAGTAGCTGGGGACTCTGTCCTATCAGTCAAGAATGAATGAAGATTGACATCATCAAATAAAGAAGTTTGTTCTTACCCTAACATTCCTTCTGTGTTGCCAATCTTCATTCATTCTTGACATCCCACCCTCCTGCCCCTCCATATGACTCCTGGAAGCTTGGACTTAGTCCTGGGATGTTATAGGGTTATACCTTAGACAGGGCTTCTGTATTTTCTTAATTACTAGGCAAACTCAATCTGGGGTAATAGAGAGAGAGGCATTGTGGGATCATAGGATCATAGGAGGTTACTAGGCTATTGGCCCCGAGGCCCTTATAAGCCTACCAAGAGTTTAGTCAATGTTTAGACATATCAGCACCCGATGTCCCTGTCCAGCAGGGGAATAGGTGGAATCCCAGGGGTATATTTTCTGTTTCCCATCCAGTTATTCAGGTTGCACTTAAAAAGGGGTAAAGAGGTACTCTGCTTGATGTGGCGACTGAGTCTGTTCCATAGATGGGGGAGTCTCTGGGACACAAATCTGTCCCGGCAACAAGTCTTGTTGATGTCACATACCAGGTTGAGGCCGTGCATGCAGATTACTCAAGTGGAGCTTGACTTGTGGATATGCAGCAACCCCATCAAGGTAGGGTCCGTGATCGCCTTGTATGCCAGACAGAGGTCACCTCTGAGGAGTCTTTATGAAACCGAGTAGAGGGATAGGCCTTTTAAGCAGTCTGTGTATGGTAGATGTTTGAGGCCCTGGATTTTCCTGGTAAGGAACCTCTGTGGTCTCTTCAGCTGCTGCATGTGCTTTGCGAGGTACATGCCGAAAAGGGCATTGTACTCAGTGATGGGCCTTATAAGGGAAGAATACAGGGATGTTATGACCTCCTTGTCCCTGGATGAGATGCCCTTACTTATGAGGTGGGCCATGTAGAAGGCTTTCCGTACAACGGAAGCAACATGGTGCTATCAACCTGGGTGCCAAAATCCCTCCCGACTGATTGAGTGTTTAGAACATTATTATTGTAATAATTTGTGGGGAACGTCACTCTCCCCTAAGAGGATGATGATGCATTTTTTGGTATTCAGCTTGAGGTCATGCTTCTGGCACCAGTCATTTGTCTTAGTGAGACCCTTTTGGAAGATGTCCACATCACTGGGGGAATTGATGGCAGCACCCTGCTTGCAGTCATCTGCAAACTTGGTCAGCTATAGCCCACTGGTTTTGGCCTGCACCTCAGAAAAGTATATCCCAAATAATAGAGCCCCAAGACCGAACCCTAGGGTATGCTGCTTGTTACAGGTCTGCTTGAGGTGGCTTCCCCTATTTTGACTACGTGGGTTCTGTCATTGAGTCAGTTTGCTACCTACCTGGTAACGTATGGATTGATGCCTAGTGGAGACAGTTTATTTGTTATACCTGAGTGGGGAATAGTGTCAAAGGCTTTGGCCAGGACAAGGTAGGCGGTGTGCACAGTCCTCCCCTTGTCCATGGCTTTGGTGACTATCTCAAAGAAGTTGACCAAATTAACAGACATGACCTCCCCTTGACGAAGCCAGTCTGTGTGGGATCAAGTGTTTGGAGATTGCCAATGTCCTTATGAAGTCCATGATAATACGTTCCATGGCCTTGTAGATCAGGCTAGTTGGGCTGATGGGTCTATAATTTCCCAGATCGGTGGACACTCCATCTTTGTGTAAAGGGATGACGGTGGCTGTCCTCCACTCAGCTGGGATGAAGCCAGTAATCATGCTTTGGTTGAATAGGGTGCCTAATGGTGCTGCAAGTTCCTGTCTGAATTCATGTATGATGCAGCCTATGATGTTATTGGGTCCCATGGAAACTGTATTTTTTTGCCTTTGAGAGAGCAGTGATGACCTGTTTCCTAGATATAAGGGGAAAGGGGCAGGTACTAGGGATGTCCTGATTTACTGATGGTGAGACAGAGGGGTAAAGTTTTTGCTAAATCTGTCAGCCAGCAAGTTGCTGTATCTATGACATTTGTCATTACATCCAAGTGACGCCTCCAGGTGCATCTGCAGTTAACTCCTACAATGCCTCTAGGCCTCAAATATTGCTTGTTCATATTTGCATTAATAATTCCAAAATCACGCTACCTACAAGTTATCAGAAGATTTTTATCTTGAAGTATACATTACGGCAAACACAATTGTAGTGATATTTGATCTATATCAGTGAATATTTGTTAGAACTGTAAGTTGATAACTTATTTTTTAAAGGCTGAAGCCACACCCACTGAGAGGTAAAGGTACACACTCAAAAGAGCTGTACTGGAGGGAATGAGTTAACCACCAGTTCTACTGGGTAGAGCCCTAGCTCGAGAGTTTTTGGCTGACGCGAGTTATGTATAACGACTGAGTCAGTTCCGACAGGTTGGAACCGAACCCATCTGCCAAGAATGAATGAATTTCCACAACACAGATGGAACATTATGGACTCATTCAAGTCTTGGCTTCTTTTAAACCTTATTCCTCCTCCAAAACATTATTTTGCATGCACTGTTCCCACAATTTCCATTCCTTTCTGTGCAATTTGCTCCTACCCCTTTCCAAAGATCCCACTTCCAGTTGCTCTCTCTGTCACGCTATTCATCACCTTTAGAACAGTTGGCTTAGACTTTGATCTCCACCTTCCAGTAATTGCTTTCCTTGCAGCAAACACATTTAGACCAAGCAAGGCCCCACTATGTCTAGGCAACTCTGCGTGTATATCACAGCGTAAAAAAGTAATTTCCTTAGCTATACCGACCCACCCACCCTGCTTCCTTGACAGAGCAGTCTGTAGGTAATCTCCAAACTCTGCCAACTTACCATTCTGCCAACTACCACTCAGGAATCATAGAAAAACTCACTAAGCTAGGCATCAACCCCTGTATCACTAGGTGGGTTGCAAACTGGCTCAAAATAGAACCCGCATTATGAAAGTAGCTGACTCCAAGTCAGACTGCTGACCAGTCATGAGTGGGGTCCCACAGGGTTCGGTCCTGGGTCTTCTCCTGTTTATCTACTTCTCTGAAGTCCAGGTCAACACGAAGAGACTCTGGCTGACAACATTCACAGACTATTGCAAGTTGAGAGCTATTATTGACTCCCCATGTGATGTTGACATCCTACAGAAAAGCTTCACTGAGACCAACGACTGGTGTCAGAACCATGGCCTTAAGCTCAATGCCAAAAAATGTGTTGTCATCCCCTTTGGGAAAAACCCAGTTCCCATGAATTACCACATCAATGGTAGTCCACTGAACACAGAAGGCATTGTAAGAGATCTGGGAACACAGGTTGACAGCAGCCTCTCTTTTGACCACCACATTGCCACTGTGGTCTGAAAGTCCTTCTATGTGGCACATCTCATTACTAAGGGTTTTGCATCCAGGAAGAAAGATGTCATTGTCTCCTTCTACTCTTCGTAGGTTGGTACTAGGCTATCAGCCCTAGGGCCTATACAAGCCTAGCCATAACAATTCCCTGGCTATTTCTTCCCACACTATTTACTTCCCTGGACCCCTGTCTAGCAGGGTGACTGACGTGATCCCCAGGGTGAATTTCCTTTCTCCCATCCAATCGTCAAGGTTCCTTTTGAAGAGCACCAAAGAGACACTCTGCTTGACATGTATGGGCAGTCTATTCCAGAGTCTGGGGAGTCTCTGGGTCAGGAACCTATCCCTCCAGCATGTTTTGTTTATTGTGATGACAAGGTTTAGATCCCTGGAGCGTGTGGCTCTGAGGGATTGGGATTTCTTTAAGTGTAGCATGTCCAACAGCTCTGGGTTTGACATGGCCTTGCATGTTAAGCAGAGATTGCCTCTGAGTAGACGATATGCCACAGAGTATAGCTGGAGTTTTTTAAGGCAGTCAGCGCAGGGCATCTGCTTTAGGCCTGTGATTCTTTTAGTGAGGTATTTCTGTGGCCTTTCCAGTTGTTGCAGATGTCTTGAGAGGTACATACCAAACGGGGCGTTGTATTCTATAATGGGTCTAATGATGAGGGATGAGTACAGTGGAACAATGACCTCCTTTTTTCTGGATGAAAAGCCCTTAGTGATGAGGTGTGCCACATAGAAGGATTTCCTGACTTTTGTGGCGATGTGGTTATCGAAGGTGAGACCACTGTCCACCTGTGTCCTTAAGTCTCTTATCACACTTTTGGTGTTTAGTGTACTGCCACCTATATGGTAATTCATGGATACATGTTTTTTCCCAAAGGGGATAACTATACATTTCTTGGCATTGAGCTTGAGCCCGTGGCTCTGGCACCAAGCATCTGATTCTGTAAGGCCCTTTTGTAGAGTATCCACATCATTTGGGGATTCAATAATGGCTCCCAGTTTGCAGTCATCTGCGAACTTTGTTAGCCAGAGTCCCTTAGTGTTGGCCTGTACTTCAGAAAAGTAGATGCCAAACAAGAGCGGTTCCAGGACTGAACCCTGAGGTACTTCACTTGTCTGGAGCTGGATTTGGAGTCAGCTACTTTTACAGTGTGGGTTCTATCAGTAAGCAAGTTAACAACCCATTGGGTGACGTAGGGATTAATGCCCAGCTTAGTAATTTTATCTATGATTCCATAGTGGGGGATGGTGTCAAAGGCCTTGGCAAGGTCTAGATAGGCTGTGTGGGACCACCTTACCCTTGTCCATGGCTCTGGAGACTGATTCGAAGAAGTCAATCAGATTTAGGAGACAAGATCAGCCCTTCACGAACCCAAACTGGGTGGAGTCCAGTGTTTGAAGGTTGCCAATGTCTTTGTTTATAAGTTCCATGATAATACGCTCCATGGCCTTACAGATAAGGCTTGTCAGACTGATGGGATGGTAGTTTCCGGGATCCAAGGTGGATCCCCCCTTGTGGAGTGGGATAACTGTAGCTCTGTGCCACTCAGTGAGCACGAAACCTGAGGTGAGGCTATGATTAAACATGACACTTAGGTGAGGTGCCAGTTCATATTGTAGTTCATGTAGTACACAGCCCGGGATGTCGTCTGGTCCCATGGATGCTGTATTCTTAGCTTTGGAGAGTGTGTTTTTTTTACCTGTGTGGCCGTTATTACCGGAATTTGGCAATCTTCTGGTATTGAGATGGGCCATTTAGGCGGTGAGAAGGGGGGGTGAAGTTGACACTGAATCAATCTGCCAGGATATTGGCAATATCCTTGGGATCAGTATATTTAATGCCATTCTGTTTTAGCTCAGAGCAGATCTAAGCATTGCCATTTAGATTCTTGACATAGTTATAGAATGCCTTGTGGCTGTCTTTGGAATGTTTGGCAATTTTATTTTCGTAACTAGCTTTGGAGGATTTTATGAGGGATCTCAGTTTCTTACTAAGGGAGTTTTTTGCATCCTGGGATTTTCCTCTTTTCTGCAACAGTTTCTTCCTTTTGTTGTAAAGTTTGTTTATGGCAGGGGACCACCAGATTGGCTTCCTTTTTTGGATGAGAGCATCTTGGTTCTGTTTGGGATGGCACGATTCATGCATGAGTGGATGTGCTCTACAGTGCCTTTGTGTAGGATTCAGCAGTTGAACTTTCAGTTCCCGTCTGCATGGGTGTCATGAAGTTTGTCACTTCTGACTTGAGTAGCATGAAGTTGGCTTTGGAGAAGTTTTTTATGGAGGTTTCCTTATTGGGGGGTGGGGATGGGATGTGGATGTTAAGGGTGATTAGCTTATGGTCAAACCTGACTAACGAGGTGGTGACCATAGGTGTAGAGCATCAATTTCCCATGTTGGTAATGACCAGGTCTAGGGTATTGGAGCCCCTGGTGGGACTATGGATTAGTTGAATTTATGAATTCCAAGAATCGTTGGGCAAAGGTGTTGGTGCATGAGTAGTTTTCCCAGTTAATGGCAGGGTAGTTAAAATCACCCAGTATTAGGGTGTTTGGTTCTATCTTAATATTTTCCAGTATGTTTAGAAAGGTGTAGTGAGAGTCTTGGGGTATGGTGGGGGATCTGTAGCAAGCTACAATTTGGATTGCAGTCTTACCTAGTGTTAGTTGCACTTGGAGAATTTCAGATGCATTGTGTTGAGCAACTAGCCTGGTGGTGTGAATATCCTTGGTGAATATTGACACTCCTCCACCTTTAGTGTTTCGGTCCTGGTTTGGTGGCCGAAAAGTGTGATAAGAGTTGTAGCCTGGTATTGCAGAGGTGCTCTCTGGAGCCTTGAACCAGGTCTCAGTTACTGCACAGATATCAATGTTCTCCATTTTTAGGAGTGCCTCGAGAGAGTGCATTTTGAGGTTTAGACTTCTAGCATTGAGTAACATTACCTTCAGATTTTGCATGCTTGTACTTGTTACGGTGGTGGTTTTGTCCTTTGAACTTTGCCTAAAAAAGGCACTGTAGGGGTGGCAAGAGCCTTAGCCAGTAGCCTGAATCCCCTTTGGATTCATTAGGCCAGTCATAGACTACAATGCCTCATTTGGCATGTACTTCACTAGACACCTGCAACAACTGAAGAGGTAGCAAAAGTACCTCACAAAGAGGATCCTAGGCCTTAAACACTTGTCCTATATAGACAGACTCAAAAATCTCCAACTGTTCTCTCTCTCATATCGCCTACTTAGAGGCAATCTCTGCTTGACTTACAAAGCCATGTCTGACCCAGCTCTGTTAGAAATGCTACAGCTAAAGAAATCCCAGTCCCTCCACACAACACGCTCCAGAGACCTCAACCTCATTACCGCAATCAATAGAACATGTTGGAGGGACAGGTTCATAACCCAGAGACTGCCCATGCTATGAAATACACTTCCCACACATGTCAAGCAGAGCACCTCACTGGCCATCTTCAGTAGAAATCTTGATGAGAGGATGGGAAATAGAAAATTCACCCCGGAAATCACTCCAGTGGCTCTAGTCGAAAGAGGCACTGGGAACTAAGGTCGGGTGGCACAATGCCAGGGTAATCCTATGGGCTAGGCTTGTAAAGACTCCAGGGCCATTGGCCTAGTACACACCTATGAACCTATTCTCCCAGAAAAAGCATGTTTCCAGTTACATCTCTCCTCCCCACACCCTCTTAACACCTGCCCACCCACCTGTGGAAAAATTCCCCAGAGTCTCCCTAGGATATAAAAATACCCAAGCAAACACCACCAAGCAAAGACCACAAATCCTCTACATCTTGTTGTACACTTGGGAGCTGCACACACATTCCCCCCACTGCTTCCCTGGCAATTGCCCATCCAGTCCCTCCTCCCAATCCCCTCCAACCTCCCCAGATTGACCCCCACTGTCATCATGCAACATTTTATGTGCTCCAGCATTCATCCTCTCCCTAATAGCAGCATATGCTCCAAACTCCACTAGTGCTGTCCCCCTCCTCGAATCACCCTATTTTTTTTTCTCTGACTATATTCTGACAGCAATCCCGGACAGGGAAGGCAATCCCCAGCCCGCATTTCAAATAAACCCTTGGATGCCTCCCATTCCACCCCCCAGTCTCCTTCTCCCAGAACATTGGTTCCCTGCCAGCCCTCTCCAGCAAACTGCAGCCTCCTCTGCCCACTGTCCACATACCCAGTTGCAGTCATCCCCATCAGCAGATTCCCCATATCCTCCAACCCTGTGCCAGCCCATCTCCCAGAACACTTTGACACCCCATAAGTACAACACTGTGTGTGGTCATTTTTATTCTTCCCAAGGATCTGCATCCAAAATCTCACTCCCCCTGCTGTGGGAGTCCCCCCTTTTGTCACCATCCCTTTCCACCCCGAACCATAGCACCCTGCACGTGCTACATACAGGAGCCCCAGCTCTGCATTTCTGAAGTACCCCTTCAAATCAAGCAATCCCAAGCAACCCTGTTCCACTGGAAGGACGAGCCCACCCCACCCGACTCTTGGCGCTCCCGCCGACAAACTCCCTTAACCAGTTGCCAAGCATTTCTTCTCTGGTTGACAAAAACATGCCTAACCTGCATACAAGACGAAGGGGACCAAAAACACCTTGACTGCCTGTATCCTGCTTACCCACATCCACAAACTAGAGCTTCCAGTTTCTGCATCATCCCCTGTCTAGTCTCCTGCCACATATCCCCAGGTGCCACAACAGAATTCCCCCAGTCCACACTTCCAAATGCTTCATTCTACCATGTCCCCACAAACTTGGGCACCGGTGAACCAATTTGTGTGTGGGCACACAGCTCACAGCCACTGCTTTTGTTTCATCTTCATTAGTGTCATATCCCAAAAAGACTTGAAACCATCTTGAAATGCTCCACAACACCAAAATGTCCTGCTCCTGTTCCATCAGGTATAAAATATCATCTGCAAATAAAGCCAGCTCATCCCGACCACCACACCAACCATGTCCCAAATCGTCCCCGCTGTTTGCTCCAAATACAACACAAACTCTGCCTTCCTTCAGATCAACACCATTCTATTAATGATGTCAAATGTTTGCCTCCCCTTCACAAAACCACACCAATCCACATCCACCAACTTTAGCACCAGCTCCTCCACTTTTCCAGCCACCACCAGACACCGACACTCCATAATCATGGTCCAGAATCAAAATGGACCCACATGAAGCTGAATCTGATGGGTCCCAACCATCCTTAGGCACCACAGCCACCACAGCCACCACCACCACCTTCCCCCATGGTGCCGGTGCCCCTCCAAATACTATTAAAAGCTTTCAGATCTCTGCCAGTCTTCTCCTTTCCAGCTGCCAAACCCCCACAGGAGCCCCATCCACTCCAGGGCACCTTCCTGCAGACTGGCCACACACAGTCATTTCCACCTTATTCCCTCCCATCCCAGCTGTCAACAACCAAGCCCCACATCCACCTCTAACCCCGGCACATTCAGCTTATCCACAAGCATACATATCCTAACAAAATCTCTGAAACATTTCTAGCACCTGTACAGGAACTCTGGTCATCCTCTCTGTCGTAGACTTTCCTAGCTTGGCGACAGTCTTCTCCACTCTCTGCCTCCCAAGTCACTGCCAAAAGTCCCTGCCCTCTGGAGTCATTATCAAAAAAACACAGCTGCTCAACAGCAGTCCACTATCCTCTGTCTAGTACTCTGAAATTGCTCCTTCCCTTGCTCTGTGAGATTCCTTCCACCTTGCAACACTCCACCCTTTGTCAGTCCCTCCAAATAATTCCCATCACTTCTCAACCATCTCTGTTTTATTTCCACCCTGTTTTTAAACTCTTGTCCCACTCCATGGTTATATTGTCTTCCCTAATAACTCTCTAACAATTTCCACTAGCCATTCCCCAAACTCCTCCCTTTTTAACAGATAGGTGGGAAAGTGCCAGTGTCTCATATGTAGTTCATGACCCTGCATTTTTATTTTGTTACTATTGGCACATGATCTGAAATAGCTGTATAGTTAAATGCACATTTTCCCATGAATTATAATTTCTGTCTAGCCTAGCCCAGTTTTTGTACCTTGGGGAGTAATATGTAATTTCACTTTGAACTCCTACTACTGAATTCACATTTTCCATGCCAAATATTTTCATACATTTCTTCAAAAATCTACCCTCTCTTGTTATATTTTCCCTTCTGGACCCCCTCACTGCTGAAAATCAAATTCTAGACTCCACCTAAAAGTAATCTTCCATGTTGAAACCTAATATCTCTCCCAGAATTTTAAGCTGCATTATATCAGTTTTAGGTGGAATATAAATACATGCCACTGTAGTCCTCCTCCCTTGCCAGTAGCCCCTTAGTACTACAAATTTACCATTATTATATTTTTTCCTCTTCTGTCACTATTGTATCTCCTCTTGCAATTAATACAAGTACTTCCCTTTGTCCCAGATATTCCACTGAATAATCATCCTGAAATCCTTTCTTTATCAAATTCACATTTGTCTCTTCATATGTGTTAATTGTAGCATATCTATTTGCACTCTGCAGTTTTAATATAATTCACTACTCTTTATTTTTGTATACATCTGTGAGACCATTCACATTTCAAGATAATATAGAAAGTGTCTTTATGTTAAGATGTTGTTATTCCCACCTGTTATATGTAACTGCTGTTTTTTAATGTCTAGTCTCAGCCTTTGTGTTGCATGCATACACTAACGTTTGTCAGGTTGATCTTTAATGCAGTTGTTTCTTGTCTTACCCTTGTGAACCTGTGTCATATCTTACAGAACTTTTTGTTGTAGTGGAAACAATCAAAGCACACACAGGCGCACACACTCCTGGAACACCCTAAAACCTATTAACTTGGTACTAACACACAAAACTATGTACATCTTAAAATATTGAAGTTTAAACTCCTAATAGGAAGAATTGTCCAAGACTGACAGCCACACTTTGACTTGGGTTAACCTATAAAGAAGGTTATCCACGGTAAGATGCATGGTACAACCTGCGCTTCCACTACCAAGTGATGTCTGCTTTTGTATAATATTTATTCCTCTTAGATTAGAAAAAAACACTTGAATGTCTTTAGAAAACATTATATCCTAGACATTGAAAGAAAGAAGCATTTTGTTTTTATTACCTCATATCAGATTGTCTCAATACTTACATGAAAAAAAGACATTTGCTTCTATTACAAGCACTCATTTATTTGCTAGAGGAAAACCTTGTATTATATTTAGTGTTCTTTATTTATTTGCTTCCCCTAAAAACTTACTAGATCAAACCAAGGGCCTTAATCCAGCCATTCCCCTGTGCAAGTGTAAGAAACAGCATATCAGTTTTTTCTTGTATCATACTGTTTTGTCAGACCTTTCCTTCTCTTTTTATATTGCAGTGCCTAGATTTCTTAAAATAGAACAAAGAGAAGGAAAGAAAGAAGGAAAAAACACAGGGTCTCCTGTTTGCTTTAGTATCCCTATTATAGTTGAAAATACCTGAGAAAGTTTTACTTTATACTGTGCAGGTTATGTCATGCATTATAAAAGTACTACTGTTCAAAACAAAATTTTGTTTTGCTTACAGTTAATTCTTAACTTCCTCTTCCCCCTCCTAAATGTTTTTCCAAACATTAATGACATGAAGTAGGACATATACTTTGGAGTCACCTACAAGTTTAACAAAGTTAAAAAAGTCCTGTATTTCTAGGTTTTCTTGCTCTGTCATGTTTCGCAAATATAATTAATGCTTTGTAATCCCACATTTATTTGTCAGTTTCTGAGTTGCTAGTTTTCTTCCTATTGATCTCCATCTCCCAAATACAGTCTTTGCTTCATTTCCAGTATACTCCTATTCTACTCAACTCTTATGCTTTCTTTTTTCTGTCTATCTCGCAAGCATTTTCTTTTGAAATGTTGGTAAAGGTTTTAGTGGCATAGTCACTCTGTGGGCTTTATTACCAGAAGAACAAGAACCAGAATCTCCTTTTGTTTCCCAGTTCACTTTTTGTTGTACAAACTTTTGTATTTCCTCCTTAGCATGTTCTGCATCAAAAAATGATTTTGACCCTCCAAGAGAAAATATTCTTAAAATAGACGGATACAGCAGGCTTGAATCTTACACCTACTTCTCGACATTATTACCACTGAGGCAATAGGAGGTACTGCCAGCACAGCTAGCTGGAATTTTGTAAATAATTATGTCATTTGTAAATATCAAACTGATTTATACAAGATGTCTGTGTTACAAATGTATTAGAACTGTATGTCATATGTATATCGAACTGTTTTGTACACACATTTGTGTTGAAAAGGTATTTGTAAAGTGCTTATGTTTGAAATGCATCCACAGTGTGCCCTACTGGAGAGAACAGAAATGTACATGCACTATTGTAACTGTTTAAATGTGTATGTTTTAAAAGAGGGAACTGGAATACAGGAGGTTAACCTCAGTCCAGCAAACCTTAAAATATATCTAAAATTAAATCACATTGTAGGCTAGGCCATAAAGATGCTATGTCACAGGTTTCAATGCAGTCAGAGAGACAATGTCTATACTAGGAAACTTTCTATGTTGTCTTTGGAGTGAATTAATTACCACTCTGGAAGTGAGGAGGTATGCAATTGTTGTATGACCTGCCACAGATCTGAGCAAAAGTCCTTGTGTGTGTATTTTTTACATGTAGGTGCTAAATCCTGCCATCTTCCAGCAATGAGGGTTTGCGTGGGAACTAGAAGTTAGATGACCAGAAGTGATGTCATTCTGCAAGCTATCCCAGAGGTAATATTTTAGATATTATTTTGAGAAGTCTCTTAGTGAGACTGAGCATTCTGTATTCTGTCTTGGGTCTGACAACAAGAAGGACCATTCACCACATCATCTGCCTTGCTCTATTAAGTATGTTATTACGGAATAGTATAATTCTCTTAGATTCAGTCAGGAATATAATGAAGCTTAGCTTAGATATTGTTTTTCTTTACTTGTCTGTGTCTGTCTTTCAAAGTTATTTTAAATATTTCCTGTTATTTTGAACTCTGATATTACTATGAATAGATATTTAGTATTTTTTTATTATTAAATATATTTAAACCTTTCATTGTGGCTGATCTTTGTAGAGATATTTAAGTTTTGAGAGTATTTGCTTATCTGTTTGGTGACACTATGTGGGCCACTCCTAATAGCCTTGCTCTTGGTCAAACTACCATTTGTATAAATATTAATTTTGCTCAGTAAAATTGGGCACCCTTTGTTTAGGGCCTTAAGTTAGATGGTGAGGGGTTCTGGTGGCAGTGGTAACTACCTTATAGTCTGGGCAGAAGGGGGCATAGCTAGTAAACCTGTGCCAACCTTTCCCAGGTGTGTGTGTAAATCATATCTCAGTGTGTGTGTGTCAGCTACTTGGGCAGGGACACAAAGCACTGGTTGGACAGAGAGTGTTGGAGGACTTAGCTTGGAACACTGGCTAAGGACTGTGCCAGTGGGGAGTCTTATTGGGGATCTGGAGAAAGAGAGAGGAACCAGCCTCGGACTGACCATGTTCCCTGTGTGCTCTTAAAGGAAATTGTGCTTGATTGTACTTGATGCAGAGAGCTGCATCTGGTAATACTGGGTGTGTACCTGTTATCCTCCCAGTGAACATTCCGCACAGGGGCCAGTGGTGAGGATTGAGGCTCCTTGATTACTTGTCCAGAGGTGGAGGGTCATCACAACTGGGATAAATTTACTCCTCTGCCTGGTGTACATTGAGCAATCATTTTCCACAAACACACTATTCTTTCCAACTTTTAATACTTTGCCATTTGCCACAGTTTTGTCAGGCTGTACAGCTTCTGCTGGTGGGTTCTCACCTTTACTAATACAGGTCTTGGCTGCTTTGTCATGGCCATGTTTGGAGAATAGACACTGTATGCCCTTTCAGTTTACAGTTCCTACTGTGGAATACAGGACCCACTTGCTTATTTGTGCTTTCATAAAATTAATACAGCCTGTTCCTTCTAGTTTTTTCTGGTACAGCAGAAAATCTCAGAAATCAATCGGAGAAGGTTAGAAAAGATTGGGATAAATATCCACAAGGAAACATATGTATGGTTTCTAAATATCAAAACAAATCTAGAAGATTTAGTATTTTTCTTGGAAGTGCTTGCTTAGCCATTTTTGTACCCCAAGCAGACCCCAAAGAATTTTTTCTGAGGTAGACAGCAAACATTGAAGGTGCGATGGGGAAGAAAGAGGTAACTGGGAACATATGTTCTGATGATATCAGTTTTTACTCTCTCCTCAACTGTTGGGTTTGGATCCAAACCTCAGATCCAACTCGGCTGTTACTAAAGCTCGTGGTAACTAAAAAGCTCTTGAGCTTCTCCCTTACCCATAATCCCCCAACCCTTAACATACCTCATATCTCGTTTGCCACTTTTCATGAAAAAATGTAGTCAGCCTTAGCTCTCGAGTTTCATCAGGCAAGTGTATTTTTTTCTCTTAAAATCTCTTTAATTTCTTAGATTTCTCTAGTGTACTTTATTCCCTTACCATCGTACAGTGTGTTATCTCTGTTATACCATTGTTGGTAGTTTTCTCCCCTTTTTACTTTTCGTACACTTTGATATAGATAATGTTCTTCGTGTTTCACTGTTGCAGTCATCACACTTTGGGAAAGGATCCTGCACTCTTTGGATGTGCACCGACAGCTCAAGTTCTACCTTGACAGGACTAAACATTTGAGAAAATCTCACCAGCTGTTAGTCAGCTTTGCTTCAGGGGCAGAGGGCAAGGACATTTCAAAGCAAACCATTTCCAAATGGATAGCACACTGCATCCATTTCAGCTACAAGCATCATGGAAAACCTACCCCACAGTGGATCAGACCACATTCCACTAGGGCTGCTTACACCTCTACATTTCTCAGGGGAGTCCCTACCAGGGACATTCTGGAAGCTGCAACCTGGAGTTCTGTACACACCTTCACCAAGCATTACCACTTACCTATTTTTTCTAAATCCAGAACTGGATTTGCTTACAAGGCCTGCTAGCCAGCCCTAACACTTCTTGACTGCCTCCACCCTTCCTCAGCTTTGGGAATCAACCTGTGTGTAATGACTGCAACAGTGAAACACGAAGAACATAGTACAGTTGTGTACACTTACCATAAATGTAGATTTTTGTGTGTGCTCACTGTTGCATTCCTGGTTTCCCTCCCTCCAGCCCCCTGGTTTTTTCTATCTTTTCTACCTCTCCTCTCTATGGCCATTTTTAATGGCAGTGGTATTTACTTTTTACTGTTGGTGTTCCCCACCATATACTACCTTCCTATTTGGGGGGCTCCTGACATTTGGGCAAGAAAAACTGATGTAATGGCGTTGGCTGCCTGTTTTATACCCCTGATGTCATGGAAGAGGCGACAGCATCTGATGCAGAAATCCTAAGACTCTGGTATTCGGGCCGACTGAGGGCTACCTGCAGGCAGATAGAATACCAGAGACTTAGTATTTCTGAGTCAGTTGCTATAGCTTCAGGAATGATGTCAGGTCGTCGGGGGTATAAAAACAGGCAGCCGACGCCATTACATCAGTCTTTCTTGCCGAGGAGCCCAAAGCAGAAGCAGTTCACACAACTGCCGGTCGGCCACTACCTGAGTTTTCGTTTCCGAATTGAATCATCCTTAAGTTTTCTAAAGCTAAGTACCCCATTGGGAATCCTTTTTTCTTGCTCTTACTGATGTCAGAAAAAGTTAACAATTGTCTCGCATGTGGAAAGCAAATACCACACCGAGATTTCCATTCTTACTGCATCACCTGTTTAGGCCCAGACCACGATGTACCTCGCTGTCGGTTTTGTGCTTTGTTCAGTGCTCGAACTATTCGTCATCTGGCCCTTATTGTCGCTAAATACTTTCACTCTCGATCTCCGTATTCCAAAATGGCTTCAGTAAGCCATCCAACTACCGATCTTCTTCGGAATCTGGTATGCTGCGAGACTCTTCTTTGACTATGGAACCTGCAGATGTCTCTACCTTGGATGGGTCTGGAGCCGCTGTGCAGGCTCCAGCTTCTGAGTAAGTTCTTCGTATTACCGATATTCGACCCAAACCGACTTCTTTCGCATCTTCAGTTCTTTCTAAAATTACCGAGTTTCTAAGGCCAAGAGTACGAGCTACGCCTAAAAAAACGACGACTCAAACTCAAGCATCTGCTTCCTTGCCACAACATCAAATGCTTAAAATGGCAGAAGACCTGATTATGCTGATTAGGGGAAGCCAGCCTTCGCCTGCTAAGAGAAAAAGAGACCTGTCCCCAGCAGCTTTAACAGACCAAGAATCTGACGACTCTGAGGTTTCTGAATCTGAAGACATGCCTTTATCTGCTTATGAGGATTCAGATGCAGAGGATTCCATTCCCTCTGCTTCCCCTCCAGAGGATTTTTCTTGTGGTGAAACTCTCCATACTTTGAGAACATTTCCACTGGGAATGCCAGGATTATCCTCAGTCCAAAAAGAGACTCAGAGAATTTTTAAATTTGCCACAAAATAGACCTTTAGCAATCCCTCCACTTCTGGATGTTGTGGATGATGTCTTTATAGAATCTAGTCTAACTCCTGATACTTTACCCCCTGCTTCAAGGAAACCAGACGGGTACTACAGAGTCTGTGACTTTCACAAATTTCTTTTCAGAAATCCTACTGCTGATCCAGAGGTCATTTCCCAGGGGCCTAAAGGTATAAAAGCAACTACAGCTAAGAATCTCACCCCTTCAGACAGGAATTCCCGAGCTTTAGACAGATGGGGTAAAAAAGTATACACCTGCAACTCTCGCCATTAGGGCATTGAATTGCCAGTTTCACATGCTGAAATACCAGCAACATGTTATGGAACTTATTAAGCAAAAAGTATCTACCTTTACAGAATGTGCAGAAAATAAAGAAATACAGGAGCTTATACATTCTGCAAGCCAAGTCAGCAAGCATATCTTGCAATGTGGCTTTGACGCCCTAGAAGCATCTTGCAGGGCAGCAGTCACTGGTTCTGCACTGAGAAGGCATGCTTGGCTTAAGGATCAGACCTTGCCAAACCATGTCAAATCAAAATTACTAGACGCTCCTTTGAACAAGGACAGTCTGTTTGGCACCAAAGCAGAAGAGGTTCTAAAAAAGATGGAAGAAAAAGCTAAGTCTATGCAGACAGTCAAAGATTTTTTGCAAGTGCAGCCTCCAAGATTCAGTAGGCATTGCCCCTGGAAACATTGGTCCTTTCCAGCCCCCTCAAGGCCATCTCAAACTAGTCCCAGGGGAAACAGACCCCCCCCCAGATTACAGTCTCAGGGTATGCAGAGATCTAAGTAATGGAGTGCCTCCACTTCTAAAACAGGGAGTGCTAAGCCACCCCCTTACAGAAAGAATTCGCAATGACTTCTCAACTCCACTCCTCACCTCTGCCCAACTACTCGTGCCCCTAGGAGGAAAACTAGCTCATCATGCAAAAAACTGGGCCTCCATCACGAAAGACCGATGGGTCCTCAACATTGTATCCCAGGGGTACAAATTTTACTTCCACTCACTGCCAATCCCAGGTTCAATCCCTGCTCTCCATAAGGCCAATTCAGCCTGTTCCTGCAGTACATATAGGTCAAGGGTTTTATTCCAGACTTTTCCTGGTACCCAGAAACGAGGGCACTTGGCACCTAATTGTAGATCTTTCCATTCTAAACACCTTCCTGGTGGTACCAAAATTCAAAATGCCCACCCTTCAGCAGCTTCTTCCTTTGCGGACCAAAGATGCCTGGTTAGCAACCCTAGACCTAAAAGAAGCCTATCTGCACATCCCTATCAGGAACTCATGCAGGAAATACCTACATTTCAGGGTAGGATCTATGCATTATCAGTTCTGTGCACTTCCCTGTGGCTTATCCACTGCTCCCAGAGTATTCACAAAATGCCTGGCTCCAGCCATTGCCTATTGCAGACAGAAAAAGATCCAAATTTACCCATGCTTGGATGATTGCCTAATTCAGGCAGACAGTCAGGAAAAGCTGTTGCAGCACCTGACATTTGTAAAGAACCTTCTAACCACCCTTGGGTATACTATCAACGAAAATAAATCAAAACTAGTCACCAGTCAAAAGATTGTATTCCTGGGAGCAAGCTTGGACACAGTATTCTATATGGCATTCCTTACTCCAGAAAAACAAGCCTATCTGACAGGCTACTTAACTCAAATGGCCACCAGAACCCAGCTATCCACAAGGAAAATCCTGCAGGCCCTAGGGTTCATGGCATTTTACAGTCTACTAATTCCATATGCCAGACTGCCTATGAGGAAACTTCAGTAGTACTTAAAAAGTATTTGGTGCCAACATTCTCAGAACCTGGAAACTGTAATACCTATCCTACCTTGTCTAAGGACAGAGTTTCTTTGGTGGGCAGCAGAAGCATACAACCACAACAAGGGACTTCCCTTTACATAACCCCACGCCGCCCAGACCCTAACCACAGACGCATCAGACTATGCCTGGGGGGGCACATCTGGATGACAAGTGCATTCAGGGCCACTGGAGCCCAAGACAAATTCATCTGCACATAGGTTCATAGGTAGGTACTAGGCTATTGGCCCTAGGCCCTATATAAGCCTAGCCAAACGGTACCCTGGCTTTCGCCACCCAAGAAAATTATTTTCCTGTGCCCTTGTTGAGGAGAGCCACAGAAGTGATCCCCGGGGTGAACTTCCTATCTCCCATCCAGTCATTCTTATAGAGTGCTAATGAGAAGCTTTGTTTGATATAGATAGGTAGTTTGTTCCAGAGTATGGGAAGTCTCTGGGACAGGAATCTATCCCTCTAGCATTTTCTGTTTATTGTGGTGACAAGGTTTAGTTCCCTAGAGCGTGTAGCTCAGAGGGATAGGGATTTCTTTAAATTGAATGTTGGGCAGAGATCGCCTCTGACTAGGCGATATGCGACGGAGTAAAGCTGGAGTTTTTGAGATGGCCTGCGTAGGGCATCTAGTTGAGGCCAGTAATCCTCTCTGTGAGGTATTTCTGTGGCCTTTCCAGTTGTTGTAGATGTCTTGTGAGGTACATACCAAAAGGGGCATTGTACTCTATAATGAGTCTAATGAGTAGAGGGGAACAATGACCTCTTTTTTTCCTGGATGAAAAACCTTTTGTGATGAGGTGTGCCACGTAGAAGGATTTCCAGACTACTGTGGCGATGTGATTATCAAAGGAGAGACTACTTGTCCACCTGTGTCCAAAGGTGTCATCACACTTTCGGTGTTAAGTAAACTACCACCTATGTGGTAGTTCATGGGTACAGAGTTTTTACCAAAAGGGATGACAGTGAATTTTTTGGCATTGAGCTTGAGGCCATGACTTTGACACCAGACATCTGTCTCAGTAAGGCCCTTTTGTAGGATGTCCACATAGTTAGGAGTTTTGATTATGGCTCCTAGTTTGCAGTCATCTGCGAACTTTGTTAGCCAAAGACCTTCTGTGTTAGCCTGTACTTCAGAGAAGTAGATACCAAACTGGAGAGGACCCAGGACTGAACCCTGTGGTACTCAACTTGTCACTAGTCTGAAGTTGGATTTAGAGTCTGCTACTTTCACAGTGTGGGTTCTGTCAGTGAGCCAGTTGGCAACCCATCTTGTGACATAGGGATTTATACCTAGTTTAGTGAGTTTTATCTATAATTCCAGAGTGGGGGATGGTGTTGAAAGCCTCGGCGAGATCTAGATAGGCTGTATGAACCACCTTACCCTCTTCTGCAGCTTTGGTGACCGCTTCAGAGAAGTCCATCAGGTTTAGGAGACATGATCTGCCTTTTACAAACCCAAACTGGGTGGGGTCCAGAGTTTGGAGATTACCAATTTCATTGTTTATAAGTTCCATGATGATGTGTTCCATAGCCTTGCAGACCAGACTCGTCAGGCTAATGGGGTGGTAGTTCCCGTGGTCCGTGGTGGTTCCCCCTTTGTGGAGTGGGATAACGATTGCTGTGCGCCATTCAGTGGGCACAAAGCCTTAGGTGAGGCTATGATTGAACATGGTACTTAGTTGGGGTGCCAGTTTGTTCTGTAGTTCGTGTAGAACGCAGTCTGGGATGTTGTCAGGTCCCATGGATGCTGTGTGCTTGGCTTTGGAAAGTGTTTTTTTTTTACCTGTGCAGCCATGATTACAGGAACTTTGCATTCTTCCCGTATAGAGATGGGCCCTTTAGGGGGTAAGAGAGGGGTAAAGTTAGCACTGAACCTGTCTGCTAGGATGTTGGCAGTATCAGTTGGTTCTGTATATTTAGTGTCATTGTGTTGTAACTCAGAGCAAATATGAGTGTTGCCATTGAGATTCTTGACATAGCTATAGAATGCTTTGTGGTTGTCTTTAGAATCAGTGGCAATTTTGTTTTCGTAGCTAGCTTTGGAGGATTTTATGAGGGGATCTCAGCTTCTTACTGAGGCTGACCAGGGAGTTCTTCCAATCATTAGATTTTACTCTTTTTTGCAACATTTTCTTTCTTCTGTTGTAGAGTTTGTTTATGGCAGGGGACCACCAGATTGGCTTCCTTTTTTGGAGGGATAACATCTTGGTTCTGTTAGGGATTGCATGATCCATGCACTCGTGTAAGTGCTTATAAAGTGCATTTTTATAGGATTCAGCACTCGTACCTATATTGTCCGTCAGCATGGGTGTCGTGAAGTTTGCCACTTCTATCTTAAGAAGCATGAAGTTGGCTTTGGAGAGAGTTTTTACGGTGGTTTCCCTAATGGGGGTGGGGGGTGGGGGCGGGATGTGGATGCCTAGGGTGATTATCTTGTGGTCGGATCTGACCAAGGAATTGACCTCTGGTGTGGAACACTGGTTGCCCATGTTGGTAATGACCAGGTCTAGGATATTGCTGCCCCTGGTGGGGGTGTGGATAGGTTAATCCAAGGCATTGGAATTTATGAATTCCAGAAAACGTTGAGCACAAGAGTTGGTACATGAGTAGTTTTCCCAGTTAATGGTGGGGTAGTTGAAATCGCCCATTATTAGGGTGTTAGGTTGTACTGTAATATTTTCCAGTGTGTCAAGAAATGAGGAGTTGGAATCCTGGGGCATGGTGGGGGATCTGTAGCAAGCTACAATTTGGATTGCGGTCTTGCCCAGAGTTAGTTGCACTTGGATAATCTTGGATGCATTATGCTGAGCAACTAGCCTGGAGGTGTGGATATCCTTAATATGGACATGCCTCTGCCTTTAGTGGTTCGGTCCAGGTTAGGTGGCCGAAAGGTGTGGTATGAATTATAACCTGGTATACACAGATCAACACAAAAAGAGATGCTAGCTGTTCATCACGCTCTGACAGCTTTCAGATCACTACTCTCACCAGGACCACTGCTAATAAAGACAGACACCACAGTTATGTGGTACATCAACAAGCAGGGGGAACCCGCTCTTACCCACTCTGCAGGCTAACCATGGCCCTGTGGAACATGGCCTTGAACATGCATATTCATCTGCAAGCTCAATTCCTGCCAGGCGAACAAAACTCCCTGGTAGACGACTTAAGTAGAAATCTCCTAGACCCACACGAGTGGCAATTAGACCCCAGCAGTCTTCTAACCCAGAAATGGGGACCCCAGAGGTGGACCTTTTTGCCTCACCCTACAATCACCAGCTCAGCAAATTCTGCACCAGGACAACTTCACAGCAGGGCCTGGAAAGTGGATGCCGTATCCTTCCAGTAGGTAAACCTCTCAATCTATGCATTTCCCCCTCTGCCACTTCTGACAAGAATATTACTCAAGATAAGACAGGACAGACCAAGGGCAATCTTGATTGCCCGGACTGGCCACACCAGTGCTGGTACCCACTACTGCATAGCCTGTCACCGGTGCCACTCTGACACCTACCCCAGATCCCAACCCGACTCACTCAGCAGGAGGGACAGATCTTGCATCCGCAACTGCAAACCCTGAATCTTGCAGCCTGGCTTATTCCTTGAATTCTCCCCCAATGAACAGCCTAAGCAAGCAGGTGCTGGATGTCATTCTTGAAGCCTGAAGACCCAGTACAAGGAAATACTATGCTGATAACCTCAGGACTAACCCCTCCTTTATGCCTAAAGAGGTGTTCAGTGTGGCTCTCAACCAGTCTATCCATTTACATACCTTCTTCCCTAATCCTTAAAATAAAGGGGAAAGGATCCTGCACTCCTTGGACGTGCACAGACAGCTCAGATTCTACCTTGATAGGACTAAGGCCTTCAGGAAATCTGGCCAGTTACTAGTCAGTTTTGCACCAGGGGCAGAGGGCAAAGCTATTGCTAAACAAACAATTTCCAAATGGATGGCACACTGTATCCATTTCTGCTACAAACACTATGGGAAACCCAACCCCTCAGGGGGGGACAGAACACATTCCGCTAGGGCAACTTCTACCTCTACAGCATTCCTCAGGGGAGTCCCTACCAGGAACATTCTGGAAGCTGCTACCTGGAGTTCTGTACACACCTTCACCAAGCATTACCACCTGCCTATCTTTTCCAAATCCAGGCGTGATTTGCAGCAGCAGTCCTGCAGGGTATACTAGCCAGCCTCAACTCTTCTTGACTTACCCCATCCTTTCTTCAGCTTTGGAATCAACCCAAGTGTGATGACTGCAACAGTGAAACACGAAGAACATAGTACAGTTGTGTACACTTACCATAAATGTAGATGTTCGAGTGTATTCACTGTTGCAGTCCTGGTTTCCCACCCTCCAGCCCCCTTGGCTCTCTCTTTCTCCTCTCTGTCTATTTCTCACCCATTACAGGACTATTGGTATTTACTTTTTACTGGTGGTGTTTTTCCCACCATAACTTAGCTTCCTATTTGGGGGGAATCCTGACATTTGGTGCAAGAAAAACTGATGTAATGGTGTCCGCTGCCTGTTTTTATACCCCTGACGACCTGATATCAGTCCTGAAGCGACAGCAATCGACACAGAAATACTAAGTCTCTTCAATATCTTCTAATATCATTGCTGGAGCCTTCCTGTGTCCTGACAGAGTGCTCTTCAAACTATCTGGAGATACACAGAGCTAAGTATATTTTTCTGGCACTTCAGAGTTGTGTACTGTTAATTGTTGCTTGACTAATTTTATATCATTGCTGGCTGACTTCAGAGTTGCGCACTGTTATTTTTGCTTCACTGTATAGTTTTTCAGATCTCTGCTGAAGGTGTTGGTTTTCCCCACCTCCCCCTATTTCTCTGTGTCTCAAGTTGGTATAATTGGTTTTACATCCTGTGTGTTACCTGACTATCTCAAGGATTACTTGCATAAAATTAGACCCTCTTAGTAGCATCCTGCATATCATTGCTGGAGCCTTCCTGTGTCCTGACAGAGTGCTGTTCAAACTATTTGGAGATATACAGAGATAAGTATATTTTTATGGCACTTCAGAGTTGTGTACTGTTAATTGTTGCTTGACTAATTTTATATCATTGCTGACTGACTACAGAGTTGTGCACTGATGTTCATCGTGCGTACAGCTGCAGTCATAACAGATGGGTTCTCCTACCGTCAGACGGTTCCTCGGTCGGCCGAATTCCAAAGTCTAGGTCCGGCGTCGGTTGTCGTCGCTTCTTCCCTGACGTCAGTGCGACAGGGGTATAAAAGAACCAGCCGACGCCATTTTCTTCCGTCTTTCTTGCCATGCGGTGCCCGAAGCAGAAGCAGTTCGCAAGTGCCGGTCGGCCAGCGCCTGAAATTACGAAAATTTTGCAACCGAAGTCTTCTTGAAAGCTAAGTACTACTTTGGGGAAACTTTTCTTGCCTCAGACCGATGTCAGACAAAGTTAATAATTGTATTTCATGTGGGAAGCAAATACCGCATAAGGATTTTCATTCCCTCTGCATTCCTTGCTTAGGCCCAGACCACGACGTCTCGGTCTGTCGTTTTTGTGCTACATTCAACAAACGCACCATTAAGCATCGGGCGGAGTTCACCCAGCACTATTTTGGCAAAAAATTTAACTATATTATGTCGTCGGATACTCCGACTCCAGTTTTGTCTAAAAACGCAAAGATAAGGACCGACACACGAGGTCCGTGGCCTCTACCGACACCACGCCAAAGCCGACTACAGGTGGTCCGGTTCTCAGCGAGGCACCTACGCAGCACCTGCCTACCGACGACACTTCATTGGCGGTGTCTTCTGTGCCCGAGGTTGCAGGCTCCACGGCCCACACCCCGACTACAGATACCGAAGCCACTCTTGGTGGTGAAACTCAAAATGTAGACAGGTCTGCCTCCTCTCAAGGTGTCTTCAGACCATCCTCTTCTTTTTCCATCAAGGCTTTCACTAAGTCTAAAGCAGCCATGCATTCTAAGAGGCCAGCTACACAGGGTCCTTCTCCAGGCCCCATGCCTAAAAAACAGATGCTTAAAATGGCTGAGGATTTAATTACTTTTATCAGGGGTTCTCACCCCCCCCCCCCAGACAAAAGGCCCAGAGTGGAGGAAGAATCCCCCTCCTCTGACCAGGCCTCCATTATTTCAGAGCACTCGGATGAACAGGAACATTCTTACTCCCCTTTTGAAGATTCTGATGCAGAGGAGTCCATTCCCTCTGCCCCGAGGATTACTCATTTGGGGAAACCTTGCATACCTTAAGGGAACACTTCCACTGGGAAGGCCAAGAGTATTCAGATTCCAAGAAAAGTCTTAGGGATTTTCTCTTGCTACCTCAGCACAGGCCTCTGGCTATACCTCCTGTCTTAGACATACTAGATGATGTGTATTCGGAGGCCTGCCTTAACCGATTCTTTACCTCCAGCCCCAGTCAAGCCTGACAGGTACTACCGGGTTCCTGACTCACACCAATTTCTATACAAAAGCCATGCGGCTGACCCAGAAACTATCTCACAGGGCCCCAAGGGAATTAAGGCCTCCACTGCTAAAAATCCATTACCTTCCGAGAGAGATTCCAGATCTTTAGAAAGGTGGGGAAAAAAGGTATACACCTCGGCCACCTTAACCATGAGGGCATTAAACTGCCAGTTCCATATGTTAAAGTACCAACAGTTTCTGTTATCACACTTGAGAAGCAAAATGTCACAACCTGAACAACCAGATTTGAAGGAGTTGCAGGATTTGATGCATAGTGCAGAACAAGTGGGTAAACATACTTTGCAATGTGGTTTTGATGCTCTAGAGGCCTCATGTAGAGCTGCTGTTACAGGATCAGTCATACGTAGACATGCCTGGCTCAAGGAGCAAACCTTACCAGATCATGTCAAAGCTAAATTACTAGATGCCCCTCTACAAAATGATGTATTATTTGGTGTTAAAGCTGAGGAGGTATTAAAGAAAATGGAAGAAAAAGCTAAATCAATGCAAACAGTGAAAGATTTTCTACAGGCACAGCCTCCACGTTTCAGTAGAAATTGGCCTTCCAAAAATTGGTCCTTTCCAGCCACGGACAGACCCCAAAGAGGTAGATACAGGCACCCAAGGGGCAAAGGGCAATCTCAGGGATCGTTTAGAGGCAGACAATGGCAAGCTCCTACACAAAGAGGTGGTGAGGAAAGTTCACAGCCATTCAGAAAGCAAGCCCAATGACTTTCCACTTTGCATGCCAAGCAATGCTCAAATGGCAGCACCCTTAGGCGGAAAACTGGCATTATTTTCGAAAAATTGGCATATTGTCACAAAAGACAAATGGATCCTGGACATTATAAACAGAGGCTACAGATTACATTTTCACACCCTTCCAAAAATGAGAGGCATGCCAAACCTGCCACACAATCAAAGGGCAGAGGCACAAAGACAAATTTCAGATCTCATGGACATGAAAGCTATTCAAGAGGTACTTACTCAAGAACAAGGTCAAGGTTTTTATTCCAGATTATTCCTGGTACCAAGGAAGGGAAAAGATTGGAGACCTATTTTGGACCTATCCATCCTAAACACATTTTTACTCGTACCAAAATTCAAGATGCTCACATTACAGCAGCTTCTTCCCATGCTGGGCAAGGAGTCTTGGCTGGTAACATTGGACCTCAAGGAGGCATACCTGCATGTCCCAGTCAGACAAAATTGCAGAAGATACCTCAGATTTCTTGCAGGTTCAACCCATTATCAATTCTCTGCATTGCCCTTTGGCTTATCTACTGCGCCCAGAATATTCACGAAATGCCTGGCATCAGTAATTGCCTATTGCAGACTTCAAGGGATACAAATATACCCATATTTGGACGAATGCCTGATCCAAGCAGACAGCAAGCACATACTTCTGAAACATCTGGCTTTTGTAATAATGTTGTTGAATTCTCTAGGATACACAGTCAACAAAAAGAAATCAAGGCTAATACCCTCTCAGAAAATAATTTTCCTGGGTGCCAACTTGGACACAAACACCCAGATGGCCTACCTCACGCCAGAGAAACAGGGGCAACTAACTCAATACTTCAGAAAACTAGCAAATTTCACCAGGCTGACTGCAAGGAAAATCCTGCAGGCTCTGGGATTCATGGCATCTTGCATCCTACTAATCCCATGTGCAAAGCTGCATATGAGGAAACTTCAGTGGTACCTGAAAAACCTATGGTCTCAACACAGCCACAGTTTGGAAGCAATAATACCACTAATTCCATGTCTTCAAAAGGAATTTCTGTGGTGGGCTCAAGCATGCCAAACAAACACAGGTCTCCCATTCTGCAAGCCTCAAGCAAATCAAGTCATCACAACAGACGCCTCGGACTACACCTGGGGAGCACACATGACAGATCGATGCATTCAGGGCAAATGGTCCCAAAAAGAAAAGCACCTTCACATCAATCAAAAGGAAATGCTAGCAGTAATAAAGGCTATTATAACTTTCAAAGACCTTCTGCATCCAGGTCAACTTTTGATAAGGACAGACAACACCACAGTAATGTGGTACATAAACAAACAGGGAGGAACCCATTCATACCCCCTATGCAGGCTGGCCATGTCACTTTGGAACATGGCTCTGGAATTACAAATCGAACTCCAAGCGCAGTACTTGCCAGGCAAGGAAAACACGCTGGCAGACAGCCTAAGCAGAAATATGACAGATCCACACGAATAGAAGTTGCATCCTCAAGTTTTTACAGAGATAATACAAGCATGGGGAAGGCCAGACATAGATCTCTTTGCCTCCCACAAAAATCACCAATTGACAAAATTGTGCTCAAGGACTTTTCATCCACAGGCCTGGAGAGTGGACGCTCTCTCTTTCAGTTGGACAACAATGACAGTTTATGCCTTTCCGCCTCTTCCTCTGCTGCCCAAAGTTCTATTAAAAACCAGAGCAGACAGACCAAAGATGATTCTCATTGCTCCAGACTGGCCAAGACAGCACTGGTACCCACTCCTGAGGAGCCTGATGCATTCCCCACCATGGACCCTACCTCTAATGCCTCTTCTTCTGACTCAGCACAGCTTCAAAACTCTTCACAGTCAGCTGAAAACACTCAATCTGGCCGCATGAAAGATTCCTTAACATCACAACAGACCCTACTCAACAAGGAGGTGCAGGATGTCATTTTGGAGGCCAGAAGGCCGTCTACTAGAAAAGCTTACTCCGCAAAATGGAAACGGTTTTGTGCCTGGAATGAGAAAAAGGGCCAGAATCCTGGAAAACTGAATTTACCTCAAATATTACAGTTTCTAGCTGAGCTGCTAAGCAGTGGACTTTCATTTTCCTCCATCAAAATCCATGCCTTCGCCATTTCTGCAGAATACAACACTGATCCACCTTTATTGTCTCACCCCCTCTTAAGACAGTCCCTCAGAGGGGCTAAGAATATAAAACCCTCAAGGAAACAACCAATACCTGCTTGGGACCTCAATTTCATTCTAGAAAAGCTGACCTTGCCTCCTTTTGAGCCAGCTGCCTCAATGGATTTGCAATATTTGTCCTGGAAAACAGCTTTCCTTCTGGCTGTCACCTCAGCTTGCAGGGTATCGGAACTACAAGCCCTCATGGCTGTGCAGCCTTTTATCATCTTCCATCAGGACAGAGTTTCCTTACGAACCAACCCATCCTTTATGCCAAAGGTGGTATCCAGGGTAGCTTTGAATCAGGCTATCCACTTACCTACCTTTTACCCTAATCCTCAAAACAAAGGGGAGAGACTACTACATTCCTTGGATATCCACAGACAGCTGCGTTATTATTTGGACAGAACAAAGCCTTTCAGAAAAACAGAACAGCTCTTTGTGTCCTATGCTATAGGAGCTCAAGGGAAGCCAATTTCCAAACAGACAATCTCAAAATGGATAGCCCACTGCATACGCTTTTGTTACTCTTTTCATGGTAAAACTGTACCTGCAGGCATCAGATCTCACTCCACAAGGGCCACAGCTACCTCTGCAGCTTTCCTCAGAGGAGTTCCTACCAAAGATATTTTGGAAGCAGCCACTTGGAGTTCTGTGCATACCTTCTCCAAGCACTACCACCTACCATTATACTCCAAAACTAGAGCAGGCTTTGCCACTGCAGTCTTGCAGGGCATCCTGGCTCCTCCTAGTTCCACCTAGTGCCTACCACCCCTTTCTTAGCTTTGGGATTCTACCCATCTGTTATGACTGCAGCTGTATGCATGATGAACATAGTACAGTTTTGTACCTACCATAAATGTAGATGTTCGAGTGCTAATGCAGCTGCAGTCCAGGTTTCCCTCCCTCCTTCCCCTCTTGGGACAGGCCTATTGGCTAACACCTCCTCATACAACCTGATTGGGGTATTCATTTATGGTGTATTTGCTTGCAACTACTGTATTTTGATTATATTGCATTGCTTTATTACATAAATTTCATGTATTGCCTTTCTTCTGGGGGCACCTGACATCTGGGGCAAGAAAAACTGAAGAAAATGGCGTCGGCTGGTTCTTTTATACCCCTGTCGCACTGATGTCAGGGAAGAAGCGACGACAACCGACGCCGGACCTAGACTTTGGAATTCGGCCGACCGAGGACCCGCCTGACGGCAGGAGAACCCATCTGTTATGACTACAGCTGTATTAGCACTCGAACATCTACATTTATGGTAGGTACAAAACTGTACTTTATTTTTGCTTCACTGTATAGTTTTTCAGATCTCTGCTGAAAGTGTTGGTTTTCCCCTACCCACCCTCCCTATTCCTGTCTATTTACATTTGGAGGCTTTTGCAGTTGCCCACCCCCACTGTAGATTTGATCTGGGGACACTCCCTCCAGTCCCATCTCTCTACCTCATTCTACCTAATAGAATCCTTCTGCACTTGTTTTTAGTCATTTTTTAATTTAATTGCATTTTTTGAACTGTTTGGTCTAACATTGCTACATACTTGTGTGCTAGCTTGCACTGCATTTGAATTGTTTTTACTGCTGTTTTAGCTACTTTTCTGTATATATAAAAAAAATCTAAACCTGTTTCCTACCTTTCCTGTAACTAGTGTAGTCCAGATTCAGATTTGCTGTATCTAGGACTGTATGTAAGCTTCTGAGCCCCCCAAGCTTTCTGTGTTGGAGAGAAGCCTTCTAGCTTATCAGTGGGAGTGGGTAAGCACTAGGTAACCTATCTACCACATGAGTGGTTCTGGCCCAGAAATTGTAGCTGTTAAGTTGTCTATCTCGCCTTCATTCTTGCTGGATGGGTTCGGAGCCGACCTCGGCTCCGACTCGGCCACTCTAAAGCTCGAGAGTTGGTTCCACCGGCTCGAGCTCCCCTTATATCCCACAATGCTAGGCGAGAATTACCTCAGATCTCGTTTGCCGCTTCAGCGATCGAGGTGTTGGTTTTCTACCGGCTTCTTGGTGAGTAACTTTGGATTAAAGTTAGTATACTTAAACCCCTTTAATTTTAATTTTAACACTTGTTTCCCTTAGTTTAGTGGAATCCCCCCCACTTTCTCTCTAAAATCCCATTTCTTCTCCACAAGAACTTATAAGTTCTTCCCTCGGGCCTTCAGGCCTTCTTCCTCCATCCCCTAGTGGTGTGTGTGTGTTTTTTTCTCATAATTTAAAACTTTGGTAGTTTGTTTTATTTTTTGAGTTTAAAATAGGATAGGTTGTAATCAGTGTGTTTGACTGGGTGTGTGTGATTACACTTTTCTAAAATGTCTAAAGACTCAAAGGTCTCAGGCTTCAAGAAGTGTGACTCGTGCTGTCAGAAAATGTCTCTGACATACGGTCACACTTCTTGTGTCTACTGCCTGGGGCCTTTGCACCTGCAGGACTCCTGTGCTGTATGCCACGGCTTCAGCCCCAGGGTACTGCAGGAAAGAAAAAACAAACTGATTCTGAGAGGTTTACTCAAGCCTGAGGGTTCCCTTACTGCCTCTTCGGGAAAGCCCTCCAAGGCTTCTAGGTCCTCGGCTCCAGCTACTGAGCCGAGACCTAAGGCTACGAAACCTCCGTCTACATCGGCTCCGGCTGGAGCCGATGAGTCTCAGTCTACAGTTTCTGTGGTTTCCTCGGCTCCGGCTGGAGCCGAGGTATAAAATTCCGTGTCGGCTCCGACCAGACCTTGAACCGACATCTAGGAAGAGGTCTAGGTCACCATCCCTTGGCTCCGTTCATTCGGCTCCAGCATCTCCTCTGCTGTCTGAACGGAGCCATAGATCTCACTCCTCTAGGTCATCGAGGCTGTCGGACCATGACCTTCAGAGGGTAGTGAGTCGACTTCTTAAGTCCGAGGCACTGGCCCAAATGCTTCAGAGCCCGACTCATCAGTCGATGCCTGCCCCTGTCCTCAATATGTTCCTCCTCCGACACCGTTGAGCTCGGGCAGGCGTTCGAACCGAGACTGTGGTAGGGTCGCACCCGATACAACTGTCTTCGGGTCCATCGTCTCCGATTTCTTCCTTAGAAGAATCTCGGCGGACTTCCATCGTTGGCTCCGAGGGGTGAGTGGCATCGGACCATTGTCCGACCCCGCTCTCCTCTCGGGGCTTCGGCGCTGGTGAGTTCGGCTCCGACATCGGCCTCGGAGCCATCACTGTCGGTGCCGAGGGAGGTTTTAGCTTTCGAGAGGGACCTCTGGCTCTGCCTGACAGGGGTGCGTTCGAGGTCATGCGGAGTGTGTTAGAACCTGGTTCTACCCCACAGTCGGCTCCGTCCCCCCCTCTTGGTGCCTCAGGTCAAGTCGACTCACTCCCTCATCCCGGACCGCAGAGAGCCAGCTCCTCAGGAATCCCCTGTGGGATCTCATCCTCTTCGAGGCCTCTCCTGATTTGGCAGAAGAGCCCCCTCGGAAGAGAAAGTGTAAGAGGAAACACATAGACTCACCTGAGTGCGTCACCTCTGACACAGATTTAGAGGATTCGAGGGTTCCCCGTTCCCCTTCTGAAGATGTCTCATTTGCAGACATTCTAGAAATCCTTAAGCAGAGGGGAATTGGCCAGCCCTCAACCCTTCGGAGGATGAATCTGTGTACCTTGAGGCGTTTGGCTCTCGCCCTTCCACCTCCTGGGTGTCTCCCCCCTTTGACCCCCTCATGCAGGTGGTAGCAAAAAAGGCATGGACGGCTCCTGATTCAGTGGACCCCACTCCCAGGAGACCCTCAAAATTCATTACAGCACCAGCAGATAAACAGTTTCTGACAAAAGGAGTTTCTGTGGATGCTATGGTGGTCGCTGCTGCCACTAAGAAGGAACTAGCTGATCCTTCAGTGCCTGTCCATCCACCTAACAAGGAATCTAGGTCCATGGACAGGTGGAAGCGGATGTTCTCAGCGACATTTGCAATGCGTTCGCTGAACTACCTATGCCATTTTACTCGTCTTCAAAGGGACTTGATCAAAGAAGCGAGTGACATGTTGAAGGATCCTATGGCTGCGGGTTTTCAAGACAAGATGAACACTCAGCTGGCTACCCTGAACTCCATAGCCAACTCCTCCATGCGCCTCCTCTCTTATGCGGCTGATGGAGCGAGCAGGGCCGCAGGGACAGGTGTGGCCTTACGTAGGCATGCCTGGATGCGGCTATGCAACTTTGCGGACCCCTTTAAAACGTCATTCACTAATTCCCATTCGATGGATCATCTCTTTTGGTCCTCAAGTGAAAGAAACCTTGACTAGGTGCGAGACAGATGGCAAGACTCTTTCTGCCGCCGGAGTCCGTTTTCTACTCCTTCTAGGCCTTACCCCAAAGGTCAGAAAAGTGGGAAAATGTGGTTCCATAAACAATCTCAAGGGTCTTCACCTGACGACAGAGTCGGTTCCCGCCAGAGGCAGAGGCGGGAACAACAATGGTAGATGTCGCCCTAGAGGCAGGGGGGGTCCGCAGAACCACGGCAATCGAGAAGCCTTCTCTGATAAGCCCTTTCAGCATCCCTGAGGTGTTGCCCGACTCCCCACCTTCGGAGGCAGTCGGGGGAAGATTGTCACTGTACCCAGAAGCCTGGCTATCCCTGACTCAAGACAAATGGGTACAGTCCATCATTTCCGAAGGCTATTCCATCCCCTTTGTTCGCATTCCAAACCAATCAAAAAAATCCCTTCCAGATGTTCCACCCGCTCAAAGGGATCTTGCAGCTTTGGAAATTTCAAAGCTGCTTGCAAAAAGAGCAATTCAGCCAGTTCCAGCAGACCAGCAAGGATCCGGAATCTACTCAAGGTTCTTTTTAGTTCCAAAGAAAACAGGGGACTGGGGACTGGAGACCAATTTTGGATCTCAGTATCTTGAACAAGTCAGTCAAGAAAACAAGATTTCGGATGGTCACGCTGCAGTCCATCCTTCCCCTATTGGGAAAAGGAAACTGGATGTGCTCTATAGACCTTCAGGATGCGTACTATCACATAAAAATGAACAGACGCTCCAGAAGATTCCTCCGCTTCAGGCTGGGAACCAGTCATTTTCAATTCAGGGCCCTGCCCTTTGGTCTCACCACTGCCCCCCGGGTGTTTACCAAATGCATGGCAGTGGTAGCTTCTCACCTGAGACGTCAAGGATTCCAGGTGTTTCCATATTTGGACGACTGGCTCCTCACAGCTCCCACCAAGCATCTTCTTCTATTGGCCAGGGACTACACCTTTCGCATTTGTCAAAATTTAGGCATTTCAATAAATTGTGAAAAGTCTGTTTTGTCGCCTTGTCGTGTTATTACCTTCATAGGCGCAATTCTAGACACAGTCAACATGTCTGTAGGCTAACAGATCAGAGAATAACAGACATACAAAAACTGGTCTCGCTCATCTTCAGCAGCAACAGAGTCAAAGCCAGGTTAGTTCTGAAAGTATTGGGGATTATGGCGGCTGCCATTCCTTTGCTTCCGTTAGCCAGATTCCATATGAGAATCCTTCAATGGATGCTCTTCACACAATGGTCATACCAGCAACTTCCGATGTCCCACACCATTATGATCACGCAAACATGCAGGAATCATCTTCTGTGGTGGATGTCTTCGCCTCAGCTCTTATTGGGAACACCCTTTGTTCCCCCCCCTCCGGTTGCTACACTGACAACGGACGCCTCCCTGAGCGGGTGGGGGGGGGGCATTATCAGGGCAGAACTGTCCAGGGCACATGGCAACCAGAAGAATGCCACTTGCACATAAATGTTCTAGAGATGAGAGCAGTGCTTTTAGCGTTGCAAGCCCTTCAAGACTCTCTTCCCTTGGGAACGATAGCAATCCAGACGGACAATATGTCCGTAGTGTGGTATATCAACAAACAAGGCGGAACCAGGTCCTACCCCCTGTGTCGAGAAGCACTCAGACTGTGGCAATGGGCGATTTCTTCTCAGCGGTTTCTGATAGCAATGCACATCCCCGGGAAGTCCAATCAAATCGCGGACAAGTTGAGCAGAGCTATCCTCATGCCTCACGAGTGGTCTCTGAAAGACTCTGTTGTGAGAGAAATTTTTCTCAAGTGGGGTCAGCCTTGCTGCGACCTTTTGCTACTCCCAAAACAGCAAGTGCAGAGATTATTTCACCCTATTTCCTTTACCAGGCCAGCCCAGCAGAGACGCTCTAGTCCAAGTTTGGCCCCGGGGACTTCTGTATGCATTCCCTCCTTCCCACTAATCTCTCAAGTGATACAGAAAGCTATCGCTCAGAAGGCCTCGTTGATCCTCATTGCTCCTTACTGGCCTCGACAGGTTTGGTTCCCCTTTCTGCATCATTTTCTGTTGGAGCGACCTTGGCATCTGGACCTAGTTCCAGATCTTTTGATCCATCAGTCGGGTCAGTTTCATCGCTCCCTTCCCTCTCTGAACCTCACTGCTTGGTTCCTCCAATTCCAACCTTAGCCAGGCTTCCTCAAATATCTCACTCTGTTCGAGATATTTTGATAGCTTCCCATAAATCTTCCACTAGAAAGATTTATTTGAGTAAGTGGAACGTTTAGCCTATTGGGCTCAAGGAAGGGACATAGATCCTTTCACTGCTTCCATCCAAATGGTCCTTGATTTTCTAGCTGAACTCTTCCATGCAGGTTCATCTCCTTCTACTCTTAAAGTTCAACTGGCAGCTATTTCTAATTTTCATGTGGGTATTTCAGAGTCTGCCATAATGTCCCACAAGCTTTGCAAAGCCTTTTTGAAAGGAGTTTTTCTACTCAGACCTCCTATAAGAAATCCTCCTCCTCCTTGGGACCTAAATTTAGTTCTTAGTTCTTTGATTCTCCCCCTTTCGAACCTGCAGCCTCCTGTTCTTTAAAATTGCTATCATGGAAGACTCTCTTTCTGGTAGCTATTACTTCAGCTAGAAGAGTTTCAGAACTTCATGCACTCAGCAGTCGACCTCCTTATCTGTTGTTCCATAAGGACAGGGTATCTTCTGAACCAACCCGTCTTTTTGCCTAAGATAGCCTCGACGTCTAACCTAAATCAAAGCATTGACCTCCTGTGTTTTTCCAGAATATTCCAATAGGTCTGAACAAAATTTCACTGGCTAGATGTTCATCGTCAGTTAAGGTACTATTTGGATAGAACCAAACAATTCAGAAAATCTGACCAGCTGTTTGTCTCCTATGCAGAAGGCAGAAAGGGACTTTCAGTTTCAAAGGTATCATTATCTAGATGGCTAACATCTCTGATTTCTCTTGTTTATGAAATTAGACACCAAAAGCTGCCTAACAAACCTAAAGCCCATTCCACCAGAGCTTTGGCTACTTCTGTAGCCTTCCAAGACAGACTGCCTATTGACACCATTTGTGCAGCGGCTACTTGGGCTACTCCTCACACTTTCATTTCTCATTATAAGTTGGATTTAGCTTCTAGGCATAGAGCTAACTTTGGTTCCACTGTTCTCAAGAGTCTGTTCCGGTCCCATCCAGCAAGAATGAAGGCGAGATAGACAACTTAACGTATAGAAGTTATGTTCTTACCATAACGTTCCATGTTAGTTGTCTTCTTCTCGCCTTCTTTCTTGCGTCCCACCCTCCTTTCCCCTGGCCTGGACAGACCTAGAGGAGTTTGATTGTGACCTCTCTTTCTATAGGTATATGCTCTGCTGTGCATATTTTCCTAGATCAGGCTTTAGGTCACCTTTCCTCTTCCCCTTGTTTATAGAGGTGGATTCTTTTTCCAGTTTTTCTGGTTATATTATTAGCTGGGCCTAGCTCACAAACGAGATCTGAGGTAATTCTCGCCTAGCATTGTGGGATATAAGGGGAGCCTCGAGCCGGTGGAACCAACTCTCGAGCTTTAGAGTGGCCGAGTCGGAGCCGAGGTCGGCTCCGAACCCATCCAGCAAGAAAGAAGGCGAGAAGAAGACAACTAACATGGAACGTTATGGTAAGAACATAACTTCTATTTATTGGCCGTTTGGGCAGTTTTTCCATCTCTCTCAACTTTCTGATTTAAAAGCCCGCATTTGCACTTGTTTCCCCCCTTTCCTGTAACTAGTTTAGTCCAGATACAGATTCTTAGATCTGAAGTAGGAACTTCATTTGTCAGCAACCTGTGGGATACGGATCCGATCTCGGATCCGAGCCGGCAACTTCTAACATAGCATAGATCTGAGCTCCTAGCTCCTCCCCCTTACCCATAATCCCCTGCCTGCCCTGACTGACCTCAGATCTAGTTTGCCGCTCTTCAAGCAACATCTAGGTTCAGAGCTCTTGGCATTTTGTGAGGAAAAAAGTTTTTTGTATTTTTCTTCTGAGTGACTGGTTGTGTGTGTGATAGGTTTATCCTTTCTTCCTTTATAGATATAACATATTTGTTTTAATTTTAGAATAATTCTCCCTCCCATTCTGGTCGTAGCGTGTGTGTGTGACTGAATTAGGGGCCTAGTGAGTGTGCTTTCACTACAGTATGTCGGAGGCCCCTAAGGCAATTTTTTCAAAATGCACCGAGTGTGGTCACAAGCTTTCACCGCACCGGCTGATGGCCACACTCGGTGCGTTAGGTGCCTTGGGGTTGAACACCTCTCTTCGGGTTAAGCGATTTGCGCGGCGTTCAACCCCAGGGCACTCAAGGATTGAAGGTCGAAGCTAGTTGTGGCGGGCCTTCTACCCCCAGACTCTGCTTTGGCCTCCGGTGCTTCAGTGCCCGCTACCCCCCCAGTAGCGGTCACCCCTGCCTCCCTTCCTCCGACCGGGACTCAACCTCCCGCTTCGGCTCCGGAGGATAGGGAGGCCAGGAAAGAAGCGCGGAGAAGCACCTTAAGTGGCGGGCCGAGGACTCTTCATCGGCCCCGCCCACCAAGAGGGCTTCCCCGTCCAAGTCTTCTCGATCTCCTCCTCCTCAGATCCGATCCCCTTGTTTCTCCCCGGGACCCGAGGAGGAGGTGATCCGGTCCCCGTCGAGGTCATCGAGGTGACACTCCAGGTCTGCCTCGGTGGCCTCGTTGAGGTCCACCTTTAGCATGTCTGATGCGGATATGGACCGGATGATGAGGAGATTCATCCAGGCCCAGATGCAGATGGGAGTGCTCTTGCCCCCCCCCCTCTGGGGGGGAGCTCGACCCCCTTTTTCGCTCCTATAGCTCCTTCTCCGACCCACATCCCGGGCTTGGAGCACTCGGAGCCGAGCCACGTTGGATCCGGGGGTAGGTCGGAGCCGACCGTACTGGGCACGTCGGCTCCGACTATTCCCTCAAGTCTGTCGGATCCGACCTCTTGGAGCCGTGGGCCGAGCTTCGGATCTGAGGGATTCGGTGTGCTTTCGGCTCCATCCCGGTCGGAGCACACTGGTCCTTCGGATCCGACGTTCTCGGCGCCGGGTCCGATCCCCGCTTCGGATCCGAGTGGGAGTCGGATCTCTGATCCGTCTGAGAGCGGCTCCCCCTCGGCTTTCGCTGCGGTGGAGAGGGCACTGTCGAGTGCTTCCAGGCCTCCGGTCCTGGCTTCGGCTCCCTCCTGCACTCCTTCTCCTCTGGTCCTGGCTCCCCTCACCCGGCCCTCCAGGCAGCCTGCCTCAGCGCCTTTAGGAGTTCCAGTGGAACAGATTACAGCCCGTGAGGAGTCCTCGGACAGCCCCCCCGAGGAGATTCCCCACAAGGCAAAGTGCAAAAGGAGGCACATAGACTCCTCTGAGAGTCTCACAGAAGAATACGGACTTGGATGAAGGGGAAGGCTCCCTGAGATCACCCCCTGAGGATGTCTCCTTTGGAGACATCATGGAAATGCTCAAAATCAGAGGTGGGTGGTCTGCCCCCAAGGCTTCCAATGACGAGTCCATATTCCTTGAGGCGTTCGAGGCAGGACCATCTACCTCTTGGGTGTCCCCTCCACCTGACCCCCTGGTGGATCTCATGTCCTCTAGGGCTTGGAAGGAACCGGACACCGTAGAGCCGATCCCCAAGCGCCCAGACAAACTTTTGAGCCCCCCTGCAGAGAGATCACATTGGAGCAGAGGTCCCCCTGTGGATGCCATGTTGGTGGCTGCAGCCACTAAGAAAGAGTTGGCTCAGGAGAGCCTCATGGTTCACCCTCCGAGCAAGGAGTCCCGCGCGATGGACCGTCTTGGGAAGCGGGCCTTCAGTTCAGCGACCTTCTCTATGAGGGCCTTGAACTATATGACACACGTTATTAGGATGCAGCGGAACCTAATTAAGGAGTACGCTGCTTCCCCCCCGGGGTCCATGTCGGAGGGAGACAAGGATTTGTACTCTTCCCGAATGGCCACCCTCCGCTCTATCTCTAATACCTCTATGCGGCTATTGTCTCATGCTACAGAGGGAGCCGCTAGAGCAGACGGAGTCGGGTTTGTCATGAGGAGACAGGCCTGGCTCCGTCACTGTGACTTCTCGGAACCCTTTAAGGCGTCATTCGTGAATGCCCCTTTTGATGTTTCTGCACTGTTCGGCAAAACCGTTCGCGACACTCTTGTCCAGAGCGAGAAAGACGGGAAGACCTCGTCTGCCATCGGAGTCCGCTTCTCTGCGCCTCAGAGGTCCTTTTCCAAGAACCAAAAGGGTCAGAAGATGTGGTTTCGAAAATCGCATCAATCTCAGTCTGCTCAGGACAACCAGTCCTCTCGTGGCAGAGGAGGACAGGGAGGACGCCGCCCCAGAGGCAGAGGGGGTCCTAGGAATTTTGGGTCCAGAGAACCTTTCTCTGAGAGGCCCACGCAGAACCCCTGAGGGGTTTCCCGACTGCTCCACTCTGGAGGCAGTCGGGGGTCGTTTTTCGAAGCACCTGGCAAAATGGGAGTCCATAACAACAGATCGCTGGGTGCTTCGCATTATATCCAGAGGTTACCTAATTCCCTTCATAGCCAACCCCAGAATCAGAAGCCTTCCCGACGTCCCACCCAGTCAAAGAGGCGCTGCAGAAATTCAGCAGCTTCTACAAAAGAGCCATCCAGCCCGTCCCCAGATCAAGTCGGATCAGGGTTTTACTCCAGGTTCTTTCTGGTGCCAAAAAAGACGGGGGACTTGAGGTCCATCCTCGACCTCTCTTTCCTAAACCTGGCGGTACCCAAACAAAAGTTCTGAATGGTCATGTTGCAATCCGTCCTCCCCTTATTGCGGGAGGACGACTGGATGTGCTCTATAGACCTCAAGGATGCGTACTAACACGTTCTAGTGGACAGGCGTTCCAGGAGGTTCCTCTCCTTCCGGCTGGGAGACAGTCACTTTCAATTCAGGGTCCTCCCCTTCGGTCTCACCTCAGCCCCCAGGGTGTTCACCAAGGTCCTAGCGATAGTAGCGGCCCACCTGAGACTCCAGGGAATTCAGGTCTTTCCATACCTGGACGACTGTCTCCTCACAGCCCCAACAAGGCATCTACTTTGCTCAGGCAGGGACTGTTTTCTCGGTCTGGCTCCACTACTAGGATTAACCATCAGCATGACCAAATCCTCTCTCATCCCTACACAGATGCTAGATTTTATAGGGGCAAGACTGGATTCCAGACAGATGCTTGCCTTCTTGACTCCAGATCAACTTCGGAACCTGATGTTACATGTGCAGGCCATTCTCCAACTGCAAACTCCTTCAGCGGAATTGATTCTGAGGGCCCTAGGATCTATGGCGGCTGTAATCCCTCTGCTGCCATTGGCCCGGTTGAACATGAGGGTTCTACAGTGGACCCTCCAGGTACAATGGTCCCTGTCTTGCAACCCTCTGTCTCACCCCGTTTCCTTAAGCAAGGTTTGCAGAAAATCGCTCCTGTGGTGGCTCCATTCTCCCAACCTCCACACGGGCCGTCCCTTTTCACTACCTCCACCAGTCGACACAGTGACCATGGACGCTTCTCGCCTGGGGTGGGGTGGGGGGGGCATTTTTCAGGCAGAACAGTCCAAGGCACTTGGAACGACGTAGAGACCTCTTTGCATATCAATTTCCTAGAGATGAGAGCAGTGCTTTTGACGTTGCAAGCACTACACAACTCTCTTCCAGTAGGGACAATTGCGGTACAGATAGACAACATGTCGGTAGTCTGGTACATCAACAAACAGGGGGGAACCAGGTCTTACCCTCTTTGCCGCGAGGCCATGAGAGTGTGGGAATGGGCGATTTCCACCAACCGCTTTCTCATAGCAATGCACATTCCGGGATGGTCCAACATTTTAGCGGACAGGCTCAGTCATACTATCCTGACTCCTTACGAGTGGTCTCTCAACCACCGAGTGGCAGAGCAAGTATTTGCCCGATGGGGGCGACCTTGTTGCGATCTTTTTGCCTCTCCTTCAAACACGAAATGCAACTTCGCTCTGATCCCCCCTCCGGGGAAGTCCCCGAGAGACTCTCTAGTTCATGCTTGGCCTCCCGGACTGCATTATGCTTACCCTCCTCTTCCCCTGATGTTGAAATTGTTACAGAAAGCCAGGCAGCTGGGGAGCAGAATGATCCTCATTGCCCCATTCTGGCCCTGTCAGACGTGGTTCCCTTACCTATGGTCTCACCTAGTGTATCCACCATGGATTCTGGATCCCATTCCGGATCTCATCTCTCATCCTCTCGGTCTTCCGACTCCGAACCTGGTCAACCTCAAGCTGACGGCTTGGTTGCTCCAGTTCCACTCCTCATAAGGACTCCCGGGATCTCATCACCGGTCAAAGCCATTCTTGTAGCAGCTCACAAGCCTTCCACCAGGAAGGTTTATCGGAGTAAGTGGAAACACTTCACCATTTGGGCAAAACACCGTCGTTTAGACCCTTTTACAGCCCCGATATCATCGATTCTAGATTTTCTAACCTCTCTCTTTCACCAGGGGGCTAGTTCTTCCACAGTCAAGGTACAGCTGGCAGCAATCTCATACTACCATGTGGGGCAAGAGTCTGGTCCTATTATCACTTCCAAACTGTGTAAGACCTTCCTTAAGGGTACCTTCCTCCTTAGGCCTCCAGTTAAAGAGGTGGTACCTCCATGGGATTTATCCTTAGTCTTGCAGGCCTTGACTGGTCCCCCATTTGAACCGGCTGCCACGGTTGATCTCAAATTTCTCTCTTGGAAGACAGCCTTTTTGGTAGCCATAACTTCAGCCAAAAGGGTATCGGAATTGCAAGCCCTTTGTGTCAAACCAGCATATTTGTTTTTTCACCCGGATAGGGTTTACCTCAGAATCAATCCGTCCTTTCTACCTAAGGTATCTTCAGAAGCGAACATCAATCAATCCATCAATCTCCCAGTGTTTTTCCCCAACTTTCATAACAAAGGACAGTACAAGCTTCATTCCTTGGACGTACACAGACAATTACGTTTTTATATCCACAGAACTGCTGGTCATAGGCAATCCGATCAGTTGTTTATCTCCTTTGCCAAAAGTAATTTCGGAAAATCAGTTTCTAAGGTTTTTCTCTCTAGATGGATCTCGAGCTGTATTCTGTTAGCATATCAGAGTTCGGGAAGGCCTGCACCTCAAGGAGTCCGTGCTCATTCTACTAGGGCCGTTGCCACTTCTGCGGCCTTTCAAGCTAGGGTTCCACTGGATGACATTTGTTCTGCAGCCACTTGGGCTTCATCTCACACCTTTATCAGCCATTATAAAATAGATGTTGTTTCCCGAGGTAGACCGTCCTTTGGCTCTGCGTTGCTCCGGAATATCCTTCCATGAAGGCCACCCAAGACTTAGGTAGCTGGGGACTCTGTCCCACAGGTTGCTGACAAATGAAGTTCCTACTTCAGATTAAGAAGTTATGTACTCACCATAACGTTCCATCTGAGTAGGTATCTTCATTTGTCTGCAACCATCCCCCCCTCCTTCCCCCTGACCGATTGGATCGCTCTTATGTTATTAGCATATGTTCCCATTGGGACACCTGTTATCTGTTGTGCTATGGGGCAAACTTGATCTGAGGTCAGTCAGGGCAGGCAGGGGATTATGGGTAAGGGGGAGGAGCTAGGAGCTCGGATCTATGCTATGTTAGAAGTTGCCGGCTCGGATCCGAGATCGGATCCGTATCCCACAGGTTGCAGACAAATGAAGATACCTACTCAGATGGAACGTTATGGTGAGTACATAACTTCTTATTTTAGCACTTGAATTTGCTTATTCGTGATCAGCACCTGTTCAGAACTTGTTGTAAGCACTAAATAACCTAATTACTTCAGCACTCAACCTTCCTCATTACCTAGAGGAAAACAGTTTTGGTACTTACTTTCCTCACTTGCTTAGAGAAAAACAGCTTTTGTACTTACTTTTCTCACTTATCTAGAGGAAAATAGTTTCTTATTCAGGCATGTCCAAGGGTCAGCTCCCAGTTTTCTCTCCTGTCTTTCTGATGAATCTGGGCATCTTGGGGCAATGTAGAAATTGCCTTGTACACAGACAACCCTCTCCTCCTACCACCCAACACTACAACCTTTGAGAGATGCATTTATCTAGCCAAACTGGAGGTAAAGCTCTCTCCAACCAAGACTGAACTTGACAGTCAAGAGGAGAAGTTAAACACTTGCACCACACCACACTCATCACATAGTCTCACTAAATCTACACCACCAAAATTCACACATAGAAACACAAAACATTTGTGAAGGCTCTCAATAATGATCTGCTCAAGCAACAGAGACCTCCAAAGCAGAAATGCAAGCAACCCCCACCCCCAACACAACCCAAATGACACATAGCCCGCCGACTCAATGTGTCACTCAACCACAGCAAATAAGGCAAAACAATGTACCCAACACACTAGTCATAGGTAAATCTATAGTCAGGCACATTGATGTCCCACTCACCAGGCTAAACAAGGGGAAGGTTACTGTCATCTGCATGTCGGGTGCCAGGATCTGCCACATAACCCATGCACTCAGGTCACTCCACAACAAGTGCAAATATGACTCTGTCATTGTCCATGTTGGTGTAAATGACCTGAGACGTACCTCCCTGGACTACATGAAAAGAGATATGGAAGAACTTTCCGATCTTGTAGCCCAGGCAGGTATGACCCTAGACCTGAGTAGCATTCTGCCATCAACAGTACAAGGACAAAATGACTGACTTCAACAATTCGCTAAGCTTCTGGTGTCATTCTAAAGGGATCCAGTATCTGTCTACCTGGGATGACATGGTCGACAGACCATGATGCTTTGCCAGAGATGGCCTGCACCTGTCACCCCTGGGATTCCGGATACTGGCTAAGGTTCTTGACGCCCCTATAGTGCCTTTTTTAGGCAAGGTTCAAATGACAAATCAAACGTAACAGGAACAGGCAAGCAAAAACTGAGGGTGTTGCTACTCAATGCTAGAAGTCTAAGTCTCAAAATGCACTTACTCGAGGCACTCCTTAGACTGGAGAACATCGATGTCTGTGCAGTGACTGAGACCTGGTTCAAGGCTCCAGAGAGCACCCCTGCACTACCAGGCTATACCTCATACCACACTTTTTGGCCATGTAACCTGGACCGGAACACCAGAGGCGGAGGTGTGTCCATATTCATTAAGGATATCCACACCTCCAGGCTAGTTGCTCAGCATAATGCAGCCAAGGTTATCCAAGTACAACTAACTCTGGGCAAAACTGCAATCCAAATTGTAGCTTGCTACAGATCGCCTACCATGCCCCAGGATTCCCACTCCTCTTTTTTGATGTACTGGAAAATTTTAGGGTTCAACCAAACACCCTAATAATGGGCAATTTCAACTACCCCACCATTAACTGGGAAAACTACTCCTGTACCAACTCCTTCGCTCAACGCTTTCTGGAATTCATAAACTCCAATGCCCTGAATCATCTTATCCACACCCCCACCAGGGTCAACAATATCCTAGATCTAGTCATTATCAACATGAGTGACCGGTGTTCCACACCTGAAGTCAACGCCTCATTGGTCCGATCCGATCTTAAGCTAATTACCCTAGATATCCACATCCTGCTCCCACACCCCATTAAGGAAACCACGGTAAAAAATTTTCTTCAAAGCCAACTTCATGCTTCTTAAGACAGAAGTGGTGAACTTCATGACACCCATGCTGATGGACAGTACAGTTACGACTACTGAATCCTACACAATTGCACTTTATAAGCACTTACACGAGTGCATGGATCGTGCTATCCCAAACAGAACCAAGACTCAATCCTCCAAAACAACAAAGCCAATCTGGTGATCTCATGCCATAAACAAACTGTACAACAGAGGGAAGAAACTGTTGCAAAAGAGAGTAAAATCCCATGAATGGAGGAGCTCCCTGGTTAGCCTCAGTAAGAAGCTGCAATCCCTGATAAAATCCTCCAAAGCTAGTTACGAAAACAAAATGGCCATTGATTTTAAAAACAGCCACAAAGCATTCTATAGCTATGTCAAGTATCTCAATGGCAACACTCAGATCTGCTCTGAGTTACAGCACAACGGCACTAAATATACAGACCCAACTGATATTGCCAACATCCTTGCAGATAGGTTCCGTGCTAACTTTACCCCCCTCTCACCCCCTAAAGAGCCCGTCTCTATACCGGAAGAATGCAAGGTTCCTGTAATCACAGCTGCACAGGTAAAAAACACACTCTCCAAAGCCAGGAATACAGCATCCATGGGACCAGACAACATCCCAGGCTGCATTCTACATGAACTACAGAAAGAACTGGCACCCCACCTAAGTACCATGTTCAATCATAGCCTCACCTCAGGCTTTGTGCCCACTGAATGGCACACAGCGACGGTTATCCTACCCCACAAGAGGGGAGCCACCATGGACCCCAGGAGCTACTGTCCCATTAGCCTGACGAGCCTGGTCTGCAAGGCCATGGAACGTATAGTCATTTAACTTCTAAACAAAGACATTGGTAATCTCCAAACTCTGGACCCCACCTAGTTCAGGTTTGTAAAAGCCAGATCATGTCTCCTAAACCTGATAGACTTCTTTGAAGCAATCACCAAAGCTGTAGACGAGGTTAAGGTGGTTCACACATCCTATCTAGATCTTGCCAAGGCTTTCGACACCATTCCCCACTTTGAATTATAGATAAACACACTAAACTAGGTATAAATCCCTATGTCACAAGATGGGTTGCCAGCTGGCTCACTGACAGAGAACCCACACTGTGAAAGTAGCAGAATCCAAATCCAACTTCAGACCAGTGACAAGTGGAGTACCACAGGGTTCAGTCCTGGGTCCTCTCCTGTTTGGTATCTACTACTCTGAAGTACAGGCTAACACAGAAGGTCTTTGGCTAACTAAGTTTGCAGATGACTGCAAACTAGGAGCCATAATCGAAACTCCTAATGATGTGGACACCCTACAAAAGGGCCTCACTGAGATAGATGCCTGGTGTCAAAGCCATGGCCTCAAGCTCAATGCCAAAAAGTGCATTGCCATCCCCTTTGGTAAAAACTCTGTACCCATGAACTACAACATAGGCATATACTTAACACCGAAAGTGTGATAAAAGACCTTGGGACACAGGTGGACAGTAGTCTCTCCTTTGATAATCACATCGCCACAGTAGTCAGGAAATCCTTCTACGTGGCACACCTTATCACAAAAGGTTTTTCATCCAGAAAATAAGAGGTCATTGTTCCCCTCTACTCATCACTCTTTAGACCCATTATAAGAGTACAACGCCCCTTTTGATATGTACCTCACAAGACATCTACAGCAACTGGAAAGGCCGTAGAAATACCTCACAAAGAGGATTACCGGTCTCAAACAGATGCCCTACGCAGACCGTCTCAAAAAACTCCAGCTTTACTCAGTTGCATATCTCCTACTCAGAGGTGATCTCTGCCTAACATACAAAGCTATGTCAAACCTAGAGCTGTTGGACATGCTCCAGAAGTCCCAGTCCCTCCGAGCTACACGCTCTAGGGACCTAAACCTTGTCACCACAATAAACAGAACATGCTGGAGGGATAGATTCCTGTCCCAGAGACTTCCCATACTCTGGAATAAACTACCTGTCTATATCAAACAAAGCTCCTTATTAGTACTCTTCAAGAAAAATCTTGATGATTGGATGGGAAATAGGAAATTCACCCCAGGGATCACTTCTGTGGCTCTGCTCAACAGTGGCACAGGAAAATAATTTTCTTGGGTGGCAAAAGCCAGGGTACCTTTTTGGCTGGGCTTGTATAGGCCCTAGGGCCAATAGCCTAGTACTTACCTATGAACCTATGGTATTTGGGCCAACTGAGGGCTACCTGCAGGCAGATAACCCAATTGTGATGACTGCAACAGTGAATACACTCGAACATCTACATTTATGGTAAGTGTACACAGCTGTACTTTCTTTTACCATCATTGGTATTCTTTCTGACTCTCTCTTTTCTTAACTTTTCTTCCTTTACATATATAAAACCTTCTTATCTTTTATTACTGTTTTTTGGCTGTCACTGGCATGGTTGAGTAGGGTCCTTCTGGCTTTAAAAAATATCTGAAATGTTGGCATAAATTGCCTCTTTCAGACACTGATACTCTTAGTTTATATTGTTTAGTCCTGCAGCACCTTCAGGAGGATTGCTCCATTTGTCGCAATTTCAATCCCAGGGCTCTTGTGGATAGAAAAAAAACAAGCTTATCCCAAAAAGTTTGTTGCCATCATCCTTTGGTGAAGCTATTGCTGTGGGCTTAATCCCCCAAGGTTAATGCTCGGAGTTCATATCTCAGTCTCAGAAGCCTTCCACTTCCTCGACTCTGACTTTGGAGCCTTCTAAAAAGAGATCAAAATTGGATCTGAGAAGATCTCAAAGCTCCTTTCCTTCGGATCTGAAGAAAAAGAAACTGATGGATCCTACATCCTTGGATCCAGCAAAGAAATTTACGGATCCAACTGTTTTGGGTCCCGCTTTTCTTCCAACAACTAGGTATTCTCCTTTTTTTGATCCTGTGCCTTCTAGGGTCCCTTCCCCTTTTATAGAAAGGCATAGATCAAAGTCACCTTCCTTTGCCTTGTCTCATTAGTCCAGAAATTTTACTGAGGAAGATGTGGACAGAATGATATGGAAGTTTCTCTCAGAACAGAGCCACATGGATGTTTTACCAGCATCTACCACCTCAGGTCAGGAGGTCTGTCCATCTGCCACACCACTGTTTCATATCCTTCTCAGATCCCTTTGTTTACTTCAGCATCTCTGGATCTGAGCCTTCTGGTTCTGTGTAGTTGGGATCCAAAGATAACCTTATCTTCAGATCCAAAGCTAACTCTGAGTTCTCTGGCCTCAACATCTTTGAATCCAGATGACTGTCAGAGCCAAACCTTCCTTGTCAGATCTGAGGCATTGGAGTCGACTCCAATGGTTTCAGAGCCATCTCTGTGCCTTGACACTTCAGCACTGGATAGCTCAGCTCTGACTTCCTCCTCAGGGAGATTGCTTTCGGGGTGGGAGGAGGCAGCGGTCCAAAAGTCTGCCGTCTCAGTGCCGAGGTCTTCCTTCTGTCTGCCGTGGTCTGCCTTCGAGGTAGTGAACAGGGTATTTTCTGCTCCAACACGAATGACAGAACCAACCCCCTCGGGTCTTCAATCTAGCTCTCAGATGATCCTGCACTTGGAGACTTATCATTCTATGCCACAGGTATAGCCTGTTCGAGACTCACAGGCCACTCAGCAGGGTTTCATAGTCTTTTCTGAGACTTCTCTGGAGCATCCCACTGAGAAAGCCTCTACGAAAAGAAAGTGCAAGAGGAGGCACTTGGACTCTCCACAAGAGTCAGTCACTGAGGATATTGACTTTGATGAGGTTGAAGGGTCCCCATGATCACCTCCAGAAAACATCTCATTTGGAGAATCCTTAAGATCCTTAAACAGAGAGGTGTTTAGACCCCCAGCAGTCCTTCACTGGAGGAGTCAGTATTTTTGTAGGCCTTTGGAGCTGACCTATCTACCTCCTGGGTCACTCTGCTTGCCGACAAGCTCATTGATTTGGTCTCTAGGCAGACATGAAGGAGTCTGACTCAGCTGAGACAGTACCTAAGAAGCCAGATAAGATTCTGACTCTACCTGTGGAGAGGGAATTTTGGAGAAGGGGTATCTGTGGATACCGTGATCTTGGTGGCTGCCACAAAGAAGGAACTTGCCGAACAATGTTCCTCTGTTCATCCTCTTAACAGGGAGTATAGGGGGATGGACAGGTTTGAGAAGCATGTCTATGCTTCAGCAACCTTCACTTTTAGGTCGCTGAACTATTTTGCATATTTCACTAGGTTGCACAGGGACTTAATGAAAGAACCTTCAGAATCCCTTTCAGGGGCCATTTATGCTGAGGCCCAATCGTCTGTGGCCTCTCAGTTGGCTACCCTACAATCCTTCTTGAATTCATCCATGAGGCTTATTTTGCTTGCAGCCGAAGGTGCCACAAAGGCAGTGGGTTCAGGCATATACATTAGGAGGCATGCCTGGATATGCTTATGTGATTTTGCGGAGCCTTTCAAGTCCTTGTTTATTAGTGCTCCCTTTGACAGCAGTTCATTGTTTGGCCGAAATGTGAAAGGACACAATTATCCAGGTATGAGAAGGATACAAAGACCCTCTCTGCAGCGGGCATACATTTTTTTGACCCCTCAAATTTCCTTTTTTAGGACTGGACTTCCATAGTGGCTGCACATTGAGTAACAGCTCAAGTCCAACTCTGTGTGAAAACAGAAATTTAGCAGAGAAAGCCAGTGGACCTGGATTTATGAATACATTTCAGTAACTGGCTAGTAAATGCACTGCCTGGATGTCAGGAAAAAAAGAAATACAGAGGACCTGAAGGCAAAACAGCTACAAAAGTTGACGAAAAAACACTGACCGGGAAAACTACTGTAGCTGCTCATCAAAAAGCAGTGCAAGCTCCAGACATGACTTCCAGTAACCTTGAAGAAATATGAAGCAACTGCACACAGACCTGACTAAAATAAATGAAACACTGATTGAGTATATAAACTCAAACAATAAAACGATGGAAAAAAATGTGCCTTTAATTGAAGGTCTTGATATGCATCCAATAACTATTTCAGGTATGCACCAATAATAACTAAAATAAAAACACAGGGTAATGAAATAAAAAATGAGACACTGGCACTTTCCCACCTATCTGTTGAAGAGAGGAATTTAAGGAATGGGTAGTGAAAATTATTCAAAAGCTATTAGAGAAGATAACATTTCTTCTGAAAATATACCTAGAGAGTGTGATAAAATTAAAGTGGAATTTAAAAATAGGGTGGAAATAAAAGAAAGGGAGATATGGTTAAGAAGTAACTAGAATTATTTAGAGGGACTGACAAATGTTGAAAGTATTACAAAATAGGAGGAATCTCACGGAACAAGAAGAGGAGCAACTGCAGAATGCTAAACAGAAAATAAGGGATTACCTCAAAAATATGCATGAGTTTAGAAAGATTGCTGTTAAGCAACTGTTTTTGATAGTAACTCTAGAGCACAAAAACCTTTAGCACAACAACTCGGGCAACAAATTAGAAAGGGCTGTCAGGAAAGCTTAGGGAGCCTTTAACAAGGAAGATAACAAGCGATCCTGTAGAAGTATTAGAAATATTTTGGAAATTCTGTGAAAGTCTGTATAAAGCAGAGAAATATGGAAATCAAGAAAAGGCACAAATGTAAATGTTTATGGAAGAATTAAGTATGCAAAGGTTAGAGGTAGATGAGGCTGAATTGTTAACTGGATAGGAGATGAGATAAAAATGATGATGTATAACCAACCTACAGGAATGTCCCCAGGAATAGATGATATTCCTGTGGAGGTTTGCAAGCTTGGAGGGAAGAAACTGAAAGATCTGGAAGGTTTTGTTTAACATTATTTTAAGAGGAAAAGTGCCACCATCCTGGAAGAAAGCGGTAGTAGCTGTAATACCTAAAGAGGGTAAAGATCCATCAGATACAGCATCATACAGTCTCACTTCAATACTAAATCATGGTTATCAAGTGCTTATGTCTATAATAGCTAAAGGAATGGCAGAAGTGATGCCAAAATTGAAAGGTATTGGTCAGTGTGGTTTTCTGGAGGGGAGGCAAACATTGACAACATTAACAGAACATTGATGATTCAGAGGGAAGCAGAATGTAAGAAAATGCCACTGTTGTTGGTGGGTCTTGATGCATAGAAATTATTTGACAGAGTAAGCTGGGACTTTATGAGCAGAGCAGTGGAAGCATTTGCATTCCCTGATAAAATTATAAGGTTGATTAGGAGGATATTTGAGGGATTGGAGGAGAAAATTAAAGTGAGTGGAGTCCTCTCTGCTAATCTGCTTGAGCAGACGAACCAGGCAGGGGTGTCCTCTCTCCCTTTTGTTGTTTGCATTGTATTTACAACCATTAGCAAAGAAAATAAGGGACACAGAAATTCAAGGATATATTTGGTATGATACTCAAGAAAAGCTGGCTCTATTTGCACATGTCATTATTTTATACATGATAAAACCAGAAAGAGGCATTGCAGTGTTGTGGAGCATACTGAAATAGTTTCAGACCTTTTCAGGACACAAAGTTAATGAAGCTAAAACAAAAGCAATAATGATAATTATATACCCACATATGAATTGGTTCAGCAATATCCATACTTACGGGGACATGATAAAAATGAAGTATTTAGGAGTATGGATTAAAAATGATACTGGGTGTGGTAGCTAAGCACATGTGGGAAGAGACTAAACAAAAGATAATACAAAAACTGAGAAGCAAAGATAGTAACAGAGATAAAACTGGAACTGGGATCTTTAGAAAATGGTAGGAGCAAATTACATAGGAAAAAAATGGGAGTTGTGTGATCTGTACATGGAGAGGAGGAACGAGGTTTAAAAGAAGGTAGGATTTGAATGAGCTGTGTAATGATTGACTGACAATGACTGGATGTATTAAACTTGATGTATAATGTTTGCAGCTACAGTTTTGTCGGCACAGCTTGCAATTTCTAATGCTTGCAACTGAGATTGTGTCACTATGGTTTACTTTAATTTATACAGATGTAGGGTTGCCTATGTCATACATGATAATTTAATAAAGATGTTTCTTGTTTAAAAAAAAAATCCTTTTCTAGAAATTAATGAAGTGGTCACAAAATAGAGTTCAGAAAGTCCCAGGGTCCTTTCCAGGACACATGTGGAGAAAGTTCCCATAGGGGCAGAGGGGGGAATGCTCATGGATGACGATGCCCCTGCAGCAAAGGAGGCCTGCAAAACCAGAGGTCCAGAGACTATTTCTCTGATAGACCCTAGAAGCAGTTCTGAAAGGAAGCCCGATTGTCCCCCTTTGGAGGCGATTGGGGATCAACTATCCCTTCACCAAAGAGCATGGCTAGATGTAAAAGATACATGGGTGCAGAGAATTATTTCCAGATGTTGTATAATTCCCTTTTCCCTTCCACCTCCAACTGTGCGCAAAATTCCCTATGTTCCACCCAGTCAGAAGAAAGAAACAGCACTAGAAATATGAAAGCAGCTAGAAAAAAAGCATCTTCCAAGAGGGTCATGCCAGACCAGATAGAAACTGGAACTTACTTAGGATTTTTTTTTGTGCCAAAGAAAACAATGGACTGGAGACCAATTTTGGATCTCAGCAACATGAACAACTCAGTTCGACATACAATGTTTTGGATGGTCATGGTTCAGTCCATTCTCCCCTTTCTAGGCAAGGACGACTGGATGTGCTCGATTAGATATTGTACTCTTTCTGTGTTGCAGTATTCTTGATGTGGGATTTCCTGCCCTCAGGTGACTCGTACATCGGCTCCTATACAAAAGCTTCAGCTTGGCTTTTGCAGTGTGCATGGGATGTCACACGTAGGGTCATAAACCATGTGATGTCTGCATGCACAATTCTCAGAACTTTTCAGCCGCAGACTACATTCGCATTGTATGATCGCCTCTTCACAGACATCGCATCTTAAAGATAAGTATCCTGTTAGGTTTCTAATTTTCTTATTTTTTGACAGTTGTTATTGCGTACGCTTGGTTGTTGTAGCCTTTAACTGATGTCAGGAAAAAAGGGAAAGTGCCAATGTGGCCGCCAGATGCCCCATAAAGACACCCATGACAGTGTGCTTTTTGTCTAGGCCAGGACCACAATTGCTCCTCCTGCGCAATTTGTCAATCGTTTATGCCTAAAACCCTGCGCAGCCATCTGGCTGCATTAAACCTCTACCTGGAGAAACCAGCGCCTTAAGCGGTTAACTCTTGGAATGGATCCTGCATCGGAGTTTGCAGCCGAACCTCTGTGCAAGAATGCAAGAAGGCCAAGTTTCCTAGTCCTTCCTCGCCTGCCGCTCTGCTTCCTGATGCACAGCCAACTGCCGATCTAGGGGTTGAGGCGCGCTCGGCGAATCCGTCGACTGCAGCGATGTCCCTTGAGGAAGCTTTTTGCAGCCGACGACCGACACGTCCTCGGAGCTTATCCAAACGTCGACTACCGTCGATGTTGAGGGGGAACCAGTTTCGGTGGTACCTCTGACCGGGATCCAGACTTCGGATGTGTTACTATCCAAACCCGATGCCAGGCCACTCTCTACTTCCTCCCCGGCCAAAAAGAAGCAGAAAACTAGACATACCTCCTTCTCTACAGAAGCCACACCAGACTGGCAGGCCTTCACCTCCTCTCTCATGCAGGCCTTTATGGCCCTCGGGCCTTCAGCCTCAGCCACCTCTACTCTGCCTCTTCTGAGCCCTAGGCCTGCTTCTGCCTCTTCCCTCCCACCCAGGACCCCTCAAGTGAGGGAAGAAGAGCATGATTCTTCCTTTTCATCCTCTGAAGAGCCTATTTCTTATGTTTCCAAGATTGCTTACCCCCAGGAATATTACTCTCCTGATGAGGAATCTGTGGAAGGGGATTCCCCTCCTGAGGATATTACATTTGGTGAAACCATCACCAAGATGAAGGATTACTTTAAATGGGATACGTCCCAAATGACTGACACCCAAAAAAGGTACTTTAAGCTGCTGCAAGTAGAATCACCCCCCCCCCCCCTTCGGCGGTCCCCCTGGATGTCCTTCAAGGATGCATCTGCAGTCATAACATACAGCCCTTCAGTCGGCCGGATTCCAAAGTCTGGGTCTGGCCTCTGCTGATGTCGCACTTTCCCCGACGTCATAGCTCCTGGGGTATAAAGGCATCAGCCGACGCCATTTTCTTCAGTCTTTCTTGCCGCGCGGTGCCCGAAGCAGAAGCTGTTCGCAAGTGCCGGTCGGTCAGATCCAGAGATTTCAGCTACCGAATACTTCGAAAAAAGCTAAGTACCCCTTTGGGGACTCTTTCTTGCCTCAGCCGATGTCAGACAAAGTAAATAATTGTTTAACTTGTGGGAAACAAATACCTCATAAGGATTTCCATTCTTACTGCCTTCCCTGCTTAGGCCCAAACCACGACGTATCAGCTTGTTTAGCCTGTGCCTCCTTCAACCGACGGACTCTTAGACGTCGGTCGGAGTTTGCAGAAGAATTTTTCGGATCCGCTTTTGCATATAAAATGCCGTCGGAGACTCCAACTACGCATTTGGCCAAAAAACGCAGGGAAAAGGAACGACACTCGCGGCCCACGTTTTCCGCTGAAACCACGGCTAGGCCTACCACGAGTGACTCGGTTTCGGCTGAAACCGAGCCCTCGGTTCTTCCTACTACAGAAACCTTACGTCCGACAACCGAGGCCAGCGAGGCCCCGGCTGAGTCGGCTTCAGAAATCCCTACTGAAGCTAGCGCTCAAGATTTGTCCGACACCATTCCATTGGACATTTCTACACCTGCACGTGGGGCAGCTAGGCCTCCAGCTTCTATGTCTATTAAGGCCTTCTCCAGGGCTAAAGCTGCCAAACTTTCAAAAGCTTTTCCTGCCAAATCTACTTCCCAGAGGCCTTCCTCAAGTTCTCAGATTCTCAGTCTTGCTGAGGACCTTATATCCTTGATTAGGGGTTCCCAACCTCACCCAGACAGGGCCTCCCAACCTCCACCAGACAAAAGGCCTAGGACTGAACCCTCTGAACCTGTCTCCTCTGATTACTCCACGGATGGATCTGATTTGTCAGACCATCAGGAAGGGGCCTATTCCCCTTACGAGGATTCAGATGCTGAAGATTCTATCCCTTCTGCCTCCCCTCCAGAACAATTTTCCTTTGGGGAGAAGCTTGCACTCCATGAGGGAACACTTTCAGTGGCAGGGTCAGGATTTTTCTGATTCTAGAAAAAGGCTAAGGACCTTTTTACATCTGCCTCAGCATAGGCCCTTAGCCATACCACCAGTGCTAACTGTAATTGATGATGTGTATAATGATGTTAGTTCTGCACCTGATTCTCTTCCTCTGGCCCCTGCAAAACCTGACAGATATTACAGGGTCCCGGATTCTCACTTCCACCTGTATAAAGCCCATGCTGCAGATCCAGAAACTATTTCACAGGGCCCAAAAGGTGTTGCAGCTGCCACTGCCAAAAATCCCCTACCCTCTGAAAGAGAGTCTAGAGCATTAGAGAGATGGGGTAAAAAGGTTTATACATCTGCTACTCTTTCTGCCAGGGCTTTAAACTGTCAATTCCATATGATACAGTACCAAGAATACTTGTTAGATCAGCTGAATAAGAAGCTTTCTTCTCCTGAAGCTTTAGACCGTAAATCCCTTCAGGATTTGGTACACAATTCTCAGCAGGTCAGTAATCATTTCTTAAAATGTGGCTATGATGCACTGGAGGCTTCATTTAGATCAGCTTTGACTGGGGCAGTAATTCGTAGGCATGCTTGGCTAAAAGAGCAATCCCTGCCAGACCATGTCAAAGCTAAGCTCCTAGATGCTCCAATGGAGAAACAAAGTTTGTTTGGCTCCCCTGCACAGGAGATTCTAAAGAAGGTGGAAGAAAAAGCAAAATCAGTGCAAACAGTAAAGGAATTTCTACAGGTCCAACCTCCGAGGTTCAGCAGAAACTGGCCTTCCAAGAATTGGTCCTTTCCAGACACCCCCAGAGTTCAGAGAGGCAGGAACAGACGCCCTCAAGGCAGAGGTCAATCAAAGGGTGCCTATAGGGGCCGTCAGTGGCAGCCTGCCAACCAGAGGAGTACTGCCACAGCTGCAACTACAACCACTAGCACAGGACAGACACAATGACTTGACTCTGATTCCGCCTACCAGGGAATAACTGGAAGCTCCCTTGGGCGGAAAGCTGGCTTTATTCTCAAAAAACTGGCATTGCATTACAAAGGACACATGGACATTGCAAACAATAGACAAAGGATACAGGTTTCACTTCCACACTTTCCCAAAAAGGAGCGGAATGCCAAACCTACCACCAAATCAGAAGCCAGAGGCTTTAAGACAAATCAAAAATTTACTTCAGATGAAAGCAATAGAAAGGGTACCATCTATGGAACAAGGCCAAGGATTTTACTCCAGACTATTCCTTGTACCAAGAAAAGAAAACCAATGGAGGCCTATTCTCGACTTGTCCGCACTGAACACATACCTCATTGTACCAAAATTCAAAATGCTGACCCTACAGCAACTTCTTCCCATGTTGGGCAAGGAGTCTTGGCTGGTGACTCTAGATCTCAAGGAGGCATACCTGCACGTCCCTATCAGACCAGATTGCAGAAGACACCTCAGATTTCTTGCAGGATCAGAGCATTATCAATTCTCAGCATTACCCTTTGGCTTATCTACTGCGCCCAGAGTATTCACGAAATGCCTGGCATCAGTAATTGCACATTGCAGACTTCAGGAAATTCAAATCTACCCATACCTGGACGACTGCCTAATACAAGCGGACAACAAGACAAAATTGATAAAGGATTTGGCCTATGTCATACACCTGCTACAGGCCTTGGGATACACAGTCAACATCCAAAAGTCAAGACTAGTGCCATCCCAAAGGATGACCTTTTTGGGTGCAGATCTGGACACAATAACTCAGATGGCTTTTCTCACAGAAGAAAAACAAAAACAACTTCCAGATTATTTCATGACTTTGACAAGACAAACTCAGCTTACTGCAAGGAAAGTCCTGCAGGCCCTGGGTTTCATGGCATCCTGCATAATCTTGATCCCACATGCCAGGCTGCATATGAGAAAATTACAATGGTACCTAAGGAATGTATGGTATCAACACAGACACAGTCTAGAAACCATGATACCAATCATTCCATGCCTTCAAAAGGAATTCCTGTGGTGGGCTCAGGCCTGCCAGTCCAACAGAGGGTTGCCTTTCAAGAAACCAAAACCAAGGCAGACCATCACCACGGACGCCTCAGACCTAGGATGGGGAGCACACATGGAGGACAAATGCATCCAAGCCTATGGTCTCAAGGACAGCTAAACTTGCACATAAACCAAAAGGAGATGCTGGCAGTGAAGCATGCAATCGAGGCATTCAAACCATTCCTCCAGCAAGGACATCTGCTAAGGACAGACAACACCACGGTCATGTGGTACATAAACAAACAGGGAGGCACGCATTCCTACCCTCTATGCCTGATGGGAATGGATCTGTGGAACCTAGGCCTGAATCTCAATATCCAGCTGCAGGCCATATTTGTACCAGGAAAAGAGAATTCATTAGCAGACAGCTTAAGCAGGACTACCACAGATGCTCACGAATGGATGCTGCATCCAGACATCTTCAAAATCATAACAAACAAATGGGGAATGCCAGAGATAGACCTGTTCGCCTCCCCTCTCAACCACCAACTGAAGAAATTCTGCTCAAGGACATACCACCCACAAGCCTGGAGGGTGGACTCTCTCTCTTTCAGCTGGAATGCCCTAATAGTGTATGCATTCCCACCTCTCCCATTGATGTACAAGGTTCTTCTGAAGATCAGGGAGGAACAGCCAAAGGTGATACTAATAGCTCCGGACTGGCCAAGACAACACTGGTATCCGCTACTGAAAAACATGTCTCAGGCGAACTCATGGCCTCTACCCCTATGGCCTCTTCTTCTAACGCAGAACAATTTCAAGACCCTGCATCCAAACTTGAAAACGCTGCAACTAACTGCCTGGAAAATTGCTTAAAACCAAACCAAACTGTCTTATCTCAGAGGGTCAAGGACATTATCCGGGAGGCTCGCAGACCCTCCACAAGGAAGGCATACTCAGCTAAATGGAAGAGATTCCTCATTTGGAGCACATCAAAGGGCACAGATGTTACAGTGGCAAACCTAGCACACATCCTAGAATACTTAGCAGAATTGTTCCACAATGGCCTGTCTTACTCTTCCATTAAGATTCATGCTTCAGCAATTTCAGCAGAATACAATATGGATCCTCCTTCTCTCACCCTCTACTCAGACAATTTCTGAGAGGGATCAAAAATGTTAAACCTCCAAGGAGACCCCCTCTACCTGCATGGGATCTCAATTTTGTGCTGGAAAAATTGACACTGCCTCCTTTTGAACCAGCAGCATCAGCAGACTTACAGTTTTTATCTTGGAAAACTGCTTTCCTACTGGCAATCACTTCAGCAAGAAGAGTATCCGAGCTACAGGCATTAATGGCAGTGCAGTTTTTCTTTATTTTTCACCAGGATAGAGTGTCTCTGAGAACCAATCCAACTTTCATGCCAAAGGTGGTATCCAGGGTATCCTTGAACCAAGCCATTCATTTGCCTACGCTCTTCCCTAACCCACAGAACAAAGGAGAGAAACTCTTGCACACCTTGGATATACACAGACAACTACGCTACTATCTAGACAGAACTAAAACCAGCAGAAAAACTGACCAACTTTTTGTAGCCTATGCAACTGGGGTGCAAGGAAAAGCAATTTCCAAGCAGACAATTTCAAAATGGATAGGAAATTGCATTCGCTTTTGCTACTCTTTTCATGGAAAGACAGCTCTTGAACATATCAGGCCTCATTCCACAAGGGCCACAGCCACCACTACAGCTTTCCTTCGAGGGGTGGCTACCCAAGGACATTTTAGAAGCTGCTACTTGGAGCTCCGTGCATACATTTGCCAAGCATTATAATCTACCTTTATACTCTGGATCCCGAGCAGGCTTTGCAACTGCAGTTTTACAGGGGATCTTAACTACACCATCCTTATCTTAGTACCTCCTCCCCCAGTTTGGCTATGGTATTCTACCCATATGTTATGACTGCAGATGCATCCTTGAAGGACATAGTACAGATGTCCTTCATGGATGCATCTGCAGTCATAACAAATGGGTTGTCCTGTCGTCAGGCAGCCCTTGATCGGCGGATTCCAAAGTCTGGGTCCGGCTTCGGCTGATGTCGCACTTCACCCGGCGTCATCTCTGCTGGTCTTGGTATAAAGGCATCAGCCGGCGCCATTTTCCTCAGTCTTTCTTGCCGCGTGGCCGAAGCAGAAGCTGTTCGCAAGTGCGGTCGGTCAGATCCAGAGATTACTACTACCGAATACTACTTGAAGACTTCTAAAAGCTAAGTACCCGTTGGGGACTCTTTCTTGCCTCAGCCGATGTCAGAAAAAGTCAATAACTGTTTAACTTGTGGGAAACAAATACCTCATAAAGATTTCCACTCTTACTGTTTGCCTTGCTTAGGTCCAGACCACGGCGTAGCAGCCTGTTCGGCCTGTGCTTCCTTCAACCGACGAGCGCTTAGGCGTCGGTCGGAGTTTGCTGAACAGTTTTCAGCTCAGATTTTGCGTACATTATGCCGTCGGATCCTCCGACTACCCAAATTGTTAAAAAGCAAGAAAAGACCGACACTCGCGGTCCGCGGTTTCGGCCGAAACCACGGTTAAGCAAGCCGCGAGTGTCTCGGTTTCCGGCGAAACCGCGCAAACTGGTCAATTTTCAGACGAATCCATGACAACTACTGAGGCTCCTGCTACCTTACCTGAATCAGCCTCAGAAATTTTACCTACAAATGTGGTTCCTAGTGATTTATCGGACACCATTCCTTTGGATGTCTCTACCCCAGCACGTGGTGCTGCTAGGCCTCCTGCAGCCATGTCTATTAAGGCCTTTGCCAGGGCTAAAGCAGCCAAATCTGCTAAATCAGTGCCTGTTAAACCCCCCTCTCACAGGCCCACTTCTAGTTCACAAATGCTTACTCTGGCAGAAGATTTAATATCCTTAATTAGGGATCCCAATCTCACCCAGACAGGGCCTCTCAGCCCCAGAAAAGAGACCTAGAACAGAGCCCCCCGAGCCTGTGTCCTCTGATGATTCTGCGGATGACTCAGACATTACAGACCAGCCAGAGGCTCCTTTTTCCAATTATGAAGATTCCGATGCTGAAGAATCCATTCCAGCTGCCTCTCCACCAGAGGAATTCTCCTTTGGGGAAACCTTACATGCCATGAGAGAACAATTCCAATGGCAGGGACAAGATTTCTCTGATTCAAGAAAAAGGCTTAGGACTTTTCTGCACTTACCACAACACAGGCCCTTAGCTATACCTCCTGTTCTGCCTGTTGTGGACGATGCATTTAATGTCTGCACTGCACCTGATTCTTTACCTCCAGCCCCTGCCAAACCAGATAGATTTTACAGGGTACCAGACACTCATCACCACCTATACAAGGCCCCACTTGCAGACCCCAAAACTATATCCCAGGGGCCTAAGGCAGTAGCCTCGACCACAGCAAAAAACCCTATTCCCTCTGAAAGGGAATCCAGGTCCTTAGAGAGATGGGGTAAAAAAGTCTACACCTCTGCTACACTCTCAGCTAGAGCTTTAAACTGTCAGTTTCACATGATCCAATACCAAGAGTTTATGCTTGATCAGTTAATTAAAAAACTGTCCTCTGATGAATCTTTAGATAAGAAAAATGTATTAGAAATGGTAAATAACATCCAACAGGTTAGTAACCATTCCTTAAAATGTGGCTATGATGCACTGGAGGCTTCATTTAGATCAGCCATGACTGGCACAGTGATAAGAAGGCATGCATGGTTGAAAGAACAGGTCTTACCGGATCATGTTAAAGCAAAACTATTAGATGCTCCTATGGATAAGGCCAGTCTATTTGGGGAACCTGCACAGCAGGTGATGAAGAAAATGGAAGAAAAGGCAAAATCTGTACAAACAGTTAAGGATTTCTTAGAGGTTCAGCCCCCAAGGTTTAGCAGGAACTGGCCTGCCAAAAATTGGTCCTTTCCTGACTCCACAAGATCCCAAAGGGGCAGGAATAGACGCTCTAGGGGCAGAAATCAATCCAGAGGAGGTGCCTACAGAGGACGACAGTGGCAAGGCAATAACCGAGGCACAGACACAACCACTGCCACTGCAACAGGACAGTCACAGTGACTTGGCTCTGACCCCGCCTACCAGGGAGCAAATAGCAGCACCATTAGGTGGAAAGTTAGCCTTATTCTCGAAAAATTGGCACTACATCACAAAAGACAAGTGGATTTTGCAAACCATAGACCAAGGCTACCGTTTCCACTTCCACACTTTACCAGTAAAAAGAGGAATGCCAAACCTGCCTCCAAATCAAAAAATAGAAGCTCTGCAGCAGATAGCGGAATTATCAAAGATGAGAGCTGTGGAAAGAGTTCCAATAACAGAACAGGGCAAAGGATTCTACTCCAGACTCTTCCTAGTGCCAAGAAAAGAAAAACTGGAGACCTATTCTCGACCTGTCCATCTTAAACACATACATCATTGTCCCAAAATTCAAAATGCTGACCCTACAGCAACTTCTTCCCATGTTGGGCAAGGAGTGTTGGCTGGTAACTCTAGATCTCAAGGAGGCATACCTGCACGTCCCCATTCGACCAAATTGCAGAAGATACCTCAGATTTCTTGCAGGATCAGAGCACTATCAATTCTCAGCATTGCCCTTTGGCTTATCTGCGGCGCCCAGAGTATTCACAAAATGCCTGGCATCAGTAATCGCTCACTGCAGAGTACAGGGAATCCAAATTTACCCATACCTGGACGACTGCCTGTTACAAGCGGACAACAAAAGCAAGCTGACAACAGACTTACAAAGGGTCATTTACTTGCTACAAGCCCTGGGATACACAGTCAATTTACAAAAGTCAAGGCTGATACCATCCCAAACAAGAACTTTCTTGGGCGCGGAATTGGACACAGTAAAACAAATGGCATTCCTAACTGCAGAAAAACAAAAAGAGCTCCCTCTTTACTTCTTGGCATTAACAAAGCAGAACAAACTAACAGCAAGAAAAGTTCTGCAGGCTTTGGGCTTCATGGCATCATGCATAATCTTGGTCCCACATGCCAGACTGCATATGAGAAAGTTACAGTGATACCTAAAGAATTTATGGTCTCAACACAGGCACAGCTTAGAAACAGAAATACCACTAATCCCATGCCTAAAACAGGAGTTCCTATGGTGGGCTCAAGCATGCCAGGCAAACCCAGGCTTACCCTTCCACAACTTTCGAGCAAGCCAAACCATCACAACGGATGCCTCAGACCTAGGATGGGGGGCGCACATGCTGGACAAATGCGTACAAGGACTGTGGACTCAGGACCAGCTGCACCTGCACATAAACCAAAAAGAAATGCTGGCAGTAAAACTGGCAATCCAAAATTCAGACCATTCCTCAAAGAAGGCCATTTGATGATAAGGACAGACAACACCACAGTCATGTGGTACATCAACAAACAGGGAGGCACTCATTCATACCCCTATGCAGAATGACTTTGGACCTTTGGAATCTGGCTGTCAGCTAGAACATCCAGTTAGAGGCAATATTTGTTCGGAAAAGAGAACACACTAGCAGACATTTTAAGCAGAACCACCTCGGATGCTCACGAATGGATGCTACACCGAACATCTTCAAGGCCATCACAAAGAAATGGGGAATGCCACAAATAGATCTATTCGCTTCCCACTCAATCACCAGCTCAAAAAATTCTGCACAAGGACATTCCACCCACTTGCATGGAAGGTGGACTCTCTATCCTTCAGCTGGAAAGGCCTGACAGCATATGCATTTCCACCTCTTCCCTTGATGCACAAGGTACTACTGAAAATCAAAGAGGAACGTCCAAGGATAATTCTGATAGCTCCGAACTGGCCAAGACAACACTGGTACCCATTGCTGAGGAGCATGTCTCGGGAGAAAATGTGGCCAATACCACTGATGCCTCTGATGTTAACCCAGAACAACTACAACATCATACATCCCAACCTAAAACCTTGCAACTGACTGCCTGGAACATCACATAGCAGCAACTAACCCAGACCTTTCCCAAAGGGTTAAAGACATTATCCTTGAAGCCCGCAGACCTTCAACAAGAAGGAACTATGCAGGAAAATGGAAAAGGTTAGTCATTTGGAGTACTGAAAGAGGAAAAGATGTGTCGAACATAGATATTGCTAACATTCTGGAGTACTTGGCAGAGCTTCTACATACAGGCCTGTCCTATTCCTCCATCAAGATACATGCATCAGCTATTTCAGCAGAATACAGCTTTGATCCTCCTGTCTTTTCACATCCTCTACTCAGGCAGTTCCTCAGAGGGATTAAGAATGTAAAACCTCCTAGGAAACCACCATTACCAGCATGGGACTTGAACTTTGTACTAGAAAAGTTGACACTCCCTCCGTTTGAACCAGCAGCAACAGCAGATCTACAACACCTGTCATGGAAAACTGATTTCCTACTGGCTATTACTTCAGCAAGGAGGGTTTCGGAACTACAGGCCTTAATGGCAGTGCAACCCTTCCTAATCTTCCATCAAGATAGGGTGTCCATGAGAACTAATCCTACATTCATGCCTAAGGTGGTATCCAGAGTGTCTTTAAACCAGGCAATCCACCTACCTACCTTCTTTCCCAATCCACAAAACAGAGGTGAAAGAATGCTGCATACCTTGGATGTACATAGACAGTTACGCTACTGCCTGGACAGAACCAAAAGTAACAGAAAAACTGACCAGCTTTTTGTAGCCTATGCAGCAGGAAGGGAAGGAAAAGCAATTTCCAAACAGACAATCTCCAAATGGATAGGAAACTGCATAAGATTTTGTTACTCCTACCATGGAAAACCAATTCCACAGAACATAAGACCTCATTCTACAAGGGCTACAGCCACTACCACAACTTTCTTACGAGGAGTGGCAACCAAGGACATTATTGAGGCGGCTACTTGGACCTCCGTGCATACATTTGCCAAGCATTATAATCTACCTCTATACTCTAGATCCCGAGCAGGGTTTGCCACTGCTGTACTGCAAGGGATCCTAACTACACCATAATTTTTATTCCTCCTCCCCTAGTTTGGCTATGGTATTCTACCCATTTGTTATGACTGTAGATGCATCCATGAAGGACATAGTACAGTTTTGTACCTACCATAAATGTAGATGTCCGAACTGGATAGCATCTGCAGTCAGGATTACCCTCCCTCCTTCACCTCTGTGGTATTCCTAGGGTATTTACCGCCTAATAGCTAGCTGGGGAGTCTCTTATGGTGTATTTGTTTGTATATATGTACATACATGCTTATTTTTTGTGTTTGCCTTCTACTATTTTGGAAACATTGGCATTTATCCAAAATTTAGCTTTCCAAGAGGGCAATTGGCATCTGGGGCAAGAAACACTGAGGAAAATGGCATCGGCTGATGCCTTTATACCCGAAGACCAGCAGAGATGACGTCGGGTGAAGTGCGACATCAGCCGAAGCCGGATCCAGACTTTGGAATCCGGCCGACCGAAGGGCTGCCTGACGACAGGACAACCCATTTGTTATGACTGCAGATGCTATCCAGTTCGGACATCTACATTTATGGTAGGTACAAAACTGTACTTTTTGTACCTACCATAAATGTAGATGTCCGATAGGTATGCATCTGCAGTCAGGATTACCCTCCCTCCTTCCCCTCTGTGGTATTCCTAGGGTGCTTACCCCTCTTTCAGCTAGCTGGGGGAAACTGTTATGGTGTATTTGTTTTTGTTTGTTTGTATATATGTATATATATTTTTTGCTTTTTTCGGACTTTCCTTAAGAAGTCCCAGCACAGGCCCTTAGCTATTACTCCTGTACTTGATGTTTTGGATGATTTATATTCTGACTCTAGTGTTACCCCTGACTCTCTTCCTCCTGCTCCAGCCAAGCCAGACAGGTATTACAGGGTTCCAGAAACCCATTCCCATTTATTCAGGGCCCATACTGCTGATTTGGAAACTATTTCACAGGGGCCTAAAGGAGTTTCAGCTTCCACCTCTAAAAATCCGTTGCCCTCCAACAAGGAAGCTAGGTCATTAGAGAGATGGGGCAAAAAGGTTTACACATCCACTACTTTATCTATGAGAGCTTTGAATTGCCTTTTTCATATGTTACAATATCAGGATTTTCTGTTAGAAGATTTACAAAAAACTTTGGCCACTCCTGATCCTTTAGACAGGAAGGCTTTGCAGGAAGCTGTACATAATACTCAGCAAGTAAGCAATCACTTCCTACAGTGTGGGTATGATGCACTGGAAGCTTCATGTAGGGCAGCTATGACAAGGGCAGTCATTCGTAGACATGCATGGTTAAAAGATCAACCTCTACCAGATCATGTAAAGGCAAAACTTCTGGATGCACCTTTGGAAAAGAACAAGCTTTTTGGTGCTAATGCTAAGGATGTGTTAAAGACCATCGAGGAAAAAGCAAAATCAGTTCAGACGGTGAAAGATTTCCTCCAGGTTCAACCCCCCAGATTCAGTAGTGAATTGGCCTTCAAAAAACTGGTCCTTTCCTAATCCAGAAAAGTTTCAAAGGGGTAAAAACAGACGTGGCCGAGGAAGAGGCCAATACAGAGGTCCTTACAGGGGACAACAATGGCAGCCAGGAAACCAAAGAAGCGACGCAGGGGTTTCACCTGCCCCACAGCCACAATCTCAATTACTTTCCTCTACTACCGTCTACCAGGGAACAAATAGAAGCTCCCTTCGGCGGGAAATTATATCTGTTTGCAGAAAATTGGCACAGACTGACAAAGGACAAATGGATTTTGGACATTATAGACCGAGGCTACAGGTTCCATTTTCATACCTTGCCAAGAAAACAAGGCATGCCAAACCTACCACAAAACCAGAGGGCAGAGGCTATCAAGCAAATCTCTCTGCTGACTCAGATGAAAGCAATAGAAAGAGTTCCACAACAAGAACAAGGCCTGGGGTTCTACTCAAGACTGTTCCTTGTTCCAAGAAAAGAATCTCAATGGAGACCAATACTGGATTTGTCCGCATTAAACACCTTTCTCATAGTACCAAAGTTCAAAATGCTGACTACAGCAACTCCTTCCCATGCTGGGCAAGGGGTCTTGGCTGATTACTCTGGACCTCAAGGAGGCATACCTGCATGTCCCTATCAGACACAGCTGCAGAAGACACCTCAGATTTCTTGCAGGGCCAGAGCATTATCAATTCTCAGCATTGCCATTTGGCTTATCTACTGCGCCCAGAGTATTCACAAAATGCCTGGCTTCAGTAATTGCTCACTGCAGGCTCCAGGGGATACAAATTTACCACCTGGGACGACTGCCTCATACAAGCGGACGACAAATTGATGTTGACAAAAACTTGGACTATGTCATACGATTACTTCAAGCTCTGGGATACACAGTCAACTTCCAAAAGTCAAGACTGCAGCCATCCCAGCAAATAATCTTCTTAGGAGCCAAATTAGACACAGCCTCTCAAATGGCTTACCTGACAGAAGACAAGCAAGAGAAGTTAACTCATTACTTCAAAGGTTTAGCAAAACTCACCCAGATGACTGCAAGGAGATTCCTACAGGCCCTGGGTTACATGGCATCCTGCATTCTCCTGGTTCCATTAGCAAGATTACACATGAGAAAGCTGCAATGGTACCTAAAAAGCATTTGGTCTCAGCACAGCAACAACTTGGAGACAACCATACCGCTCATTCCATGCCTACAAAAGGAATTCCTATGGTGGGCCTCGGTGAGCCAGGCAAACACAGGTATGTCATTCAAAAAAACCACAGATAACACAGACCGTGACCACAGACGCCTCAGACCTTGGATGGGGGGCGCACATGGAAGGCAGGTGTATACAAGGACAATGGTCTCCAAAGGAAACACATCTGCATATAAACCAAAAGGAAATGCTGGCAGTAATGCATGCCATCGAGGCCTTTCAACACCAACTTCAGCAAGGCCATTTACTGATACGGACAGACAACACCACTGTGATGTGGTATATAAACAAGCAAGGGGGCACCCACTCTTACCCCCTTTGCAGACTGACAATGCACCTTTGGGAAAAATCACTGAGCCTAAACATCCAGTTACAATCCCAGTTTGTTCCAGGCAAAGACAATGTGTTGGCGGACAGCCTAAGCAGGAATTTCACAGATCAACACGAGTGGAGGTTACATCCGAAGATCTTCACACAACTCACTTCGACATGGGGCAGGCCAGAAGTAGACCTATTTGCCTCTCATCTCAACCATCATCTACAAAATTCTGCACAAGGACATACCATCCAAAAGCTTGGAAGATAGATGCTCTCTCATTCAACTGGAACTTCCTAACAATCTATGCATTCCCACCTCTGCCACTGATGACCTCAGTATTGCTAAAGATCAAAGCAGAGAGACCCAAGGGAATCATAATAGCTCCGGACTGGCCAAGACAACACTGGTACCCACTACTCCGGAGCATATGTCACACCAGGAGGTGGGCCCTTCCCCTATGGCTTCTACTTTTGACTCAACACAATTTCAAAACAGTGCATCCAAACCTTCAGACACTGCAGCTAACAGCCTGGGAGATCCCATAAATAACCTCAGCCTATCTCTCTCCAAGGAAGTTCAGCGGATACTAACAGAGGCTCGAAGACCTTCCACCAGAAGGGTTTACTTAGCAAAATTGAAGAGATTCAGCAATTGGAATACCAGCAAGGGACATGATGTATCATTGTTGAACATCCCACTCATCTTGGAATATTTGGCAGATATGCTAAAGAACGGCCTCTCATATTCCTCCATAAAGATACATGCATCAGCTATTTCAGCTAGATATAACACTGATCCTCCTGTTTTTTCACACCCATTGCTAAGGCAATTCCTCAGGGGAATCAAGAACATTAAGCCACCAAGAAAGGCCCCAGTGCCAGCCTGGGACCTCAATTTTGTCCTAGAAAAACTGACTCTACCTCCATTTGAGCCAGCAGCTTCAGTTGACTTGCAATTTCTCTCATGGAAGACAGCTTTCCTGTTGGCAATTACCTCAGCAAGAAGGGTTTCGGAACTACAGGCCCTAATGGCAATACCACCGTTCATAATTTTTCACAGAGACAGGGTTTCATTAAGGACCAACCCTACTTTTATGCCAAAGGTGGTATCTAGGGTTTCTTTAAATCAAGCTATTCATCTGCCTGCTTTCTTCCCCAATCCTGAGAGTAAGGGGGAAAGACTGTTACATACTTTGGACATTCACAGACAACTTCGATACTACCTGGACAGAACCAAGGCCAGTAGGAAGTCTGAACAACTTTTTGTAGCTTACGCCCCTGCAGTCCAAGGAAAAGCCATTTCAAAACAGACTATTTCAAAATGGATTGGACATTGCATCAGATTCTGTTATTCCTTTCATGGAAAGACTGTTCCAGACAATGTCAGACCATATTCCACCAGAGCTACAGCCACCTCTACAGCATTCCTAAGAGGGGTGAATACTAAAGACATTCTAGAAGCTGCTACATGGAGCTCCGTGCATACATTCTCCAAACACTACAATCTCCCTCTATACTCCAGATCCAGAGCAGGCTTTGCTTCGGCAGTCCTGCAGGGTTTGATTGCCACACCATCTTTTTCCTAGAGCATTCCTCCTCCCCCAGCTAAGCTATGGTATTCTACCCATATGTTATGACTGCAGTTGCATTCTTGAAGGACATAGTACAGTTTTGTACCTACCATAAATGTAGATGTCCGATAGACATGCAACTGCAGTCGGATTTTCCCTCCCTCCATACCCCTCTATGCCTAGGGTCCACTCCTATCCCTGTTTCTCTTAGCTGGGGATATCTGTTATGGTGTATTTGTTTTATTGCTCATTTATTTGTCTGGAATCCTGTTTTTGTCTTCCAAATTTGATTACAGCCTTCCTTGGAGGGCACCTGGCATCTGGGGCAAGAAACACTGAAGAAAATGGCGTCGGCTGATGCTTATATACTCCAGCCGCTCTGACGTCGGAGAGAAATGCGACATCAGCTGACGTCGGACCCAGACTTTGGAATCCGGCCGACCGAGGGCTGCCTGAGGCAGGACAACCCATATGTTATGACTGCAGTTGCATGTCTATCGGACATCTACATTTATGGTAGGTACAAAACTGTACTTTTCTCCCACAGGGCAATGTTTTTTCTCTGATTTCCCACTTCCAGAAAGCCCTACTATCCCAGCAGGTCATGGCAAGGCAATTTCTCCATCTCCTGGGTTTAATGGCAGTGACCGTCCCTATGCTACCACTGGCAAGAATGCACATGCACAAGCTAGAGTGGTACCTCAAAAACATCTGGTCCCAACACCCTACATCCCCTAGAGGAAGTCATTCCCCTCCTTCCTGTCTAAAAACAGAAATCAGCTGGTGGATCCAGCAAGTCCAACTAAACCCAGGGCTCCCACTACAACCCCCACCCCAACCCAAGTAATGCATACAGATGCCTCAGATTCAGGTTGGGGTGCAACTCTGGCGTCTTACAGGATTCAAGAAAAGTGGCATCCCTCTCTTCAGGCCAAGCATATCAGTATCAGGGAAATGACAGCAGTCTTCTTAGCTCTAAAGACCTTTACTCCCCTTCTGGTTCCAGGGATGTTCTTCATCTCACATTGCTGCAGTCCTTACACTTGGGTATAGCGCTGTCCTCGGTCGGCCCGAATACCAAAGTATATGGCTGACGCCGGTCATGGCGCATTAAACTGACGCCAGGACGTCAGGGTATAAATGCGCATGACCAACGTCATATCCTCAGTCTTTTTTGCCGCGTGGTCCGATGCAGAAGCAAATTTGCGAGTGCAGGTTGGCGTCCTGAGATTTTCCGAAACCGGAGTTTCAGACCGAATCCAAGTTGGCTAAGTACCCCGTTGGGAATATTTTGGTTTTCTTGCCTCAGTATTTTACGGATGTCAGAAAAAGTAAATAACTGTATTTCTTACGGAAACAGATACCACATAGGGACTACCACAGCTTGTGTATACCGTGTTTAGGGCCTGAGCACGGCGTTGTTAGGTGTTCCTCTTGCTAGATTTAACAAACGTACCATAAAGAGGAGATTAGACTGCGCTAGGTTAGTCTTGAAGCGGTGCAATTACAAAATGCACGAACCAGAGATGGGGCCGGCGGCTTACGTTGTGGCCCTCCCGTTTAA